>NC_133346.1:10741033-11081033 GCF_030506205.2 Paramisgurnus dabryanus
AGTAAATAACATTTTGGCTTCAGTTTTTTCATACATTTGGTAAGCCATCTAGTGGATAATTGTAGTATTGCAGAATGCAGATCAACATTAAAATTCATCAGGAACACGTTTTTTAGGCAAATGTTATCTCTTAATTGACAAGATAACTCGTCAATGGTGAGAAAGAGGAAGGGACTATTAAGATATTTGAATGATTTGAATGATAACTTGTATAATTGTAATTCAAGTTTTTTTTATAGTGATGCACGGTGGTAGGATGAATGGGGCTAGTTGTCACAGGAGGTAGTTAGCACATTTTCTCAAGTGTTTCAAACTCTTTTATTTTATTATAATTTAATTTGTAAATTAAATTTTTATATTTTGCAGCTCTGGGTGAAAAAAAACACACAATAAAACCATAATGACATTTACTTTGACATTGTTTTAAAGTATATCAACAAATAACATACAATAATTCAGTACAGTGTATTGTGTACAAATATTTTTGTCATTTAATGTAATTATCTAATTTATATTTTTAATAATTTATTTGCTTATTAAAAATATAATTAAACCAGTGCTGGGCATAGATGAATCTAGATTAATCTCATACAAAATAAAAGTATTTTTTTGCATAACATATAAGTTTTTGCTGTGTGTAATTATTATGTATATATAAATACACACACATTCATGTATGTATTTAAGAAACATTTACATGTGTATATATATTATTTATATTTTTATATATTCTATATTCTATATAAATAAAAAACAATATAATAATAAAAAAATTCTTAAATGTATATGTATGTGTTTGTGTTGAAATATACATAATATTTACACACAGCACAAACTCATATAGTATGCAAAACATTACTTTTATTTTGTATGAGATTAATCTAGATTAATCTATGCCCAGCCCTAAATGAAACATATAGCCTGTAAATCATAATACATTATATATTGAGGATATATATATTCCTATAAGTTAATAATGATGTTTTTCATAAAAAAATTGTAGCCTACATTTAGAATTGTCACAGACAATGGTTTGCTATTTTTTGTTTTTTAGCTAATTGTTTTGCATTTCACAATTTGTTTAATAATGTGCCCCACTTTAACTGAGGCATGTGTTCATCCAACCACATACTTTTTTTCACTGCAAAAACTTACCATGTAAAATATTCACAATTGTGTAAAAAAATTCTGCTCATTCTGGTATACACACGCTCGCTCCTTTCTTAACATTAATATTAAAAGGTTGTTTAGAAAACCAAGTTAACTTACTTGCCTTCTAGTGCCTCCAAACTCATTAATAAACAACAACCGTGAGAAGCGCTGTGACTTCTTTAATCTCTGACCCGTCCACAGCCCCCAGTTATGTGTAATTATACATGATATCACATTTTACTTTGTTAGCGAGGCCATAAACACCATTTAACCCTGAAGGCATCGAGAGAGATGCACCCAAGCATCTCCAAGTGAGTTGTGCGGAGGTATTCGACTGCATCTGGAAAATATCACAGCAAAGGCCTTCACACCTTTACAGACAGACACATTCGCAGAGCAACGCTGATGTCAAAGATGTTTGAGCCTGGGGGAGTTTGGTGCGTGGTTGGTAGGCTGATCTTTACTTTTTACCCTTAATGAACTTATCTCGAGCTTTAGATAACTATTTTAACAAGGCAGCTCAGGTTAACCAAAGGTCTGAGAAGTGCAGTAGAAAATTTGCCCTTCAGTGACAAACACATGGACTCTCATCCCTCATTTGCATTCACAACGGCATTTCAGCCCGACTCACTTTACCACAAGCAGGTGCTCCTGAAACCCCTCCCACTGTTTACATAATACTGCTTATAAAGGCTATTACGAACTCAATTCTCACGATAAATTCGAAGTACGGAGCGGCTGTGACTCGACATGCAGAGAAGCAAATTGGATCTCTATTCAGACGTGCAGTTTGCACTGTAAAGCCAGGGAGCAGCTGAGGGCTGTCGCACATTTTCCCCCCTTTCCATATCCAATCGCCACCAGCTGCGGTTACAGCCACGTGCCTCTGATCGGGCATGATTGTGTTCTGCGCTTTGTGTGTTGTTTGCTAACTGTGGGTAATGGCTGTTTTTCTGCCTGCGTGCCATTGTGTGCAGGTATTGTGGTGTATCTGACCTCCGTGGCGAAGCGTCTCTTCAGTCTCTCAATCAAGGCAGTATTCTGGAAGTACGTTGCCAAGGCAACAGTGCAGATGACTTAGATCTGTTAAATGCTTGGGCTTGAACTGACCAAATGTATGAGACATAATGCTAAAGTAAGACATCTTTAGATGCTGATTGAAAGTGTTTGACAAGTGTTAATAATGCAAGTGAAAAAGATTTAGTATTGGATTGTAAGATGTAAATGCAAACCTGCTTCCATAATACTAGCTAGGGAGATGGGGTTGGTTGCTAGGGTGTTGTTATGTACATTCTTAGATGCAAGCCTTTGTCATTTATATTTATGTATTTGACAGATGCTTTTATGCAAAGTGAACTTCTTTTACTGGTTTTGTGGTACAGCATCACACTTGTATGGTCTGGTTTTGTGGTTCAGGGTCATATTTTTGTAAAACAGCTTAATGTTCCAATGTACCGTGTGCGGAACACTACATTATTTGACAGAAAACAAAAAGCTAAACATGTCACTTATCTCTGTAAAGATGAGATTATTGTGATTCAAATGACGTACGATCCTTTTAAGATACAATAGATATCAAAAGATATCAACACAGTCGGTACAAGTGACGCACCCGACCGACGTTTTTTTAACTAATCCGCCCGCAACTCGGACCGCAAAATTTATTTTTACCCAACCAGCTTCCTGTCATTGTTTAAACTAGTTTATTGGCATCTTTATTTCAAATGACCCAAACGACTACGATGCGAATATCATAAAAAATATTTTTGGATGAATTGTAACCACTGGTAACCGTGAGTGACCGCAGGCACTGGCTCATTTTGGATCAACCCACGCATCACTGGTAGGTACAATTAGTGTTCCTTTTAGGCCTTTTTCGGGAATGATAAGAACACAATGTCTTGAAATATTAATAATAAAAACTCTTCTTTGTTTTGGGTAATATTCTACCCTATAGCTCAGCATTGTGATGCTACCGTATCATTACGGGGTGTATCGGTACACCCCAGAAGCCTGGAGAATAGTCTGTTATTTATATGTACGCGATAGCCATGTATAGCTTATTTGACGCGTATGTGTACACAGACGTTCGACACATACGCATTGCGACGAAATGCAATGCATCTACTTGGCAACATATCACAATCTCCTGTACAGTACGCACGCACTCTTCTAATGACGAAAATCGTACGCATAAAAAATGGATCATACTTTGGCCTTAAGCCAGAGCAAAACCTCAGGGATCCTTTCTTAAGCAGAAACTAATAATAACAATTTTAAGAAGTGAGATAGATGCTTCTCGTTGCTCCTCATTCTTTGATCTCATGTTCAGGCTCGCACTGATGTAAACTCATCTAAAGCTCAAACCGCAGTTCTTCTTTCATGGATCAAAGGATTTCTCAGAAGCATGTGTCAGTGAAGCTAATTAAGACAAACAAAGACTCGAGCACAGCATGTAAATTAACTCAAATTCAGGTTTTGAACCATTAGCCAGTAGATAAAACCTGCACCTCCCTAAACCTATTGCAGGTAATGTTCTTCTCACAGTGGTAAAGCTGATGGGTGCACAGATAACTAAAGGTTATTTCATTGTGGGGATTTTGCTGAGAAAGACACATTTCTGCTTCAGCATCTTTTAGTAGTCTTAACACTATCTTTTCAGACTCTATCCATGAACTGTCCTTTGAAGTATAATAATTGAAATTAGATAAATATAGATGAAAGATGAATGGAAACATGAAATAAAATACCCAGATCCCACCCCTAAACCTAAGCCTGCTGTTATAAATTCATGCATTTAGCTTTCATCCAAAGCAACTCATTTTATTATTATCAGGCTCCCCGAGAATCAAACCCATGATCGTGGCATAACAGGATGTGAATATTTCCATCTCTAAAATTTGATTGGTCATTGGTAGTGATGATCCTGTAAAGTGCCCAAATCACTTTTTACCCAAAATAAATATATATATTTATATTTTTTTAAGACCCGACCCGAGACAAACCAGAATTAGACCCAAGTCCAACCCAATGGCAATTTTTTTAACACGACTGGACCCAAATGTAAATGGCACCGACATGTGTGCAGTCTCCAGCCCAACACACACACGTCAGACATAATGAAACCCTGGTGGCCTTGCAACCAATTTGGCCCACTGCTTCATTTACCTCCATTTGTTATCTGACGACGACACCAAGGTAACCGCTAAAATGTGCATTTAAAATTGATTGACAGGTCCTGCTCAATGAAAATTAACACACCGCCAGCCACACAATGTCGCAAACGCTCTTGGCAAACAAAGGAGGGGTTGGAAAAGGCCTCAATGCACACACGTGAGATAGTTTGGGTCTTTTCAAGTCCGTTCTGCAAAAACACATTTATTTAAATGACCCAAGGCTGCTAATATTATACCTGACTCGTATGAGAGGCACAAAAGAAACTTTTAGAAGTTTTCGGACCTCTGGTTTTCGGATTTAAGTGGACCCAGTAAGACCTCTAGCTCAGTTTTAAAGGTCATGTTCTTTTTGATCCCATTTTTCAAACTTTAGTTAGTGTGTAATGTTGCTGTTAGAGCATAAATAATACCTGCAAAATGATAAAGGTCAAAGTTCACTGCCAGGTGATAAATTTTCTTTAACAGAAGTCCCCTTTCCAAACAGAAAACGTCCGGTTTGGACTACAGCCCTCTACTTCCCGATTGAATGACGTCAATAAAACAGTTTTTCACTAAACCTTTAGACCCAAAAACTGCTCGGGGTCTTGGGTCGGACCTCTGGTTTACGGATCTAAGTGGACCCAGTAAGACCTCTAGCTCAGTTTTTAAAGCAATGTGTTAGCATCACAAACGGTCATGGGTTCAAACTTTGCACAATCACTGAAAAGGTCCTTAAAAATACTACCCAACTATTAGTTGAAAAATGAATTCTGGAATAAAATTATTTGAAACATATTTCAACACAAATATGAAACATATTTTCATCTTTATGGATTTTTGAGAGTGTTGAAAGGCTGTGGTGGTGAGTTCCTGTGCTCTAAATCTCCTGCAAGTATACAGTAGCTCAGCACTGTTATGACTTACTGCATCACTGAACAGGAATGACACTGTCATCAATCATATTAACACTGGACCCACGAATCCCGACCAAAAAACGCACCCCCAAGGTTTTACGCAATCAGCATTAATTACATAATTATCCACATCATTAAAATGGCCAATATCATAACTGGTTTTCAAGGTGTGTGCCACTGATACTGCAAAATGGCTTCTAAAAAGGCTAATAGTTGACCCAAAAAATGAACATTTTCCAAAACAAATGCGGAGCGGCACAAAACACAAAAACAAACATGAAAATGTACGGTAGTCTGTTTTCATGGCTGCTGTCATAAGGGAATAACAAGCGATAAAGGAGGTTGTGTTCCCCAAAAGAGAAAAGTCACATGGGTTCGGAACAACACAACATGTTTATACATAAAAATAGATAAAACAATTAACCCTTTGTTATCCACATACCGTAGTGCTTTAAACTCACCTTGAACGATGATGTGAACGGACGTGGTTCGAGGTCTGCTGACTGTCTGCACTGCGCATGTGTACTGGCCCTCATCCATCAAGTCCACATCTGTAATCTTGATGGTGAACTCGGCCTGGTTCAGAACGACCAAGCTCACCCTGGGGTCTACGGACCACTTATCTTCTCCAGCGTACAGTATACTTGATCTGTTCAGCCATGCCGTGTGTGTCACGAAGTCCCCTTGTGAGCAACTGCAAAGGAAGCAAATGTTTTATTATGGTCAGATTTGCCAAAAGAAAGAAAATTCACTAATATGCAGATGATTTTGAGATTAAATAGAGAGCAGTTTTGCATACGTCTCAAGTAGGGGTGAACGGGTCAAAAACCGATGCGGGGTTAGTTGTAACATGGACTGTTTACATTGTTGCACAGGACTGAGGGAAATGTATAATGTTTTTCCAGAGAGTTATTGATGAACGAGTGTTTTGGTGGCATGTAAGTAAATTTTTTCATCATATGATTTTTCAGTTTCTAAGTTGGGTGTGTAAGATACCAAATACAATGCTATGTCATATTAATCAGTGTCTTGTTGACTAAAACATAGCATCGTTTTGAAAAATGTCTGCAGTTCTTAGCAACTTTTTTGGTAGGTTTGAAAATATTCTTACCCAGCAGGGTTAGTTGTAACGCTGTGTTACAACTAACCCCTCAGCACTTACGATATGAAAACAGCTAACAGTAATTCTTGCCGTTGTTTTAAATAGGCACACAAGAATGATTGCTGGCTGCCAACAAAAAAATGCGCCTTTCTTATCAAAAAAATGTGTCTATATATATATATATATATATATATATATATATATATATATATATATATATATATATATATATATATATAGACTATATATATTCATATGTTTAATATTGATTGAATGAGGTCATTTAAAATCATAATAAAAATTAAGTGCTAAAATCAGACTTTGGTTTTCAGTATCTCAGAATTAGATTTTGAGACTTTAGTATGGTTTTTAAAGACTGGGTCACATATAAATGTTTTTTGTTTTATAATTGTGCTGCTTTTTCTCACATATTTAGACATTTGTATCCATTTATAATTGAACTTTTGTTAGAAAAGGGCTGGATGAATGAAAACAGTGTGGATACCTGTCTATTATAGACATATATATATAAACAATATCCACTTCAAATATATAGACAAAATAGTATTGAAATATTTTCCTGCAAAATTAATTTTCAGTAAGTGTTACAACTTACCCCCTGCCTGTTACAATGAACCCCACCAATGGGGTAAGTTGTAACATTTGCACTTCTGTCAAGTTTGGTGTAATTGTCCAAGAATGATAAGTACTAGAAACAAACTTCAAATGTTCATTTGTAGCAGAGATGTGTGTGTTGCTTGTGTTAAAATAGCATTAATCAAACTCAAATATTTTTAATGATTGAGCCAAAACCATAAAGCGTTAGATTGTGCCCCGCTCTCCCATATTTATCCTGAAAAAAGACCCAGAAATCTCACAAATGTCTCCATTGGAGTTTCAGAAGATATCTAAACAATCTCACAAACTCAGCTCATGTCTGCAAATTCAATATTGTTAAAGATTTCGATATGAACTTAAAACCTTTTTTATCCAATTTACCCAAATCCAGATCATTTCAGATATACAATCTACAGTACATAAATTTACCAGCTCCATATTCTTAATGTATATTATTAACAATAATCTCATTGTTTCTCTTAAGCATTAAATCTCCTCAGTTATAAAAAATGAAACCTCTGAGCAATAACATTTTCCTCTGGGTTTACACGTCCCATGTGACTCTTACCGTATGTTTTGCAAAAGATGTTCCCAGTGGATTTTTTTCAGTTTATCCATTTGTGACCAAAACACCACGATCCATCAATTAAAATGAATTCACATTTTCATTAACATTCATTCATTGCTCCTTTTCAAATATTCCCTCCGGTACTGTACATCGGAGGGCCGCCAGCCGGAAGAGCGAGACATAAACTAGTGCGAACGTATTCCCTAGATATCAAGCAAAGAAAAGCCACACAGCTAGACATCGATCAAATCCCACCAACCTTCAGCAGATTCAGTTTAATAAATTCAGTGACCCACCCTGATAATATTCAAAGCTAAACTGGGTAAAGGAGTATTAAAGTACTTTAAAGACAATGCCATCTCTCCTTATTACGGATACAGTAGAATTAGATGCTAATTACTTACAGGCCTTCTATAAATGAAGACATGCTGTGTCTAATTGCAGATATGCCAGTTAGCAGCGGAGGCCAAATTTGGTCCTTTTCGTATACTGTAAGGCTATTAAAACAAAATGCAATCATGCGCTTAATTGATTACTTGCCTGATTAACCATTCAATAAAATCCAGGGGAAATTTTCACGCAATCTTTGTTTTATCTCCGATAGCATCGTTGCCCGAAAATCTTTGGCACACTTTGGAATAACAGTCATTCGGTGCCTATTAAGGCTCATTACGGGCATAATTCCTTACAAGACGACTGCGTTGAACTACTTTTGCTTCTAGAAGGCACTGGAGAGCTACTGTATGATGTGAAAGTACTTTGTGTCTTTTTCCTCAGGTACTGAGGTACAAGTCGTGGAGTGGAAACTGCGGTAGTGGCCCCCACCTCCTCTTATAATGGACTAAATGAGAACGGTGGAGATCAGTGAAGAGATCGAGCTTTTCCCAGTGGATGAGTTCATAACACACTGCAGGGCATCCAACACAGAATTATTAAACCCAACCCCCTCTGCCACGTCTATCTTTTGCTCATTTTTTTTAAAAGTGAAGCATGTCCTTTATTCTCCTGGTGTCACCAGAATGCAAACAATATTGTGCTATTGGTCAATAAAAAAGGGTGACCATATGTGCCATTCTTCCCGGACGCATCCCGTCCAGGATTTCGGTGCGTCTTCCGGAAGTCGTATTTGTTGACCGCATACGCCATTCAGTTCAAAACATAAGAATCGTAGTTTCATTCTTACCTTAAAATGTAACGGTTGCTTTTCTGTAATAATAATAATCGACAAATACGACTTCCAGAAGACGAACACAAAATCCTGGACGGGATGCGTCCGGGAAGAATGGCACGTATGGTCACCCTAAAATAAAAGTGACGAGCCTCGCCCCAGAATCATGCTGTTGGCTGTGCAAACTGCATTTAGTATAGTGTGGGCGGATTTGCATAATTTAAGGGGTGCTAAAACAACAAAGTCTGTGGAAATGGTTAATTTGCATCCGTGTTTACACTTTCTGAGAAAATCAATAAGAATCAACTTGACTGTGAAAGGATAAAGTATTTATCCGAGTGTGGAATAAACCTGCAAATTTCAGCTTAATTTATTTATTGATATCCAGGCTCTGGCCTAAAAATGCACTGGCGAATCAAGCATTCATATATTCAAAAAACAAAAAAACATCTTCCAAGGTGTCTATAACAAGCTCAGAGTCACCCAATACAGCGACGTGCTAGTTTGTGTGTAACGCCGAAGTTTCCGACCAAGGTAACAAAGTGCACTCAAGGGCATTCGGAGTTGGCTGGAATAATGGGAAAACCGCAAACCCAATACAGCTGTTGCACAGGTAATTGAACAAAACCTCAGATGCAACACAGTTTATGGGATCAAAGAGCAAAGCTCTCGCTCATTCGTCATTTAGACACGGATGATATGGTAAATAATACGGGAGGGAGAGCGACGGTGTTGGCGGTTGTATGCACGCTGCATGCACACTGCATGTATGCATGGGTGCAGCTTTAACTTTAAGGCCACTGAAGCACTGTTTGTTAAACTCTCGTATTGAATTATTATCCATAAAAGCATGCATTATAATAAACACTGGGACCCATCCAATCAGACTTAACCTTGAGCACTCAGAGCCTTTAGGAAACCGGCAGCGTCGCGTCGGCAGGCACTGGAGCTTGTCTGAGCCGCATGTTCGTCCCTGCACACTGAATCAGCACAATGCAACAAATACATAAATTAATAAATAACTCTGCCTTATTCCCTTATCAGAGAAGAGCAGACAGCAAACCAATTTAATCCAAATAAAGTGTCTACCCTTTCAGTGCAATGAAAAGCATCCAAGGGCGGGGAAAATTAGGCAGCCGACATAAACAACCACAGCCCCCATTTTTTTATTGCATGACATCTGAATACGTGCGCTTTATGAAAAACACAAGAGATGTTTTGCATCATCATCATCATCATGGATTGTATGACTACTCTCATTCCAGCATGCATAACATGGTTACTTTTTAATGCATTGTTATAAAGCCCTATTTACAGGTGTATTTTTATTTTATTTGTAAAAATTAGATGTTTGTTGATGCATTCTGTGTATCAAAAGCAAACAGCACACAATATTTTAGCCGGGCGTGCATCAAGTATACTCCACTGTACTTGTGAAGGACAAAAATATATCGGGTATCAGACCAAGTGCGCTTTTGAAAGTAAATCTTACCTCAGACCCCTCCGGCTGCCTTGTGACATGAACAAGAGAGGGCATTCATTATTAATTTACTTTGGAGTACGGGATTGACTTGGCATCGAAAGTCTACTGAGAAAAAAGCTGTAATATATAACACTGGATTACCTCCAAATAAAATGAACGTCGTCGAGTTAAGAGTACAGCTGTGAGAACATTGCTAAGACAAGGACAGTAAGGATGTATTGATTTTTTGTAACATCATGGGGCGATAGTAAGGCATGGAGTTTGAGATGGGGTGAATACACTGTCAACACACAGGATTGTTTTTTTTTCTCATGTACAACATTGGATACGTTGCGCTCCTAAGAGTCTTGAGCAAGTACACTCTTTCTGCCTCCCTCTTTTTAATTTCGGAATTTCGAGTGCTGACTCACAACTCGTTCTCGGCGCATAAAGGGTGATAGAGTATTTAATTCATTTTAAAATCTGTAAGCACACAAAGTCCGATTTTAATTAAATCAATTATTTCATTAGCAAACTTGACAGCTCTGAAAAACATGATGATGAGGACCCAAGGATCTCCGTTTTAACTTAAGTAAGACCGATAGGTTTTAAAGAGCGAGTACTCCATTATGTGTTTCAACTTCATAGTTGAAACAGGTTCAGGTACAACATAAGGCATCGGTTAGATGCCTCTTACCACAGAACCTCATGTGGCGAGGGTTGCGTTACTATGGAGATCTCTCAGACTCTTTCCTGGTCTGTGAGGTGAAAGAACTTTGCAGTGCACTTAAAAATTCTTTCTTGCTTCTGGATAAAAGTACATAATGCTTTGTAAAACGTCGACTTCTAAAGTTTCACTTTTTGCGCAAAACATTCGACATTTCAGTGCACTTCAATTCTTAAATGACTATTGTTAAAAAGAAGACAGCCTTATGTAAGGGGAGTCAGGAATATCTTTCTTAAAAAATGTATTTTGAAATATGGCCATGTAAAAATGATGAATGATTATGTTGAATAAAACCTTGAATAACATTACCAATGGATCTCAAGGAAAATGAAATGATCAAAAGAATGCAATGCATTGACGTGTATTCTGTACACTGAAGCACTATAGTTACCATACATGTTTCATGCAGCGTTTCTTTCTGAATAAGCAAAATGAACTAAAGGTCTGCATTCCAGGTGAAATATAGTTAATCTTTCACCTTACATTTGAGATAAGACACCTGTTTAGCTATTTCTGTGCTTCTAAAGGTTAATGTGTTTGGATGGTGCATGGCTAATTCCTATCCCGTATAAGGTTGGTTTAATGATATTTCATGCATTCTGACTTATGAACACAATTAAAGAGTTGTATTTCTCAAATTCGCAGTTGAGCGAGTATTTCTGGGCCGAACTCATTTCCTACAACTTTCTGAAAGAGGTTTTTTCGAACTTGGTTAAATGTTACGTATCATGCACCCCTTATTCCTTTTAAGAGCACTTCCTCCGGAGAAGCACGCCCACACATCAATCATAGTGAGAGTGAAAATTATCATCATTAGCATTGTTCCTTCGAGTAGAAGTCATTGCATGTGACAACTTTGTTATATCAAGAATCAACGGCGAAAGTGTGTCTTTGGAAGTAAAGAAAAGAAAACCTTATTGAGCTTTTCAAATAACCCTTAAGACAAAAGTGGATCCAGTAATTGCAAATGTGTTCATGTTTGTTACCTGCATTTCCGAGACGACTGCTTTATGAACAAGGCCCAGTTTGATGCCGGATTTGCCAAAAAGTGATAGAGCCGTCCCAATGTTAAAGGGACAACCCACCTTTGGAAAATATGCTAATTTTCCTGCTCCCCCAGAGTTAAACATTTGATTCTTACCGTTTTGGAATCCATTCAGCCGATCTCTGGGTCTGGCACTACCACTTTTAGCATAGCTTAGCATTAGGGATGTCCCGATCCGATCACGTGATCGGAAATCGGCCCCGATCACGTGGTTTCAGACTCGATCGGAATCGGACGTTACCTTCCGATCAGGACTCGGATACATATGCAGGGTTTTAATTGGGCCAGCACACATACTGAAGGTCTCGCTCTGCTCTGCGCCAGTGTACGCGCTGCGCTGGTGCGTGTGAACTGACGTGAATAATGACGTGTTTTTATTCATAGGCTTCAAACACTCGTGCATGCGGTGCATCCACAACAAAACCGGGTTTTTACCGCTCATTTAAACGACGCGTCGATCGTTTTTGTCACTATGTGCTCAGTTAATCTACATCAGTACGCAGCTCCGTGTCTCACTCAGAACCTCAAGAACGCGCATTCGCGCAGGAGGATCACATTACACATTGTAGAGATGAGAGATAGAGAGAGAGGTAAGAATGGTGCACACGTCGAAAAAACTTAATAAAAGTCTAGAAACAAAGTATTAAAGTATGTATAGCCATGTCAATCATCTTATTACAATATGTTAACTAGATAACTGGATACAACTTATTGTATAGTTTAATAAAATGGTGTATTTTGATTATACAAATCAATTACGACCTAACTAGTGATTGACATGTGCAACAAATGCATATAGTGTCAGACTCATAGATGTGCATAATTTAAAGTTCAGGTTTTAAAGTTTGGGTCAACCTGTGGCAAAGCTTTAAAGCTGAAAGTTATAAAATCCTGTCAGAGGTCCAAAATGTCTTTGAAACACACCAGTGGCTTTGCTGTCATCAGGAAAAAACATGTTACCCCTCGAACCTTCCCTCCTAACAGAGCATCCCCACAAAACAAACCCCAATTTAACCCCTGAACATATATACTATATTCTCTCTTTTTTTTTAACACATCTATAGTTATGTGCTGGCACAGAGTTAGACCCTTTTGACTCCACACAGAAACAGCAACGTGTGCGGCATGACATAAGGAGCATCCTGGATCTGTTTTTTTGCTCTTCTTTATTCTTTTTTTAATGTATTATAGAAGTATCGGATCGGGACTGGTTATCGGCAGATACTCAAAATCAAATGACTCGGACTCGAGAGCAAAAAAACCTGATCGGGACATCCCTACTTAGCATAATTCATTGAATCTGATTAGACCATTAGCATCGCGCTAAAAAATAACCAAAGAGTTTCAATATTTTTCCTATTTAAAATGTGACTCTTCTGTAGTTACTTCGTGTACTAAGACCGACGGAAAATTAAAGTTGCAATTTTCTAGGCAGATATGGCTAGGAACTATACTCTTATTCTGGCATAATAATCAAGGACTTTGCTGCTGTAACAAGGCTGCAGCAGGCGTAGTGATATTAGATATTACACAGTGCCCGAAAATAGTCTCCTTGGTTACTTTCAATAGCAGGGGACTATTTTCAGGTGCTGTTTAATATCATTGCACCTGCTGCAGCCATGTTACAGCAGCGAAGTCCTTGATTATTACGCCAGATTGTGAGTATAGTTCCTACCCATATCTGCCTAGAAAATCACAACTTTTAATTTTCCGGCAGACTTAGTACACGACGTAACTACAGAAGAGTCACATTTTAAATAGGAAAAATATCCAAACTCTTTGGTTATTTTTTAGCGCGATGCTAATAGTCTAATCAGATTCAATGGATTATGCTAAGCTACCCTAAAAGTGGTATCGCCAGACCTGGAGATCAGCTGAATTGATTCCAAAACTGTAAAAATCAAATGTTTAACTCTAGGGGAGCTGAAAAATGTGCATATTTTCAAAAAAAGTGGAGTGTCTTTTGAAAAGACCCCGTTCAGGAGTTGGAACCACAGGTGGTAAGTAAATAAAAATCTAAAAAAGTGTTTGCAAACGGAGCATATATGTGCATATTATGTAAACAACACGAACATATAGCTGTGCTGTACTCGTAACTCTTTATCTCCTCCCACTGTACACTTCCAAGAGTTTAGCCTTTTTCGGAAAAAAAATGGAAAGGATAAATCTGACAACACAAAAGACTTTTTGGACATATGAAGGATGAAACTGTGTGTCTTTTGTGATTTTTAATATTCAGAAACCAATATGAGCAATTCACAAGTTGATTCCACCCAAAAGTGTAACGTTTGTTGCTCTGTGGCATCGGATCCACTTTTGTCCACCCAATGGCAGTCACTCATTATTTTCGCACCTCAATCTAACGCCATTTATTTGCTTCCAGCTATATTAATAGCAAGACTTATCTGTAAATAGCACAATTGTGCTGCGTATGTGGCACATAATAAAGCAAGATTCTGTGCGAAGTATTCATCTGGGTAAGAGTCCCAGATTTAAAATCCAGCACACGCCACACAGTCTCAGAGGGCACGTGCTATCTGTGTACTTCTGTTCTCCCTGGGCTTTGAAACAGCCATTGGAACAACTGTTAAGGGAATTGGAGCCCTTCTCCCATCTATCTGTGCTGGGTAAAAACAATTGGTATTGTCCAGACTCACCGCCGTGACCGTTTGCAGTGCAAACACACACCCAATTTCTATCTTGTTGCCTGAGATGTGTCCTTCTCCATCTCTCCTCGTCACTCACATCGCGACGAAAGCAATACGAGAGGCTACACTATTTGATATGATTTTCTGCGCTCGTGATACTGGGGTTGATGTGATGGCATTCGGGCTGAACCGACCTGAGCGGAGCAAATTACCTCTCCGCCGCTCTATCGCACACGCAAGGCCGAACAGCCACCGGCATCACGCCGGCCTCCGTCATCATTCACGTCCAGCAGATGTTTACGAGCAGGTGCAGATGAGCTTGATTTAGTGGCACGTGATGAAGTATGGACAAACTCTCATGCACGTGTCTATGCGATTAACACTAATTGAAGAAGTGATTACTACAACTTCATCAACGACAAGCAACAGATCTAAACATAAAAACAAGCAATTGTGCTGCAACTATTTCGTCACCTCATTACAGTCTGCAGAACCAAAAACAAGCAAAACCTACGGCTGTGCAATTAATGTACAAAGAAATTGGCATTCGTTTTCGCTTTGGTAAAAACAAAGTGTGACCGGTTTTGGTGCGTGTTCATGCTGATCTGAAGTCAGCGAAGCTTCACAACACACGCCGGAGGATTACAGCTTAGCTGAAAATCACCTTGTCTTCTGAAGTGGTGTCTCCCAAATGAAGGTGCCCTTTGCAAATAATACCCATTAGACTTTCAAAGTCATCCAGTCTCGGCTGAAGAGGGTGACAGTGCTTGGATTTGCATGTACTTTCTCCTTTACGCAGTACCTGAGTCGCTAAGATGAACCAGGACAGTCATTAGGGAATATCTGACAATTAACATTCAGCTCACTTCGTACCTCATATATAGCGACATGCCGAGCTTTTTTCTTCCTCACTTGAGGTTTTCAGGTGAGGTCTTTTTATTTTGGCCTGAATGCACAAATTTTACACATTGAACATCAAACTTGCTTTTTATACAAGATATGACATATTCATGCCAACATTGTGATTTGTTCAAGAAAAACAGAGTAAGGGGCGGCTCACACAGAACGCGGTTATGAAAGTGGAATTTGCCTTTTTTGAATTGTTCTCAATGGACAGTTTTTGTGATACGTTTTTTTTTGTGATCAAAACTTTTATTATTTTTCAAATAACAAAATAATACAGACATACAAAGTTAAATAGTTAAAATAATATAAAGGGAGGGGGGAGCAACAGACACAATAGCAATACTTCACAGTTTAAAGTCAGAGTGAAAAGTAGAAAAATTAAAGAGATAAACAAATAATGAAAGAAAATCTAAAGAGAAAAACAAATAATGCATCTCTACACGTTCTTGCAGGAGCACTCTGAGCAGCTACGTTTTTTTCATTGTCCAATCAAATGCTGATATGCTAATATGACAGTTAACAGCAAACCAAAGTTACAAGAGCGCTCACGCTTCAATATTTGATTGACAGGACAGCTGCCTCGGTGGTTCCCTGGCAATATAAAAAACGCAGCACATTGCTCTTTTCTAAAGTCAATTAAATAAAAGCAGTGCTGTCCATTTTCAAGCGTTTAAAATGCGTTTGGTGCACTGATCTATATAAATGACTGGATTGCGCACAGAACGCTCAACGTAACAGCGTGAGGTGAAGCCAGCGCAGAGTTTGAGTGGCCATCTTGGTATTCCCAACCGGCAGAGGGCGTCATTGACTTACATTCAAAATCATGATCAAGATTCACCCGGTTTACAGCGTATCAGTCACACAAAATTAATTTTTAGGATATGTGTACGTAAATGAATTCCGGTGTTATTTGCAATGTTTATGTTTTAATCGGGCAGTGTCTGCTGCATTCATTCTGTTAATGACACGGGTATAAATAAAGTTTTTTGACATTCAGCTATACACGGTCAGCGTTTATTTCTCTGAATAAGTTAAGGTAACTTGTAAATTATTGAATGCACATACAATACAAAGCATGATTATTTATTTAGATTGCAGAATGAGAACATTTGTCATTAATACTAAATATGCTGCGGTCTGTCTGCTGATCTGATACTGTAATGAAGATGAATGTATAGTAACTTACTGTTTAAAAAGCTAAATGTACTGTGCATTTAGTAAATAACTATGTACATGATTAGGATGTTTCCTTTGTAATAATGTACAGGGTAGGGCTGTGACGGTGGCAAATTTTTACCACCGCGGTGGAACCATCAACAACAACCGCCGGTGTTGCGGTGGTGGGGTCCATGGGGGGGTTAGGGTGGTTTAAATGGTGAAAGAAAATAAAGTTTCACTAAATGCGCTTCCTGATGCGCGCGACTTTAACCTGGTAAAAATTTTATTTTACAACAAAAGACAAACGTGATGTGTATGTATCACTGTCACTGGAGACCAAAAGAAACTAAAGCAGACGCACAACACAGTGACATGGCTAAACTCCAACGTGCTGAGTTATGCTAAAATCCACCAGTTTAGTGGAAACGCCATACATGGTAATGTAGCAGAGATTTGTGTATTAACATAAAACAATGTTATAAATTTGTATCTTAGGCTTTAAATTACTGTACAACTTTTGTTATTATTATTTCACGTGTAAAAAAAACTGCAATTTTTACTTATTATTTTGTTTAATCATTTACCTGATATGTGACGTCACACAACCGCCGGTGGCACTTCACCACTGCGGTGGTGCGGTGGTCATGACAACCGTCCCACCCCTAGTACAGGGAGACTTTAGATATAAAAACGGAGACTAGTAAAGTGATGTTTTATCATTAAAATCTGATAACTTCCATTGATTTAATAGAACGTTTGGGTATACCAATATGGCGGCGTGGTGGCTTCACAATTGTGACGTCATGCGCAATCCAGTCATTTATATAGATCAGCGGTTTGGTGTCGTAATTGTAACTTTTGCATGGTGTCATTGTCTATGCTAAGGACATGAATTCTTTCAAACTGCAGTTTAAAGAGTTGTGCTGTTACTTTTCTAAGCTATTGGACTCATTACTGAACTTGTTCAAGAAAAATCCCATAGACTTACTGTACATTACATGGAGACTTGATCAATATCTAGGGATGAAAATATCATCAAGATTTGATAGGAAACACAATGACCTTTTAACCACCCACACTAATTGTGTACCACAAGCAGCACTCTTTTTTATGTTTTTAAATTGTACAAAAAAGGCAACTTTAAAGTAATTTTAACAATCCTACCTCTAGACAAAGCCTGACCCCAACACTCTATAATGTCGAGCATTTTAACCTGAACCCGGCCCAATTCTTCACAGTTCTAACACCGGTCAAAGTAACAGGCTATAGGGTAAACAACAGGTCAGACTAACAACCCAAGCAAGCCTATAAATAACAGCCAAAGCTTCCTGTTCATCGATCTTCATTTACCAAACCTTCCTCCTGCACAACTTCAGAGTGACAAGGTTTAATTGGCTGCACAGGGGGTGGGGTCTATAACGAAATCACTGATGGAACATGTAAGAAACTCAGACTCTACTACAAGGACATAAGAGGATGAAAAAGTTAAGAGGAATAAAGCTATCCAGAACAGCTTGTTGTTTATTTTTTTATATGTTAAACATTATTTAATGCATTATTTTAATTTGACGTTCTGATGATTAAATTAGTCGCTTTGAAGCATTTCTCGAATCATTCTTATAATTTGCTAAATAATAAGTACATTTCTCAAAACAATTTGTACAAATTGCACAACATCAATTTCCTGCAAAATCATGTAACTTTCCTTGAAAAGAATAAATTTTATGTCAGTCCCATCAAAATGGCAAATTCTTGTGTCATTGTTCATGAACAAGACGGTCAAAATGTTTAGCCATGTTGCCAATATAACAAGAGTACACAATTAGGTGTCAATATTTTCTGATGTAAACTTTATGGCTAGAGTTTTGATAATGACGATTGTAAATGAACATGTGTGTGAAATATTGATTGCAAGAGATTAGACGAAATTCACATTTACACCTTTCTGTAAAAAAGTTACACACATTGTGATATTGAATAAATCATATTTTACAGTAGAAAAATACAAAATAACAAAACTGGAAAGGTTCACTGTATAATCTAATCTCAACTCCCAATTTCCTCCTGATTGACATTTTGATGTCCCAGGCTGTCTGGCAGATTCTCATCCGCATCACAACAGATATCTTTTCTAACATTTACAACCGTCTACAAATAAAAAATTGTGAAAAACAGATTATGACAAAAAGGTCAACCATTATCCATGCCATGATTTATGTGATTAACAAATTTTTTTCAATGTTTTGAGGTATAAGAAATCAAAATAATGTATTTTGATGAAAATGACATAAGCAACTGAAAATGTAGCAAACAGCAATCAACTGCATGATTGTATCAAAGCATTTGCAATTTGTCCAAAGCAATGAGAATTTGCTTTTATGTTGTGCACAACTGACTTGATCATGTGGAGGTTGAACAAAGAAAAAAATGTCTGATCTGAGAAATGCTCCAAAGTGACTTTGCTGATAGTCTGAATGATACAGAATGGGGGGTCCAAACGTGACATCCATTCAGAAACACAGTGGCACCCGAAACATAAATTATTGTGTTAAAGGGGACATTTCACAAGACTTTTTAATAATGTAAAATTAATATTTGGTGTTCCCAGAGTACGTATGCGAAGTTTTAGCTTAAAATACCATATAGATAATTTATTATAACATTTTTAAAATCGCAACTTTGTAGGTGTGAGCAAAAATGAGCTGTTTTTGGGTGTGTCCTTTAAAATGCAAATGAGCTGATCGCTGCACTAAATGGCAGTGCTGTGGTTGGAAAGTGCATATAGGGGCGGTATTATCCTCTTATGACATCACAAGGGGAGCCAAATTTCAATTAGCCTACCTATTTTTTTCACATGCTTGCAGAGAATCTTTTACCAAAACTAAGTTACTGAGTTGATCTTTTTCACATTTTCTAGGTTGATAAAAGCACTGGGGAGCCAGTTATAGCACTTAAACATGGAAAAAAATCAGATTTTCATGATATGTCCCCTTTAAATCACAATGATACACAAGATAACCATGCATACACATATAAATACTTGTGTGTCTTCAGCTAGAATGTTCTCATTTACAGTTCTCATTCTCTTTTTACTGTTTGACCTAGTAAACAAGACTTTTGTCTTTTGGTACTGATTTACTTTCTGGTTTATTGAGAAATAAGTCCTTATAAAGGTTAGAAATTCTTTACAAATCATATTTTCTCATTTCTGTAAATGAAAGTCTGCGGTGGAGTCTGAGGTCAGGGTTTAAAGATCCGCAGTAGAATTTACACAACAAAACAAACAATTCATAAACAGAAAGTCAGATTCATGAGGAAAGATGTAGTGGGTGTGTGGGGGAGAGAGAGAGGAAGAGTGAACGAGAGAGAAAGAAAGAGAGCGAGAGAGAGAGAGAGAGAGAGAGAATGCTGAGTTCTGTATGCATTTTACGTAATGCATATTACATAACCACCCACACTGGTTACTCCCTATTAGCTACGAAATGGATTTTTCTTCATATCAGCAACCCAACACGGTTTTACTCATTGCCATTTGACACTTCACTAGAAGAGTGTTATTAAAAAAATATGTATATATATCCAAGAAACACTTTCCAACTAAAGTGCATGCTAGTGCACTCCTAAAAGTTGACTAAATAAGCAAAACACATTTAAGAATTAGAGTCTCCCTATTCTGGGAAAAACTGATGATTCATCATGCACTACACAGAATTTTGTCCAATCAAATGCAAATTACAGACTACGTCCAGTTGGCAAGTCCTTTGAGATTTCCCATCCAAATGTACTTCCACAATAAATACTGTACATCAGCACACGGAAGAAAACTATGCTTAAAAAGTGATATTATAGGATCCTTAAAAACAATTCTTTGTGTTTGCTGCCAAAAATGCTGTGTGTATTCAAATTTGACTTGATGAATAATTCAGTAGAGTTTTATTTGCCGTATCAATTATACTTTGCACTGTAAAGCATTCCTAGAGTCAATTCACTATCGTCGTATTTTTAGCAAATTTTATTTCGGCTAATGAAAATCGTCCTGCTATGCTTCACTTAATTGGTAGTGACAGCTGTCTAACCGCAGTGCTGGCACAGCAACGCTCATCTATCAAATTCACTCCCATTAGCCGTAATATGTTTTTTACAGCCTTGACATGGTAAAGCAACTCATTTTAAGGTGATTTTGGCTGATATTAAAAGGCACAACTTTACTGCGAAACAGCCATTAAAACAGCCGCTACAGAGAATACGGAGCTTGAAAATGAAACGCATGATTTCACAAATGTGCCTGCATTCGAGCCCTCTGGAGTCAGAACCCACAGAGACGGCAAAGACAAATGTCAGACGGGAGATATTTTAAGAGGAAATATTTTTAAACGCCCCCCTCGCGGTGGCATCGACACTACTCATCACTTCAGAACGGGTCCCTGTGGCTCCCATATGCATTCCAGTCTAACAACCTTAATTATCTTCAGCCAGGTTCCTTGTTGATTTACTAGTACACAACGGCCATACGTCTCTCTGGTGTGTCCGAGATCACCTCATCAGGTAAGCAAATGAATGGGAACACATGGAGCCAGGGAGATATTTCTTTCTGACATCTATTTTTGATGGCAGGCGGAGGCGGGTAATCTTCCTGTTAATTCCTTTGCCGCAACTTGAGGAAGAAACGTTCGCGCGTTGTTTCAGCCTCACTGAAACAGACAGGTTAGAAACAGGGCGTTGAACGATACGAACATTTGGACGTGGTGTGTGGACTTTTTCCCGACTTTAATAAATCATTCCCCCGTCTATCTTTCATCCTGTCTGAATGATTGTCAGATACCTCGGTGATGAAGAAGATTCTGCCGTTCGACAGATGCGCAGGTAGAGCCGCACAGCGGCCAGATGTTTTAATCAGAACGGAAGTGCTCGGAGGAAGCCCTTTGAATACTAATCCGAATCCTAACCAAACGACACAGGGATGATGAGCTGTGTTTAAGAATGTTTATTTAAACAGGTAGTTCAGACTGTTGGAAGAAGATCTGTTGCTCTGCCGGGGCCTGACTAATGTATTTTAATGATCTGTGCTCCTCAGGCTTTACAGTTCCCTGTGGATTAAAATTTCGCTATACACATGGACACTGGATGGATAAAACGCAGTAATGCAGTAAAAAGGGTATGCTTTGATACCTACAGAACAAAAGCTGTTGGCTGCAAATAGCTTCGTGTCTGCAGACCTTTTAATATGGGTTGTGAATTTTCAATGGTCCTAAATGGTTTTATTTTCTTTAAACTGGATGGATGACAGGCGGATAGGCGGATGGATGGATGGAGGATAGGCGGATGGGCGGATGGATAGGCAGTATAGATGGATTGATGGATGGATGGATGGATGGACGAATAGATAGATGGATGGATAGATGGATGGATGAAAAGATAGATATAGTATGCATAAACAGACAGACTGATACATAAAAGACAGACGGATGGACAGACAGATGTAAGCATAAACAGATAGACAGACAGACAAACAGATAGATGGTTAGATGGATAGATAGATATAGTATGCATAGACAGACAGACAGACAGACAGACAGACAGATAGATAAATGGTTAGATGGATGGATGGATGGATGGATGGATGGATGGATGGATGGATGGATGGATGAAAAGATATATATAGTATGCATAGACAGACAGACTGATACATAAAAAGACAGACAGATGGACAGACAGATGTAAGCATAAACAGATAGATAGACAGACAGACAGACAGATAGATAGATGTTAGATGGATAGATAGATATAGTATGCATAGACAGACAGACAGATAGATAGATTGATGGTTAGATGGATAGATAGATATAGTATGCATAGACAGACAGACAGACAGATGGACAGACATACAGACAGGTGGATGGATAGACAGACATATGTATGCATTTACAGACAGACAAACACATAAAAGACAGACAGATGGACGGAGAGACGTATGCATATACAGACAGACGGATAGACAGGCGGACGGGCGGACGGACAGACAGATAGATGGACAGATAGATGGATAGATGAACAGACAGATATAGTATGCATAGACAGACAGAAAGACAGATACATTAAAAGGCAGACAGATGGACAGAGATACAGACAGGTGGATGGATAGACAGACAGACAGATAGACAGACAGACAGATGTATGCATATATCGAGAGACAGAAAGACAGACAGATAGATAGATAGATGGACAAACAGACATATAAAAAGACAAATATATACACCGACAGATATAATGTCAGAAAGACAGACAGAAAAAAAGACAAATAGATAGACAGACAGACCGTCAGGACAGGACAGACAAATAAATGCATAGACAGACAAATAAATAAAAAGACAGACAGACATATGTAATCATAAACAGACAGAGAAACACATAAAAAGACAGACAGACAAATAAAAGACAGACAGACAGAGAGATAAAAGACAGACAGATGAACAGATGGGACAGATGGAGAAATGCATGGATAGATAGATCTTATTTTTCTTTGAATTTTAAAGTGAAATATTACCCAGGCATGATTTTGACTGACTACATGATATGTATCAACCTAAAGACTTCTTCACCATAACTGACATGTGACACATCATACATTTACTCTATAGTCTGTGTGAAGATGTTTACTGTATAGAGAAACAAAACCTTCTTCAATTAAACTTTATTTAAGGAATATACAATTTGAAAAACTATATAATTACATATAATTGTGCAATTTAGGGTAGTGTACAAGGTTAGCAAAAGTGCACAATTGACTGTTTTACGCCACAGCTTTCCAGATCCAGTAAAATCTCATCCATAATTTAGAGAATGCTTCAGAAAGAAGAGTTCCTAATGTTAGACTTACCATTCAAAACTACAGTAAAATACAGTACTTTAGGACAATTACCATCTCCGTTCTCATTCCAGCACAGACAGTTTTGATATACGACCCTCTTGTCATGAGCTCCCTTGCCTGTCTGGAATAAGTGATGGTTATATTATATCCCACACAGGGAAACTCATTTAAAGGTCAGACGTACACAGGAGAACGAAATCAAACGTGCCATGCCCATTATGCAAACAAGTGAGTACAAAAAGAGTTGTGTTTGATCTAATGCAGAGACCACAACCTCCTGTAATACAGCAGTGTACTGAGAGGTGACCCAACAGAGGTCAAGACAAGAGGTCAGGGACCTTAACAGAACAATAACAAAGATCAGTGGCCACTTAAGTGCATGTATGCAAGAGACTACTGTATAAAAACTAGGCCTCTGTAGGTTGCCTGGATGGCGAATAGTTATTTAATCGGTTCTAAGTAAGTCCTGTACAACTAGACTGGTTTAGGGGTTTCTTGACCCCAGTTGGACATGTTCTTAGAAGCCATTCATTTAAAGGCGGGGTGCATAATCTCTGAAAGCCGATGTTGATATTTGAAATCACCTAAACCCCAATAGAATCTGGTCCTTCTTTTAATAGACCCACACATACGCAACCCAGGCAACGATGTTGGTTAGTAGACACGCCCCTTACTGCTGATTGGCTACAAGTGTGTTTTGGTACTCGCATCATCGTTAACTTTGGGGTTTGTACCTTTTGTATATCGTTAACATGTACTAATACACAATTACACACCAAAGGAAATATAAAAACATGAATCGGATAATGTGCTCTTTAACACTATTAAAAGGGACACACAAAATTATGTTGGAAAAATTGTAGATAAAGTATCTTCCTTAATCGACTACTTCACTATCATGACCCATAAGACACACCAATAAGTCACAATACACACACATGCCACACTTAGTATACAATTTTAAACAATAACAATGTCAACCTATTTTAGTTCCTTCGGGTAACTTAATTTGTTCCATGACCCTTTTCATAATTTCGTTCACCCCTCCATCTTTTAATCAGGCAAATATGATGGAAAAGTTGGTGCAGGAAGATGAAAGAGGCTTTAAAAGGAACCAGTGGACTATGGCATAATTGCTCGTGCAGAGTTTAAGCAGGATTATAAGGGTGGTGGTGAAGGGGTGTAGGCAATGGATATAAAAATTGCAGCCTCATTCACAAAAGTAATTGCCGTTCTTGTTAAAATATAAAGAGCGGAGCTCCTATTTTACCCTTGCTTTTAACTTCTGTCTGCAGTTTCAGGCATAACTTTTTAAGTACAATCCAAACAGTGAGAGAGATTACTTCCTAATAGATATGGGACCGGGCTGTAAGGGGCAAACGGCACTGGATCCGTCATAATTAGCATGTAATAGAAAACGAATCATAAGATAAACACTGGGCCTCATATTTCCTGTCTCATTTTAACATAAGCCTCTTACATACAGTAAACATAAGCAGATCCGATGATAACACTGACGGTTAATGGTAATATTCAAACACTAGTGAAAAAATCAAATGTATGAACCTGCAGGGAAGGTGAATATTTTTAATATTTTTTTATGTATTGTTTTGAATTGCTAAGAAAATTGTATTAAATCGTTTCATTTGACAATGCTTTTCAACTCAAAGCAGAACATGCACAAACAGCATGTGCTAACAAAGGAGGGCGTCTCTATCAAACTAGTGTTAGCTGCTTCGTTTCGCCATATGGTCCAATTATACAGTGGATTAAACAGTAAAGTGAGATCATGATTGTGTAGATGAGGGTAATATATCACTATTCAAAACTCAGTATATGTGAATTCACCCTTAACCTGAATGAACCCCAGTGTCTTATTAATATTTACATCTAAACATACTAAATATCAGATAATTATTTTATAACAATTTAACATAAAAACTCTGAATTTTAAGTCATTATTTTCTCCAATTTTTAATTAACTAATTGCTTTCCAATACACTCACCTAAAGGATTATTAGGAGCACCATACTAATACTGTGTTTGACCCACTTTTGCCTTCAGAACTGCCTTGATTCTATTTGGCATTGATTCAACAAGGTGCTGAAAGCATTCTTAAGAAATGTTGGCCCATATTGATAGGATAGCATCTTGCAGTTAATGGAGATTTCCACCACATCCCAAAGATGCTCTATTAGGTTGAGATCTGGTGACTGTGGGGGCCATTTTAGTACAGTGAACTCATTGTCATGTTCAAGAAACCAATTTGAAATGATTCGGGCTGTGTGACATGGTGCATTATCCTGCTGGAAGTAGCCATCAGAGGATGGGTACATGGTGGTCATTTAAAGGGATGGACATGGTCAGAAACAATGCTCAGGTAGGACGTGGCATTTAAACGATGCCCAAATGGCACTAAGGTGCTAAAAGTGTGCCAGGAAAACATCCCCCACACCATTACACCACCAGCCTGCACAAGGCATTATGGATCCATGTTCTCATTCTGTTTACGCAAAATTATGACTCTACCATCTGAATGTCTCAACAGAAATCGAGACTCATCAGACCAGGCATCATTTTTTTAGTCTTCAACCGTCTAATTTTGGTGAGCTTGTGCAAATTGTAGCCTCTTTTTCTTGTTTGTAGTGAAAATGAGTGGTACCCGGTGGGGTCTTCTGCTGTTGTAGCCCATCCGCCTCAAGGTTGTGCGTGTTGTGGCTTCACAAATGCTTTGCTGCATACCTCGGTTGTAACGAGTGGTTATTTCAGTCAAAGTTGCTCTTCTATCAGCTTGAATCAGTCGGCCCATTCTCCTCTGACCTTTAGCATCAACAAGGCATTTTTGCCCACAGGACTGCCGCATACTGGATGTTTTCTCTTTTCACACCATTCTTTGTAAAACCTAGAAATGGTTGTGCGTGAAAATCCCAGTAACTGAGCAGATTGTGAAATACTGAGACCGGCCCGTCTTGCACCAACAACCATGCCACGCTCAAAATTGCTCAAATCACCTTTCTTTCCCATTCTGACATTCAGTTTGGAGTTCAGGAGATTGTCTTGAGCAGGACCACACCCCTAAATCCATTGAAGCAACTGCCATGTGATTGGTTGATTAGATAATTGCATTAATGAGAAATTTAACAGGTGTAATCTTTAAGCTGAGTGTAAGTTTTAATAAACTTATACTGGGTAAACAAAAGGGAGCATGCGAAATTTACTGCTTTAGATTACTGGACCTATGTATATGTATTTAACAAATGTTTATCAAATTGCAATACTCAGAGGAAAAATACTAAACCACTCATTGCTATTCACAGATAACTTTAGCTTTAATAAACCACCTACAAATATACTCTAACTCCAAGTTAACCCTTAAAATAACCTTTCTTTTTCAAACATCAACAGCGTACAATGGTAACACTTTACAATTAGGATCCATTTGTTAGTAGTACTTAACAACATCAGTTAACATAACAATGAACAATACTTCTACAGAATTTATTAACAGCAATGATTACCAAAGACAATGACTGATAAACAATTGTATTTACATTAACTAACATAAAAAAAGATTAATAAATGCTGTACAAATATGTCAATATAAATAAGAGTTTAAAGTGGTACCGACAATAATACACTCAAAATTTACAACAAAAACATTTCCTTCAGTAGACAACGCTTTTAGTACATGATAATATTAAATGTAACAATTATTTTATATTCCGTAATGAAGCAACTAAGCAAGCAAATTTCGTGCCCTTTTATGCCGGTTTTGATTTGCCAAGAAATCAGCGTTTGCAATTAACATTACAAGTCGCAATTAAATCACAATTAAAGCCCATGAAAGCAACAACAGTTTATTAGAGAAGGTAAAAATGTGTTTAATCCGTCACATACATGCTTTATTTATTAAATCCTTAAATTTTTTCCACTCTAAACAGCATGTGTTAACAAAAAAGAAGGAGGCTGTCTCTATCATACAACTGTTAGTTGCTTCATTTGCCATATGGTCCAATTAAACAGTGAATTGAACAGTAAAGTGAGACTATGATGTGTATATTTTGTCCCCAGAACAGAAACATCACACCCCCAAACACCAGTGATAAAGACACCCTCATTCCTTCATTGTTACAGGCGCTCAGCTGCCCACTCATATTTTATCACTTTCTCACTCCTCGCCCCCCATCCTCCATCTGCTATCTCCATCTACCCCCTTCACACTCCTATCTTACCCTTGTGAACAACCAAACAGTTACCGCAAACTCCATAACGGCTGATATTATTCACCCACGATCGATTAAGTGGGATTCTCCATTCACACTTTGCCCTTTGGCCTCGTTTGATGAACGCTATTGATTTCATCCGGGGCAAAACAAAGCTGCGGGCCTTGCTGTCGGTAAACAGACACTTTTGAAATGCGAAATGACAAATTCAAAAGGAAGTCGATTTTTACAATTTAAATGCCAAGAGATCGTGGGGCAACTTCAGATATCTGCAAGCGAAAAAAAAAAAAAACGAGTCGGATGCAAGGATACACCCACACGAAGAATCTGTTGTGTGAGGTATAGTGGAGATTTCGCTACATAAATGTACATTTTTACAATGTGTCCTAACTACACATGAAATGTTATAAAATATATATTTTTCATGTTAATCTGATTGGCTGTGGTTTTTGATTGAACCTTATGGCAACATGTGTTAGCGAATTACTTAATACAAATAACAAAAATGGGCAATAGGCAGCTCTCGTTTGCGTTTCCAGGCAGGTTGTTGGTCTTTCTCCTTTTGTAAACCTTCCAGTGGCTGCTGATGTGAAGACATTTTTAAATCAAATACGCCGACCATGTGCACCTGTAGTGCCCCAGCTGCTAGGTGCAGCCAAAATATTGTCTCATGTCTGAGGCCAAACATTTTGGAACGGGATTTTTTTGGGCTACATAGAAAGATTAAACCACAGGGCTTTTATCCATTAAGAAAAGTGTAATGCATTTATGGTGGGTCTTGCCTGTTGTCGATTTGCTGAGGAATCGACGATGAGAATTTCAGCCGGTATGGCTTAGACGCATGGTCAGTATATAGCTCCAGTTCCTTTACGGCTATAATGTAACAACAAAAGCGTGAGCTATCAATTACGAAATTCAATATGTTTTCTGACCCCTAAGATGAGGGGTGGGAGTCTGTTCAGGCCTAAACGAATGTAAAAAGCCCGAAGGCTCTCGGTACGCTCTCTGGGGAAGCAAATGATAAAATCCTCCTCCAGCTGAAATCTGGTTAAGCTGTGGTCAAGGGAGTGCACACAAGGAGATGTATGGAGGCTGCAGGGTTATAAAGAAAATGTGCTTAAGTTCTGTATATAATAAGTGGCAGTAAACATAAGGTGATTTACAGTTCTTAAGTGTACTTCACTTAAGCTGTCTTTTCCTTTGCAGATTATTACATTTAGTGGTTTTGAAAGCATATTTATTTGTATGAATTTGTTACAGATGCATAAAAAGTATTCAAAGGCTTAAATTAGCTTTCTAAATGAAGTTTGTGAGGATAGTTATGTGGATGCAGTCTCAGTTTGACATTAGAGAATACAGTTTTACTGAAATGTGGACAACAATGAAAGTGATGCCCTCTGTTGGTAGTTTAACAAAAGTTTAATTTTAATCTTGTAACATTTTGAACCCAACTCGGGGGAAAGTGTATCACTGTAATGTAGGAAACTGTAAACCTTTTTTTGTTATGTGACCCTGTCTGTAAAATAACTGATTTCAATCTATGAATTAAAATATCAAGGTTATATTTTGACAGAATGTTCTATATATTATGTACACTGCAAAAAATGACTTTCTTACTTAGTATTTTTATCTTGTTTTCAGTAAAAATATCAAAAACTTCTTAAATTAAGATGTATTTTCTTGATGAGCAAAATGACCTAGGAAAATAAGTCTAGTTTTTAGACAAAAAATATAAACTTTAAGTACATTTCTGCTTAAAACAAGCAAAAAAAATCTGCCAATGGAATCAGAAATATGTTCTTAAAATAAGTTAAATTTTTCCTAAACACTTAATTCAAGAATTTTTTTTTTTTTTTTTGCTTGTTTTAAGCACAAATTCGCATAAATTTAGTATTTTTTGTCTAGACTTATTTTCCTAGGTAATTTTGCTCATCAAGAAAATACATCTTATTTTAAAAAAAATTTATATTTTTACTGAAAATACAAAAATACTAAGTAAGAACTTCTTCAAGAAATAAAAATTCTTAGTATTTTTGTCTTGTTTTCAGTAAAAATAGCAAAAAAATCTTGAATTAAGATCATTTTTCTTGATGAGCAAAACGACCCAAGAAAATAAATCTAGTTTTTAGACCAAAAATCTAAAATTTAAGTATATTTGCACATAAAACAAGCAAATATATCTGCCAATGGGATAAGCAAAAAAATCTTGAAAAATTTTCTTAAACACTAAATTTAAGAAAAAAAATGTATGCACAAAATCACTTAAATTTGATATTTTTGGTCTAAAAATATCTTATTTTCTTGGGTCGTTTTGCTTATCAGGAAAAAACATCTTAGTTTAGGAATTTTTTATATTTTTACTGAAAACAAGACAAAAATACTAAGAACATTTTGTCTTGAATTTTTTATTTTTTTTTTGCAGTGTATGATTTTTTTTTTTAAAGCTTGTTAAAGCTGGCTTTAGCTGTTTTACAAACAGTTTAACATATAAAAAAGTGCGAGTTACATAGCTGCCTGAGATACACATAAGAGATTTGAATGTCAAAAAATACATGTGAAGTAATTTTATAGGCTAGCTCATTTTCAAGATTTTATATTAAGACAATTTATTCATTTCTATGCATAATCCTGTTGGTAAATAGCCAGCGCATACATATGACATACACTACTTTTCTATAAGGTGTCATATTTCTATTGCCTTACAGTATGTTATACATTCTTGTCATATTAATTGATAGCAGCCATCCTGAATTACAACGTAAACGCAAATAAAATGTGTCACAAGCTGATCCCACTCTCCCTACTGTTTTCAAAGGTAGTGTCTTGTATCTAATATCAATAATTTAAAAGCAACAAGCAGGTTTTTGGACAAGGCTTTATGTGACTGTACACTGTCAAAAGAAATGGTCAATAAATGGTCCCTAGCTGTCACCCTTTCAAAAAGTACACCTTTTCACATAAAGAGTTCATATTAGTACCTCAAAGCCAAAGGTACATACAGTATATTACAGTAGTAGTTCAACTTGGGTACATATTGGTACCAAATGTGTCCATGTCTATATCTAAATGGTAAATATTAGGATGTTTTAAAGGGTGACCCAGTGACAGCTTGGGACCATTATTTTACCATTTTGTCAAGAGTCATAGACCAGTGTCCAGTTAACCCAAATCCACCCCCCCCCCAAAAAAAAATGCTAAAACCAAAGAAGAGAAAAACAAAAAAAAAATCTAATCATTGTACTGTAATTCATATATGAATTAGGTTACTGTAATATGTAGGGTAAGTAATGCTTATTACATTTTAATTGTATAGACGGTTTCATGGGACGCATGTGATACACGTCTGGATCCGAACCTTACTTCCGGTTTCGTTTTTTTAATGGTCTGACTAGTTGCTAAACTCGTCGAAAATAACAAATGTTTTGGTTTCCTAGGTAATCTATGTGTTGTTTTGTTTGCTTGTTATATAAATAAACTATGTTTAAAGAACTTTGTTGTTATTTATTATTAGCGGAGTTTACCGGAAGTTACGTGCGGACCGCGACAGCGGCTTGTTTATGTTGTTACTGCTGAAATGGTCTATACAGTACTGTGCAAAAGTCTTAGGCCACCACCACCAGCTTTGTTGTTTTAGCAAAGTTTTAATGTCCATCCTTATTTATTTTTTACTCTTTTATTAAGATAAATCCAGAAAATCCAGGAAATATGTACACAAAATTAAAAACAAAATAATTTTCAGAACTAAATGTCTTCTTCAGGCATCAGTCTGTAGAAGTATTTAGCGTGACCTCTCTTGGCACAAAACACATCTTGAACTTTTTTAAGGAGACTGAAGTCCTGAAGTCATAGAAATTAGGATTTAATTTCATTTAGGTTTAAAAGATCCTGCAGTTACCTGCTATTGCTTAAGTGGGAGGAGTTTACCCTACTTGACACTTCAGCTTATACTTTTATACTGTTTTAATACTACGTACACATTTCCTGTATTTTCTGGTTGTATTCTAATAAAGAGACGGAGAAATAATTATACATGATAACTTTATTGCAAAAACAACAAATCTAATGGTAGCATGGTGGCCTAGACTTTTGCACAGTACTGTATATAGCAGACACAAAACATTATATAAGCAGCAGCCGTCCTCAGCTCACGTCACTGAAAATGAGGTCAGTCATCGATTTTGTTATTCCTCTCTATGCGATTAATTAATAAATAAGAAGGCTTGCAAAAACTGTATGGCTTATCATTTAACATAATTGAGTTCTCTCCTAATACATCTTTCTTTTATTGCATTGGTACTGTTGTAGAAATGAAGAGTCTGATTGTGATCTTTATCATTTGCATAACTCTCCATCAGGGAAATCTAGGACGAGTTTCTTTCTCGTGATTATTCAAACTCCCAAAGAGCGCTAGAGGGAGAACATTGATCAAGACGCCTTCGTCAACTCCCAAAACATCTGCGCGAAAATGTGTTAAGTGCGAGAAGGCACTTTAAAGATCAGATCCCATGCGTCTAAAGGACCATGCATCATGCCAACAAATGCATCGGCTTTTATGTTGCCTTAGAGGGGTTCAAGTGTTTTTTTACTCAGCTGTCACGGTTCAAGAGCTCGGAAAGAAAGGGGCAAAAGTTATAGATTTTTTTTTTGACATTTACAAACTAAAGCATTACGAGCTATCACATGTGCACTAAACACTAGCTTTGTCAAAAATGTATAAAAACAGATTTTTTTTAAATATCAACTATGACAACTAGGCTACAAATGCAAGGAAACAAGCTGTACTTCCACACAAAGGGAACGTGACAGCCACATGTTGAGGAATGGCAGAAAAATACAGCAATCCCACAATTAAGACATTTTGTGAAATATCCCTGAAGCTTCATCAGCGAGTGAATGCCGTGTTGATTCATCCCAGAATGCACCACAGCCATCACAATCCATTGACACTTCACAGCTGTTTAACAACAAACGATCCTCTTTTCATGTTCTTATACAGAAAGACACGCATGCATGTTTGGGATATCTCAAAAACCCTCCATTCAAGAGTGTCATGATGAGCGATTAACAGAGTAAACACAAACATGTAAATAAAACCAACGATCTGCATAGAAATGGAAAACCTGATGTGGTTTCAGCTGCTGGTAATTTCACACAGAATCACGACTGAGAGTCGAATTCTGCCCTTTCATTTTCACTCCGCCTTTCAGCCTCTGCTAATATGCTTGAAATTAAAAAGACACACAAATCGGCCTGTTCGTACGATAAGGTCCCGCTGACCATAAAAGGCAGAAAGAAGATAAGAGTCCAAAGCAGGCTTTTCTTTTCCACGGGCGAGCCGCCGTCAGGGCCTGAACTCCTTCATGGATTTGTTTAGAGAAAATATGATATTAATGAATGGCGGTCACGACTGTTAAAAGCTCAGTGAAATGATAGATAAAAACAGAATGGCTGTTTATTAATAATCACAAAGGAATGTGTTTGGCTTTTTAGCAATAGCATGGTGTCTTTTTTACTGCAGGTCTTGACATACTAAATTAATAAAGGTTTATAGTTCACCAATGCAATAGATAGTGACAAAAAACGGTGGCGGCCAGTGACTTCTTTTTTCGAGGGTTCTCGATGTGAAGTTTGTCAAAACATGTATGTTTTCAAAATATGTGTTCTGCACGTCGAGAGATCCTGTGTGCATCACGTGTCTTGTCAAAATAGCTAATCTCTATAGATCAGTACATCACATCCCACCCCATAGTGCTATAAGATAAAACTGCCTTGGCGAGTGGGGCAACATATAAAGTAAATCAGAATCTCATTGATGTTTGATTTAGTGATACCACAGACACTCCAAGCTAAAAAAAAAGACACGTCCAGCTAGTGCTGGGCGATAATTCGATAACGATAATTTTACCGATATAAAAAAAATCCGATAAAACGACACGGACAGTTCGATAAGTGATCGATAATGTTTACGCACTGTGCGTAATGTTGCGCGAGCACTTCCGGATGCGGCACGCGCTCATGTGTTACAATCACAGTGACAGTTAGACTTGAAGAAGTGGAAGATGAGGCAAGTTATTCATTTATTCGTAGAGACCTATGATTTTCGCGATGCGGATAACGCGGACGGAATCACGGAATCCAAATACGCGGAAACATTTTCTTGTGTGTAATGTTGGACGTGCAAACAGGGTTCGTCAAACACAGCAGACACAATAGGTGCAGTATACTGTACTTTCATTCAGCGTCCGCCTTGCGCACGCACACGTCCGCACAGCTTTAAAAGTATATTTACAGGACATTCACAAATTCAGGAAACTGAGGAAAAGCAGCAGATCCACCACTGCAGTGAATATAGTGTTTGCGTATGTGCGCTCCCACAGCAACGTGACACTCTTGACATCCATTTATCAGCGTGTATAGCTCGTATATGTATAACACATGCGTGATCACTAAACTAAGTTTTCTTTCTTGTTTAAGTGAACATAAACAGCTGTTACTCAGTATATTGAAACTTAAAGCAGTCTGTCTTGGGTCTTAAAGTGACAGTAGTCTGCTGCTTTTGTGTCAGAAATGTGTTGATTTCATAACAAATAGATTAACATTTAATACAGATGCATTAAAACAAGATTTTAGTATTTGTATTTGTCATGTTCTGAATAAAAAGTAGTTTAAAACCATTATTAACTGTCTGGTTTTTACAATGTTCATTCAGGAGCAAAAATCTGCCTTTAAATTTGACAGGAGTAAAGATTTGTTATTTATCATGATAATTATCGATATCGACTGATATGGAAACCATTTTCTCGATCATTTTTGGGGTCATATCGCCCAGCCCTACGTCCAGCTAAGAATGTGTTTTTCATCATGCATGTGATAGCGTGGGAGAGATTTTCTTAGGAGGGCATGCACTACCATTTCATACAGCGGGAAGCAGACAATCGCTTTTAAGCCTTAGATGATTACTTTCTTGGCACGGACACATATGGCGACATACGCAGCGAGATTATTCCATGTCATGTAAGGTAAATATAAAACGCATTATGTCCTTCCAGCTCAGCTCTGGTGAGTGCTGGAATGCCACATGTAACAGGGTTTGATCTTAGACCCACACATACACGTGACTCCAGCTGGACTGGCAATAAATGCCTCCGGTCATGAATGAAAGCAAATCAGCCTGCCACCGTGCTGATGAAGCGAGAGAACGAGGCCCAGGAGCAAGCAGAAAAGCAAAATGAAATGCAGAGCTATTTATTCCCAGCGGTTAAGTGTCTGTAATAGAAGCCAATGCCATTTAAGTGCTTCTTATTTGTCTTGTAATGACAGGCCGAACAGCACACGAACCAATCCACAAACCGGCCAACGTAACAACACAGAAGGTGGCACACAGGTGCCTGGATTTTCCCCATTAACCAGCGTACAATCAACAATGACAGAAAGGGCACAGGGGACACGGTTAAATCCTTGGTAATGCTCTGTTTGAACTGGTGCCCTTTAACACTTTCAATTAAGCGCATAAAAGCAGACTCGCAAACAAAGATGACGACTTGTTAATCGGTTGTGATACACACTGCTGGCAAGACGCTAGCAAAAACAACACATGTAGGTAATGCTACAGTGTTGGATGTATCTCGCAGGTACTGTAAAATGAGCAAGGTAAAGCTTAAAAACTCCTCTAGTTTTGACAACTTAAAGGCAGGGTGCACGATTTTTGAAAAGCCCTTTGGAAAACTGGATTCAGGCCGAGTACCAAAGCACACTTGTAGCCAATCAGCAGTAAGGGGCGTGTCTACTAACCAACATCGTTGCCTGGGTTGCGTATGTGTGGGGCGGGTCTATCAAAAGAAGGTCCAGATTCTATTGGGGTAGGGGGGTGTTTGTTTAGGTCAGTGGTTCTCAAACTTTTTCCGCGTGCGGCCCCCCTTGTGTACGGGGCATTCCTTCGCGGCCCCCCCAAAGAAAATTAATGACAAAAACTGTTCTAAAATGTAACATTTTAATTAAACAAAACATATTAAGTTATACAAAGTAGTGCTGTTGGTTAGTAGCCTTATTTTTATTAGGTTTAATTTAGGGCTGTGCAAAAAATCGACTGCGATTATCATGCGCGTGTCATCAGTAAAGCCGGTTCCGTGATTAGAAGTAAATCGCCATCAGCTGCTTTCAGATGGAGCAGCATTTATTACACAGACCCGTAGTTCACCGAGAAGCTAGGCAAAATCGCATAGAAAATCGGAATCGATTTTCCTCGATTATGAACCCGATTTTGCCTAGCTTCTCGGTGAACTACGGGTCTGTGTAATAAATGCCGCTCCATCTGAAAGCAGCTGATGGCGATTTACTTCTAATCACGGAACCGGCTTTACTGATGACACGCGCATGATAATCGCAGTCGATTTTTTGCACAGCCCTAGTTTAATTACACAGAATTCATGATAAATGAATGTATTTTATAAAATGTCATAAAACTGGGGCCCCCTGGCACCATCTCGCGGCCCCCCTGGGGGCCCCGGACCCCAATTTGAGAACCACTGGTTTAGGTGATTTCAAATGTCAACATTGGCTTTTAGAAATCGTGCACCCCGCCTTTAACTCAGCTGAGTTTCTATGTACATGCTTTGGTTTTAATTTTTGAATGTAAAAATAATAATCAGTGTAAATAAAGATTTGTTGGTTCAACTTAAAAGAGTAAGTTACCTGGATGTCTTAAAATTTTTGAGTACAATCAACTTAAAAATATTTTTTTAACTCAAAAAGTTTTTGTGTCTACTAATGAATTAAGTTAAATTAAAAATGCATTATAATGAAATAAAAATGAAGCGTATAAACATTTACATTTATGCATTTGTTTACATTTACATTGATGCATTTTGCAAACGTTATATCACTTCAAACAAAATTTTAAATTCTGAATCTGATTGTTGTTTAGTGTGGTATGTGTTTTTTACCAGTCTGATCTCATGGGATTTCATAACTGTTTTGAGGTGGCTGATTTGTATAAATTTGTACGTTGTGAATCGTACAAAAATATGCAATTATTAGAAAAACAATGCTGACGTTACATATGAATTTATAAGAATGAGATTATTTTGTATTTTACTGTTTACATACGCGCCATATATCATTTTGCTTCAATACAGTTAAGTCTGCTTGTGATTGTAAAGCGTTTTGAGCATGTTATATAAAACACCTAAATAAAAGTGCTTAATGAAATAAATGCATTACTACCTACATGTGTCTTTGGAGGCAGGGTTTGGAAAGAGTGGGAGTGTCTAAATCAGTAAACAATATTTCTGTAAATTCTCGAAACGCTAATACTCTCCTGATGTTCAAAATATGTACAAGAGAGAAGTGTGTGAGAAATACATATACTTTGAATTATTCTTGGTACTTACATTGCAAAGATAAGAAATAATACAACGGGTGAGGGATGGTTTAATCTGGAATTGACCTGAATTCATACGCTAGGTCACGACTCTGAAAAAAAATGCATTTTTAATATTTATAATATTTATACAGCCTACAGTATAGTTACTAATTAAAACATACATATACTGTAGGTTACTGCTACAAAATACTGCGTGCTTCTCTTCTGCCATTTTAAAGTCATTCTGTATGCCTATTTAACCTTCATGAATGTGTCATAATGTCTTACGGGTCAAGAGGCAGCCCACCCCAGTGCAATATTTAAAACTGATGGGTAATTTACTCTCCATTTCATCGTGTTTTTCTTGTAATTAATGCAGACAGAGTTCTAGCGTCCATCACAGTCCCGGCGAGTCGTATATGGCAGATCTGTGGTGTCCACACAGGACTAAGTCTAGATCATTAGTGAGAGCTAATTGGATTTCAACACTATAAGTAGGTCATCCATATAACACTAGACCAACTGATCTGCTGTCTCGCAGGCATTACCACACACACACAAACACACAGGACATTGCACAGACTTTCATTATTTCAGTACATACCCCTAAGCCCCACATAAACCTTTTGATATACATGAAGCAAGGACCACCTACAACTTTAGGAAAGTATAGCCAAACCTGTACATCCAGAATATACAATATTAAAGACCTCTCAATAACACATGGTTTTTATAAAAAAATAAAATTTTACTGTTGACTTTATTCAATTGTTCAACTTGTTAGACTATCCATTTAAAATTACAAATGTGTTTGTTTCATAACCCGTATAAAAAACTCTTAATCCTTAAATTTCTTGTTTCTTGTTATTATTTGTGAAGGGCTTTATAAAATTTGGCCTTCAGAAGTATGCAGCCAAAACCTGTATACACACAAACTAATTCACACGTGGACTATAAAAGCAAACTCTTGACATTTGTTGACTGAGCTCCTGAAAATTCAATAATGATACTTCAAAACTGCCTTAGCAACTTCAATAGGCCCTAAAAAAAAAACTGCTGACGTGAACAGCTAGTCTCAATGCAGAATCCCAAATAGCTTTGTATATTACAAATCACATTTGATTGAGCTTAGATTGCTTCTGAATTATGAAATATACAGAAGATTCGATTGCAAGCAGAGACCAACCAACAGATGAACAGTAATGCGCTCATACATCTATTGAATACTAAACTTACACTATGAATACCCACCATTACAACTCAACGAACCAAACCGTACCCGTCAAGATCCTTCTAAATCGTATTCAACACACTTAATAATATATAAAGCAACTACCTCTCTTTAAAATGAAATTTCCCCTCTCCGAGGTATTGCATTTGCATTGTACAGAAGGAACATTCACTGACAAAACCGTGTTAAAGCAATGAAACGTGATATTCATAAGCCAACAAGCCGTATTAGAGGTAGTAAGAGATTCGCTGTGATGTTTATGAAAAGCGTGTCACTGTCGTTAAAGCTCAGAATCACATTCATTAATATGAATCCTGTGGAGAAGGTTCAGTGACAGCTACCTCTCTCTGTGTAAACAAGATTTTCAAAATCATCTTTTGTCAGGCAGGTCCAAATGACACATCACTAGCAATGATTTAACAGTGACAATTTAATAAATTGCATGTGTACACAAATGCATACTGGTTTTGTTGTGTGTACTACCACAAATTAGGTTTCAAGTGCATTGTTTTGGAGTGCATGTGAGTTTTGCTCTTCTTTACTTTATAAATACACATTTTCTGGTTGACAATGGACTAAAGTGGAATTTAATATACATTGACTACTGCATAATTTGATATTGGACTGTTAAGACCAGTGTTGGGTAAAACTATAGTTACTAAGTAATTAGTTACTGTAAAACCCCATTCACACAGACCTCTGGTCCCAGAAAATACCCGTAAAATTGCCAGACAAGCGTCTGTGTGAACAAAAACTCGTTCCGTTAATCTTCTGGGATCGTTGCCGGAAAGAGGACCTAATAAGATACGCGGGTAACCCTCTGTGTGAACAAGAATCCCGTAAAGGGCGTGTCGAAGTAAGGACGCGCGCGTCATCATCACAACACAAGTTATGGTTCAGCTCCTTACAACAAGAGATAACATGCATATACACATTCACCACGAGAAATGTTGCAAACTAGATTGAAGCAGTTATCAGGAAATGATATATGAGACGCATAAACAATGACGCACGTGCCGTAGTGATGACGCGCGTGTCATGGCAACATGAAGTTGGTTCAACTCTTTAAAATGAGGGATTTACAACATTCACTACGAGAAATGTCAGCAAACTGGACTGAAGCAGATATCAAGTAAGTTAGCTCGTTACTTACTGCGTTGAAACAGAGATCATTCAGCAGCATAAAAGAATATCGCGTCACGTGCTCATTTGAGCTATAATAAACGAAAATACCCGCATGTCATCCCAACGAGATATATTGTTCAGCTCCTCAAAATGCGGGTTTTAAATGCATATAAACAATCACGATGAGAAATGTCTGAAAACTGTATCAAAGCAGAAATCAGGGAGCTTGTCAAATATCCACTCTGAAGCTGAGATCATTCACCAGCATAGAACTGTGCGTTCACGCGCTTCTTTGTAGTCTTATCATAAACAAAAATGCACGCGAGTTGTTTCTGGAGAGAGAAATAATATATAATATGCAAACTTCAGACGCTGCGTTGAAGAGAGGGTGGGACTTTCAACATGTCACGTGTCTTTCCGGGACCATCAGATGCCGTGTAATCTTGGCAGTGTGAACGAACAAAAACTTTAACTATTCCGGAAAAATCCAGGATGCATTTTACGTGTATTTTACGGAATTTCTGTGTGAAAAGGGCTTAATTTAAAGGAAAACAACAACATTTTTTTGTTCATGTTCTTACCTCAACTAAGACAAATTAATACATACCTAACTTTTTTCAATGCCTGCACTTCATCTTTGTACAGTGCGTCGTGAATGTGTTAACACTCTGGGGTCGCGGCGGGGGTCTCTGGGGCACCGCAAACTCTTTATTTTTCAATCACTACACAAAGTGCTGATTTTGGACATACAGATATGATTTATATGATTTAGTCATTTAAAACGTTAAAGTGTCTAGTTTTTTTTATGTCCACTCCCAATAAAAACAGAATGTTGTGCTTTTCGCAAAATTAAGAAAATAAATATGATGCGCGTTTTGTTCCCTCTCCCTCAGTGAAGTCCTTTCAGAAACACGTCAGAAAAATGAACTGTAACTTAACGAATACTTGTCATAGAAACATAGATTGGAATTTCTGCTTTTAAATGATGTAAGTGAGATCGAAAACAGATATTGTCATTCGGTGTAAACTGTATGAGAAGGAGGAGAGGTACCGTCTTTCTCCCCCTGTCATGTGTGTGGATTGTCATGTCAAAATATGTGTTCGCCGTGTCTTGTGTGTTGCTTGTCACTTCAAAATGTGTTTGGTGCTTCATGAAAACCTATGTGCATCATGCGGCATGTCAAAATATGTGTTCGCCGTGTCATGTGTGTGGCTTTTCATGTCAAAATGTGTGTTCGCCGTGTCATGTGTGTGGATTGTCATGTCAAAATATGTGTTCGCCGTGTCATGTGTGTGGCTTGTTATGTCAAAATATGTGTTTGGCGCGTCATGTGAACTTATGTGCATCTTGTGTCATGTCAAAATACGTGCCTGCTGCAGATGCGTCAAAAGGGTTTATGACAAAAAAGAGACGCTCACATTCACAAAATACTCGCATGACATTTACTTAACACTAAACTCGGATTACACATGAGATTAAAGATGCAATTTGTATTTATGCGCCGCTAGATGGCGCCAGATCAAATCAATAACAATGATGTTACAATGATAACAATGATGCTCTGAAGCAGCGTGGCATTATGGGATTTGTAGTCTTTAACTCAACCGCTGATGGCAATCAATCAGACGCGAACGAGAAATCACATTGATGGATGAGGTAATCAAATCTTATAAATGTTGCGTTTGATGACATCGTTTATTTCATTATGTAAGTTTATATGTGATGTTCAAAACGAAATTGTTAGTCATAGCAGTATTAGTCCAAATTCGATGGTTAACACAGCACAGAATTAAGTTTTCAACTTACAATCTACAATGATTTTTCACATAATGTATTGACAGTACAAATCTTAAAATGACCATTTATATTGCTGTACAATACATTTTGATGTGCATATCGTCCGCGGGAAGACGCGCTGATTACAGTCAACACACTAATGTTGTGATCAATATAATAGCATAAGTTTTTTAAAGGGTTACGAATCAAAACAACTCACCCATCGCGTAAAACACAAGCAGGATCAGAATAGCGGTCTAGTTAAATGTTGTCGTGAAGCTCTCTCCATCCAGATAATGCAACACCAAATTGATCCTCAATCTTTCTCTCATTTTGTTCCAAATTCCAAACTCTTCTTGGGTCGTTTGGTTGGCCTGTACGCTTACGGGAGCTGTCTTTCATGACATAACGAGCGGCAGACGGTAAAAAGTAATCCATAAGTCCATAAGCAAGCGCGTAGCCCGACAGGTGCTAACACATAGTTCCGCATTTGTCCACGACACTGGCTCGCTGCGTCCGAAAACTCAAGGCAGTGACTTGTTGCCTCGTTGCCTCATGAGGCCATGACTTCGGAGGCATGAACGCAGCTCAGAGAAAGGCTTTCGGACGCACTTCAAAGGCAGCGTGTTTGAAATATAAAATGAGAGCGCCTTTGTGATAACTAATCACATAATTGAAAACTACAACACTAATTTCTCGCTAGAAATGCAATTAAAATGTGTAAAAAGTGAAAATATACGTTTATTTACACAAAATTTGAGCTCCAGTCGCTTCCTTGGCCGCCATTTTATTTTTTCGAACTCGACCACTGTTGTCATGTGGTTTTTACGTCAGTAAAGGCGGTGACAAAGGGTCACATGGATATTAACGTCATTGACAGGAGACTGCACTGCCCCGTGTCAATGTTTTGAATGGCAATTTTCTCACGATTTACAAGTAGTTGAAAACATTACAGATATTGATAGTAATAAGCTGGACAAAATATATAACACTGGCCTAGTGGTTTTAGGACATTTTACTGCAAATATTTTACAAATTGCACCTTTAAGCAAGTATGTGGCAAACGCAAGGGTCTGTTTTATCATAAAACCCTTCGAATCATCTGCAGCAGGCACATATTTTGACATGACACGCAATACACATAGGTTCACATGACACACAAAACACATATTTTTACATGATGACAGGTTTTGACGAGTTTTGCATGTGTGCCTCCTTGAAAAAGAAATCACGAGTGTGTCACCACTGTGATTGACCCACTACTTCCGGCAAAATGCTGAAGTGTTCATTCGATGGCCAGAAGGAGTTGTGTTATTTTATTAAAAAATGTCTGAAAGCGGTACCGCGGCTCTATTCAAATGCAAATCCATATACTAAACAGCTGCCCCTTGTGGTTAAATTGCGATTGTTTAACGTCATTCCAATTGACGACTTACATTGTTACGCAAAGTTGTAATGACGATGTAGGTCACGTAATGTATCAACATAGCGGATGTAGTACATACATTTTTTTTCATACTTTCCATATTTATACCTACTGTTTTAACAGTCAATGAGTACATTCATCTAATTCAGTACCTACTGTCACAGTATGCGATTTCGGATGCAGGGCCTGATGAAAAAAGTGTACAGCTTGAATGCACTGCATGACACTTTGATAAAAAAGCATCTGCTAAATGCATGAAAGTAAAAACAATAAATTTGCACGCTAATGAAATACTGTGTCATAAATCGAATGCAGCTACTTATTAATATAACATTTAAAATTTTAATTAAAAACCAAAACATGCAGAGAGAAATCAACAGTAGATAACATGCAGCTCTGAATCCATACACAGTCTAATTGAACAGATTGTTTGCAAGGATAATATTATACTTTTAATGCAGGTAATGTAAGTCAAAGACGCATTCAGCACAGAATGGCTGCATACAAAGGCTCCTCCAGTTTTTGATTACTGCATTATTAATGTATAATGAAAAATACGGGTTGAGGGGTTGGGGGGGCAAGCAAGGTCTCTCTCCTGGAGTCTTTGTTGATTAAAAGAGCACACAGAGAGCTTTGCCACAACATCACTGCTTAGACACACAGTTTTGTCTCTCGAACCCTGAGGGCTTTTGTGATTTCAAGATTGATTCAAAGTCGTACGAACTTTCGACAAACTTGAAAGCGCCAAGCTCCAATTTGCTTAGAAAAGCCACAGGGTTCTGTTTTAATACAGCATGCATTCCAACTTCCAGGTGCGCCCGTGTTGGAATGTCACATGTGGCGACAAACGGAACCAAAAGACTTTGAAACATTCTTGATTTGGTTGGATGTGAGAGTCTTGGATCTTTAGCACCAAAAAAGCGCATTTTTCCACAGCCTTTTTTTTGTCAAAAGACAGCGATGGCTTAAAAGTTAAAGGCGGCGGCTTGTCATAACTAATGGTTAAAGAGCTCGATGGGTGAATATTGAGGAATCGGAGCTACTGTGAGGGATAAAGAGAATGACTGACAGAAAACAGATGATGTAGAGACTTTTCAAGACTGATTCGAAATTTTACCATCAACGCAAAATCAATAGTCCATTATTTTACATCTTCAGTGTCTGATTTAATAACAGCTGCTCAGAACCTCACACCAAAGAGCCATAAAGTAAGGTGTTCCTCGACAGGTCTATCAGTTTTCTTTTCTTTTGGCATTTATTGTATTAACTGGACAGTACATAGGAATGATGAAAACATTTACATCGAAGGGCAACCTTCCGATCTCTCTAATGAAGCCAATACGGAAGTGACTTAAACTGCAATTAATAGAAAATAATGTGTTCTGTTTTGAGATTCATGACGCCATGCGACGCTTCTCGTCCGCTGTGCGACCCCCTTTAGACAATCCACCTATAGGCCTATTTAGGTAAACTAAAAAAGAAAAAAGTAAATATGTCTCGTTAATAATAAAATTGATAATGATTTGCTATGACCCGTAATAAATTAAATATGTCTGCCTAAAACAATTAAAAGAGTCTGTCATCCAAGCTCAATGTAAGTCAGTGTGAGATAGCATTTTTTAAACAGCCATTTGTCTCTTTATCAGACAAACTGTGAACATCTTGCTTCTTTAATGACACAGCCTCCCCTGAGAAATAAACGGTATGGAAATTCTTCTTGTAAATTACTTCACTTTGCGCATCGAACTCGGTCCCGCCGGCACCGAAAATAGCCATGCCTCCAGAGTCCTTTTATTCAAGCAAATGAAGGGAAGCAAATGATGATGGTCTATATCTACGCATAACATTGATTATGGATGTAATAGAAGGGAGTGAATGATTGGCCGCTCAATTGGAACGCTGAACAGAAAAACATATGCTTGCTCTTTAATAGGGTAATGAACTTTGTCCTTAGCTGTAGAAATCAAAGAGGCAATTTACTTCCTTTCATGTGTTTGGTTAGAATATCAAGCGAGGTCTGCGATTAAATGTTTGCTGAGGGAAATTTCACCTTTTTGTGAGAAGGTCTGTAAACAGTATCTTCCATATGTGTTTATATTCGTTAGCAGGAACTATAAAGTTTCGTACCCTCATTTGCATATTTGTGTAAACATTCTGTGTGTGTGTGTGTCAGATGTGTGTTTACATAACAGCATTTTTCAACCGAAACCAAAAGTGTTTATGCGATTTGACTTTACACGACGATGTTTTACGATGGGAAAGACAGGTGATTTAAGCAATTTTGAGCGTGACATGGTCGTTGGTGCCAGATGGGCCGGTCTGAGTATTTCACAATCTGCTCAGTTACTGGGATTTTCACACACAACCATTTCTAGGGTTTACAAAGAATGGTGTGAAAAGGGAAAAACTTGGGAAAATGCCTTGTTGATGCTAGAGGTCAGAGGAGAATGGGCCGACTGATTCAAGTTGATAGAAGAGCAACTTTGACTGAAATAACCACTCGTTTCAACCGAGGTATGCAGCAAAGCATTTGTGAAGCCACAACACGCACAACCTTGAGACGGATGGGTTACAACAGCAGAAGACCCCACCGGGTACAACTCATCTCCACTACAAACAGGAAAAAGAGGCTACAATTTGCACAAGCTCACCAAAATTGGACAGTTGAAGACTGGAAAAATGTTGCCTGGTCTGATGAGTCTCGATTTCTGTTGAGACATTCAGATAGTAGAGTCAGAATTTGGCGTAAACAGAATGAGAACATGGATCCATCATGCCTTGTTACCACTGTGCAGGCTGCTGATGTAATGGTGTGGGGAATGTTTTCTTGGCACACTTTAGGCCCCTTAGTTCCAATTGGGCATCGTTTAAAATGCCACGGCCTACCTGAGCATTGTTTCTGACCATGTCCATCCCTTTATGATGGCTACTTCCAGCAGGATAATGCACCATGTCACAAACCTCGAATCATTTAACATTGGTTTCTTGAACATGACAATGAGTTCACTGTATATTTGGGATGTGGTGGAATAGGAGCTTCGTGCATTGGATGTGCATCCCACAAATTTCCATCAACTGCAAGATGCTATCCTATCAATATGGGCCAACATTTCTAAAGAATGCTTTTAGCACCTTGTTGAAGGCAAAAGGGGGTCAAACACAGTATTAGTATGGTGTTGCTAATAATCCTTTAGGTGAATCCATGTATATGCAAATCTTTTTGACAGCGTTGTTGTAACTATGGGAAGTTTTAATAAAACACAAAATATATATATATATTTTTTTTTAATGTATTATAAACCTAGCCTCAGTGTTTGTGTGTCTGTTCAAGCACATACACTTGACTTTGTTAACCTTGCTCTGCAGAGGAGCAGTTTAGACCTCTAAGCACCTAATTCAGTGAAACCTGTCTCCCACCTCTAATGTCTTTGGCGGTGGTCCAGATGCACAAAGCGGGGCACGCAGGTGCCAGACCAGTCTATAAACCACACACCTGTGCTAGCAAGCCCTGAAGTGCTTACCACACTGATGCAATAAGTAAAAAACAACAGTGATATGCTGAAAGCATACATAGCTCACCTATAGGTTCTCTGGGGACGCAAAGAATCAAACATCTAATGTTGGGTCCAGCTGATAAAATAAACTGCAGACAGGAATTTTAATAGGCATGTGTGGGCAAAATATCCAGTTTTAGGAGCACGTTTTGCTGTGGTGATGTGTTTTAAGACGATAGGGGGGTGTGAGCTAACTGTGCTGGGTAATGTGTTCTTCCTGGCTGGCTGTTTAAATATTTGCACGTGTCCATGTTAAATTTGTACTGAAGCTTTAAAAAATAAGCCCTCTAAGGAGCTGATGTTTCTTATTGTTTGTTATTATGAACGAAATTGTCTTGTAAGGATAAAATAGACACCCAGAGATTTGTTTACCGAGTAAGATTGTTATTCCATGTAAAAGGCACTTAGCAAGTAACCTCAACATAAATAGATTTGCATAATCATTTACAATTTAAGGTACCACTTAAAGGAGACATTTTTTAAGATGTAAAATAAATATTTGGTGTCCCCAGAGTACACATTAGTTCAAAATGTCATATAGATAATGTATCATAGCATGTTGAAATGTGAGCAAAAATTTGCCGTTTTGGGTGTGTCATTTTAAATGCAAATGAGCTGATGAAATGCAAACACTGATTATCATGATGGGGGGTTGTTGAAATTGAAACTCAATTGTGCTGTCAATTATTTGATCTATCTCTCTCTGCACTAAATGGCAGTGCTGTGGTTGGATAGTGCAGATTAAGGGGCGGAATTATTATAATAAGATCCCCCTTCTGACATCACAAGGGGAGCCAAATTTCAATGACCTATTGTTTCACATGCTTGCAGAGAATGTTTTATCAAAACTTAGTTACTGGGTTGTTATCTTTTTAAATTTCTAGGTTGATAGAGGCTCTGGGGACCCAATTATACCACTCAAAAATGGAAACGTCCGATTCTCATGTTATGTCTCCTTTAAGGCGGTTGCTAGGGGTGCTGCACGTGATACATAGCATTAGTGGGAGCAGCGATCATAGCTGTGTTTTATCATAAATAAACACAGCTATTGACCAATCAGAATCAAGGACTGGATCAAACTGTTTTATATAAGACCTACAGCATAGCTGCCAACTCTCACGCATTCGCCGTGAGACTCACGCAATTGACCCCATTCTCACGCTCTCACGCCACACATCCATTTTCTCACGCAGGCTCGTGCCCACCATTTAGATTCCCATTGAGTTTAATAAAAGACATTAAATAATTTTATAAAAATACCTAACTGTAAATACTGTAAAACGCCTATCTCTATCTGGCGTGCCTCAAACAGCATAAAGCGCTCGTCAAAGTCAAAATGATGCGAAGGCGAATCAAATCAAAGAAGGTGGAGTTATTGTCTACAAATGCCGAAGCGCCAGCTACAAACTACAGAGAGCGAGTGCGCGGCTGCGCGATGGTGAAAGAGCAACGCACGATGTAAGTAGCTAAAGCAGTGCTCACAGTATTGACACTTTTATATTTTAGCGTACCTTCACTGTCTTATGTGCCACCACTTCTCATGGTGCTGGTACTTTGCTGCAAAGAGTCAAAGAGCATTTCACTTTATGTGGCGCTGCGCAGGAAGTTCGGCAGCGAGGACATCAGAGTACCGCGAGAGCAAGTCGAAATGTTACAAAAGGGTCCGCCTTTACCTTTGCTATCGCGTGACTCTGATGTCATACGCCGATCAGTCAGCTCCGCACCAGTCGAACACACAAAGCGTCAAGGTCTGGATGAAAAGCAGAGAATTGCCCGGATTCCACGCACGCAGATACCCTCAGAAAACAGCAATTTTAATCAACCATCACTCGCGTCACGTGTGTATGTTTGCAAGCAGTACAAGCCTGCGTGATGTTTGCGGTGACAGGTTTTAATAAAAGAGAAAAAGGTCAATTTATATTTGACATCTATAAACAATAATATATACGAAATATAATTATATGGTCTTGACGTACACATTATCTCTTGCTTTAGTTTAATATAAACTACTAATTTGGTTTATTTGATTGTGACAGTCCTCTATCACCAATCACAAATCATCACTTTACGCTTCTCTTTCTCACTGGATAAACTGAATCAAAGCTGCTGTCATCTGCAGTTATACATTTTACAGAGACCAGTATTCATTAGATTTTAAGAACTTTTTTGGCACTTTTATCAGAAGGAAAGCATAAGTGTATAAAACAATAGTAAAGACTCTAATCTCAGGCATTTAAACTCAGTAAAAGCTTTTATTTCAATTTAATTTCTAAAATATGATTCGATTTGTATTGAACCATTTTAACGCAGTCTTTTCCAACTATTTAACACAGAAATAGCTAAAATCCACACTATTATCAATTGGCAAATGGTTAGGACTTATATAAAAAATTATTACCACAACCCCCCCCCCCCCCAAAAAAAAAAAAACTCTCACTCCAAGCTGAACTCAGAAGTTGGCAGCTCTGCTACAGTACTGTAAGAAACTTTCATAATACTCCTCAAACAAACATCTAGCACACAACGAGAGTACAATACTAGTTCAGAAGTATTGATAAATGCTTTCAAACGTTCTCGATTCAAATCAGCCCACTTGCTTATTTCAATCGACAGTGAAGGACAAGAGATTATTTTCTCAAACAAAAAAGCTCGACAAAACCGTAAGCTGGAGACAATAAGGCTCTAACCAACAGACTTATTTTCGCTGTCACAGTTTGTCGTTTCTGGTTTGTGCAATTTGGCACATCTGAACGGCACAAGTGGTCCATCTCTGCTCTCAAAGGGACAAATGCATATTGACAACATGCAATTTCTACAAAACAACAATACTGCTTTCACAGTCAGGGAAATGACTACACTGGGGGCCACATTTACAGAAAGAACCATGAAGCAAAACATGATATTAGAGATGTTCAAGGGGAGACACTTTGTGATTTTATACTCCAAAGAAAAATATGGGATAGTAATAACTGTGGTCTTCTGTTTTTATTCCATTGCCTTTGTATTGCCGTCTTTCTTCTTTAGGGTTATGGGTCCGGTCTGAAGAAATGATCAGAGAGATGACAAGGTATTGGCCCATTTAGTGTGTGGCCTGGCCAAAGAGCCGCCACAGTGTCATTACACCACGACCGGACCGAAATAATTGACAAACATCTGCCACTAATACTCTCTCCAACAGAGGCATCCTGTCTTTCATCCCGTTACTCAGGTGGACTCGAGCTCCTTTCAGAGGAAAATAAATCAAACAAGAGTACGAGTCCATTCTAGCAATGCAAATTAATACTGAAATATCAAAACACTGATTAATCCTGGGTCTTCGAATTGTGTGGATGGTCATTCATTCTGACAGCACCCCGTGCTCCTGCCTGGCTCTGTGATGGTGGCTCAAATGATTAGGTATTAATGAGAGACAAGGGAATGTTGATGTAAGGTAAAGTAAAGTGGAATTAGACAGATAATGTTGAGCAGCTCGCTGTGAAATCAAATTAGCACCCTCTCAATCTTATCAGCGAGAAGCTTATTTTTTTCTTGAGCAACAGTCTATTCAAACCTCTCTGGTTTATTCTTCTCTTCTGCTCTGCTGCGGATATCTCAGTATCTGATTGTTCAGTAGGGCTCAATGTTAATACAAAAACTTTTTCTGAGAATCGGGATATGATCTTGAGATATCTGCTTTAAATATTACCACACTGAACTTTCAACACAAAACTGTGTATTAGAGACTTTATTTTTAAGATATGAAAAAATGCCTTTTATCAAGTTTATAACATTATAAAGGTATCAAGTACTACCTCTTAAAAATTCAAGGGTATACTTAACATTGCAATATTCTATTATAAAAGAAAAATTTTCAGATAGGCGAAGCAGAGTGCCTAAAACCCCCTTAGCTGTTATAAAATGCACTGTAACACCACTGCTTTGAGGGGCTTATTGCTTTTATAAAACGGTTACTTCATATGCATAGCAGCATTTCATAAAATAAAACTCAAATAAGTTGTAATTATATTAGTAAAAATATTAATCTTCCACCAAACAAAGTAGTTCCTCAAAATCAAGTGTATTTACACAGGCAGTGATGGTTCTGCAAAGCAAACAGTCGTAACGTAAACCTGATACGGGCTTTAAACAATATAGCAAGTGGAGAGAGATGAAGAGGGGCGTCACGTGAGCTCTTTTGGGCTCCTGGAAGATGAGCCGAGCTGCTACGCTCTGGAGTGGTTTGATTGCCGGTGCAGGAAGACCAGCAAGGAGAGCATTACAGTAGTAAAGACTAGAGATTTCAAGGACCTGGATAAGGAGATGTGCACCATGCTCAGGTCCCTTCATCAACAAAAATCAAATGCTCTTCTTGTCTTAATTAAGTTTAAGGGTTTTAAAAATCCATAACTCCAAGTATGAGCAAAATCCTTAATATATAAGCACCAATTATTAGGAAATAAAAATGAAGATGAAGACACATGCACATACACAAGCGAGAATATTGGATTCTTATGCAGGTTAAACCTGGTGGGCTTAAAGGAAATTGCAAGGATTTGCCTCTCCTCATCAGCATTTGGGTGCTGGAGAAAACAACAGCTGATGTATTTTAGGTATCAACAAAAGACAGTCAAATTGCTGAGAGATTTTATCACGGAGGACTCAATAAAGCACTTTACCTACAAATGGGAACTGGTATTGGATGGTAGTATGAATGTTTACTTGTCATGCTATAAACAGCTTTAAAACGCTAAGGGTACAGTACGTCTCACAGACGTCTCATTTAATGCTGCGAATGAAAATGCATTGAGAGAGGAAACAGGCTGCTATGGGACCTAACAAGCAGTACAAGGCCAGTGTCCAGACTCTCAGTGGTACTAACAAGCTATATATCCAGCACATCAATGAATCACAGGATTGTCAGCCACCAGCGGTAAAGTCAGTGTTGCAAAATCCAAAAAAGCTAATCCATGTTACATTAAAATACAACAGTAATAATTCAAAATAAATCACTTATACATAACTCAGTAATGCATTTTTGTGATGTTGGCAAGATGTACACCCTTAAACATAAAGTTTGTGAAATGGTTCTTCATAGTGATGCCATAGAAGAACCATTTGTGACCCTGGACCATAAGTAGCACAGGTATACTTGCAGCAATAGCCAAAAATACATTGTGTTAAAAATATAGATATTTTAAGCAAAAAATCTTTAGAATATTAAGTAAAGATCATCTTCCATTAAGATATTTTGTAAATTTCCTATCGTAACTAATATTTATCATTAGTCATGTGTTGCCAAGGACCTAAATTGGATAACTTTGAAGTTTAAAATAGTGATTTTCTTAAAAAGTTTATTTTTTGCACCCTTAGATTCCAAATTTTCAAACAGTTGTTTCTCGGCCAAATATTGTCCTATCCTTACACCCATACATCAATGTAAAATTTATTTATTAAGCTTTCAGATGATGTTTGAAACAAAAAAATGTACTGTTAAGACTGGTTTGTTGTCCAGTGTCACATTTCCACATGCACCTTTGGTCCATGTTTTTACGTCTGTCAAGTCAGTAGAAGTCTGCACAAATTAGGCTAAGTTTTGTGGATGTTAAAGGCACTGTATGGATCCATACATGTTAAAACATTTTACTGTAGTAAGCTTTATTTTTAATAGTGTATAAAATACTGTAATGTGAAAAAGCTGCAATGCACTAGAATGCAGCAGATGAAAATTCATTATGTTTGACGTTTGTGCACGTACAGCGGTTGAATAGTTTGTTCCTACTACTGACATGAAATACCCTAGGTATTTTTTACCATATGATACAGTTGATTTATTTCTGAAACAGGCATTTTGTCAGAAGTTATCACTTTCTTGGTCTCCCTCCAAAACGAATTTCAAATGGCAACCACAAAACACTGGGGAAAACAGGCCTGTTTGAGCTGTAACACCCAGCTAAACTCAATGACTTATTCTGTTGTATTATTCATTAATTGGCATTTTAATTGCTTCAGCATTCAAGACTACTAATCTTCTCTGTCAACTGTATACGGGTCTCTATATGAACAGCTCAGATGCGCTCTGTTGTAAGTGCGTCTGACATGCTTTCTTATAAATGAGCATTTTGGATCAGACTCTTAAAGGGATAGTTCACCCAAAAAAAAAAAATTAATTAATGACTCACCCTCGTGTCGTTCCAAACTCGTAAGACCTCCGTTCATCTTTGGAACACAGTTTAAGATGTTTTAGATTTAGTCCAAGAGCTTGTTGACCCTTGGAAAATACACTTTGGTCCAAAAATTACGACTTTATTCAGCATCGTCTTCTCTTCCACGTTTTTTGTGAAGCGCATGCGCAAGACTAAAGTCACATGTCTGCAGTGACAGGGATGACGTGTTACCCTCAGACTGGTAACGAAGCCCAGGCACACAAAAAAACAGCTGGGGCGCACCAGATAACACGTCAGCCGCGTCGTATGTTGTCGGAAGAGAAGACAATGCTAAATAAAGTCGTAATTTTTGTTATTTTTGGACCAAAATATATATACGATGCTTCAACACATTCTAACTGACCCACTGATGTCACATGGACTACTGTGATGATGTTTTTATTACCTTTCTGGACATGGACAGTATACCATACATAGGTTTTCATTGAAAGCTCTCTGACTAAATATAAAACATCTTAAACTGTGTTCTGAAGATGAACGAAGGTCTTACGAGTTTGAAATGACATGAGGGTGAGCCATTAATGAAATTATTTTCATTTTTTGGTGAATTATCCCTTTAATGGAGCCTGCTAACAAACCGGGGTTAAGCAGATTTAAAGCAAAAGTATGTTATGAATGTATAATACGTGCCGAGAGCAATAAAATATAGCTCAATCTTTAGTACTATTCGGACAGAATTCGTTTTATAGGGGGTAGATGGAGCAACTTTACCACAGGACATCTGTAATATTGATGACCAATTCGCACGAGAATAGAAATCTCCGTAAAACATTTAGAAGTGGGAGGGGTAACTCGATTATCCAGCGCCGTCACCTCCCTTGTCGTCACGTGACCATTAAAAAACTCGAAATTGGACCAGGGAGGAAACACTGTGTTTAGTTTTGGTTTGGAGAGAACGCTAGTTTCAGAAATAGTTTGAGAGCATGGTGCATAACCACACAATATGGGAACGCGTTTACGGAGGTGTCATTTAGCGGCTTTTGCATTTGAGCTCATGTTTCAGAAACTTTGTGACCTCTCTTTCTCACTTAAACGTTTGGGTGCACATATTAAAGGTATTTGTATATCGTTTGTGTGCCTTTCTGTACCCCATCGATCCCACCAATTAAACCACAACTGTCCTCTTTCTTAACTTTCAACCAATCAGCCGCCATTTCCCATAATGCTCTTCAGACAGTGCAGCACTTCAACACCCACTCACTGCCCTCAAACTCTCTCAATCGCTGTCATATAATTCTGTAAGAGGGCTTTGAGTTAGCCCACACCAGAGAGAATTTGGGCAATAAATCGTATTTTTTATGTAATAGCATTGTTATGTTTTGCCCCAAGGGTAATTGAAAGTGCCAGAGCTAGTTTTCGGGTAATGTTCACCTGAGGGGTGGAAGACATTTCTGAAAACATCACCTAGGGCAGCAGGTATGATAACAGTAAACTTTGTTGCTGTCAGAAAGAATGGCAATGTATCTGTCGCTGAACATTTTATATAACCTCACCAGAGGTTTATAACTACGATAAAAGTTTCAGCTAGCCAATGTATATGTGGACAGGTTTGATTTAACATTCAACTACAGACTGTTGGTTACTGCACTGTATCAAACATTACTTTAAAGTGCACATGCATCTTTCATTTACGCTTTAAAAGCTACTAAAGGCTAACCGTGTAAACTTTTCGAAGTTTCATCTTGAATATAGTTTACAACACAGTCATAGACTAAAAGCCACAAAACTGTAAAATGTGATGTCGTCTTTAACAATTAAAACAGCTACAAACTAAATTATTCTGCAAACTGCAAATTCTCAAAAATCAACAACAAATTTGTTATAAAAAAAAGGAGATTAGATCAGTTCGAGAAAATCAAAGTATAGAGTGCATAGGATTGTTCCCAGCTAATATGATTCTGCATTTCTTGTTTTACAAACAGCCAGACACTTCAAACATTTATTAATCCATAAATCTGTGATCTCCTTTACTAGTATGTTTTGCTATCTCTGCATACCGTACAGGTTAAGCTGTATTTAAGTGGGTGTAATCCTACTAAATGGCCCATAATAATATCTACAGAAGGTTATGAGCTCCTATTTATTCATTACAACATATGAAGACTCCAAACGTTAGTGCACCATGTATTAATCGATGTGCTTTCTTAGTAAACACGCAGTACGCCATCAACTCACACGGTGACCCATTCTCCTTTATTCTTTTTGTCCCCACCCCCACATACATCATCACTCCACGCTCTCTTGTGCATTATGGGTAATGCAGTCCCGATTGTTACACATCAGTACACCAAAAATACATCCTGTAGCCTATAGCTTACTTTTTGTAACCTTGTCACATGACCCAAACTTGCAAACACCAGTAAGGACAGCTAAATACTTTCTTTGTTTTCAGGTTACAGTAATTATGTTTTCTCTATCCTACACACAAATATGATTATATTTAAAGCATTTGACTATTTGTGGGAACCATCTAAAATAACAAGATAACTAAAGTTACTAATCTTTAAAAAAAAGTGCAAATAGCAGCCAAACCCACACGCACAAAGTTCACAGAAGTACTAGTTAAAAAACAAAATCTGTCAAATTTAATTACCACTTTTGGTTTTAATGCATAAACATGCAAAATATGTAAACCAGAAAGTACTGAGATTAATACCAAGCTATAGATTGATTGTTTGAACTGATTGACTGAATGAATGTTTGAACTCAACTGAATAAGATTCGTTTGTTATACAAATCACAATCTACATTCAACTTTACATACACTAGGTTACAACAAAACTTATAAAACTTTTGTCAATTTTAGCTCAATTTTATATGATTTAAATAGTGATTCTATAGTTAGTTTTGTCATTACCACCTGATTAAAAAAAATGCTTAAAACTTTTTCAACAACTTACATAATTTTTGTTTTTATTATTTATAAACGAAGTAAACATCTGACATTTTCAATAGCAGTCTTGTTACAATAAATAAATAAATAAAAGCCGCAGGTGACACACGTCACGCGCTGTCATGCTTGTCAACACACTAACAGCTCCGATGCCCTTTTCACGCGGGAAACGAGACACATGACAGTTGGATAAATGCAAAATCATAACCGTGTACCTGAGGAAGACCGTCTCTCCTTGTCTGACGGTGATATTGTCCATCTGTTTGTTATTGGAATCTCCTTGGCTGCGGACGGGCAGACCTGCGGGAAGAAATAACAACAGTCTGAGACCCACCACAACACATCTCCTCCAGCATCCGTCCAGCATCTTCATCTCAACACTTTCCTTGTGGACCAACAGCAGTCCCGCACAGTGTTAGTTAGCCATTACAGTTCATCTGTTAATCCAGATTTCCTTCCCAGGTAGAAAACAAAATCCCCGCGTACTTAAAGTAGGCTACACAGCGCTTATCTACGAGTGCGCAGTGCTGTCACGCAACTGTAATAAACTAAAGATGCATGAAGGAAATGTGCGCTTTAGTTGCGTATTCGGTCGTTCTGCTTTCCTAGATCCTATTGAATTTAATATTCACATAAAAATCAGTTTTTCCTAACAGACTCAAACTTTAAAAAGTGAAAGCTGCAGAGCGCGAGCGAATAAACGTGGCAAACGTCACCACAGCTGCGCGTGAACAGATATGGTGCGCGTGTCTGACTCCTCAATGCATTTACAGTACAGTATGAGCCTGAGCATACACGCCTCTCTCTCTCTCTCTCTCAAAAGTAAAAGTCTCCCTCCCAATATGAATTAATGCTGAAGTATACTACATTTTCTAGACCTTACCATAGTAAATGCTTAAGTAGCTTATACAGTATACTGCAGTGTTTAATACAGTTTAACAATTCACTACACTGTAGATAGTTAAAAAGCAGTGTATTAACGACAATAATAAACTACAATAAACAATTTACTATAGTAGCCTAAACATTAAAGTATGCTAAATGTATTCAGGTCTGGTGCGACTGTGAATGGAAGTTATAAACACGCATTGCTTTTTATTAGTTCAGCTGCGCAAAGTTGAAGAAAGCGCGTTGTTGTCATGGCAGCGGCGCATACGCGCGGTGGGCAGTGTACAGTACAATGAGAGCGCGCAAATCAGATGGTATTGTCTGGAGTAATGTAATCGGGCGACGGTCGATTGATTGCCTGGCTGTAGCAGCCCCTGCCATTCAGCACAATTGTTCAAGCAGCTATCAAGGAGGGAAAATTGAGCTTTGTGCACAAATCATAAAAAACATGTTCTGAGAATCGAGGTGAAGGATTTCCAGACAGAGAGCATGAAAAGAAAATCGAGGCACGCAATTAAATGTCCAGTATTGCATAAATAGGCAAAGCTGGCTTCAGACACCACCTGCTGCCACAGACCAGGGGTTCAGCCTTGGAAAGAAGTCATCAATTCACACAAACGAGCGCAGTGCTTGCTTGATAACAAGCCATACCTCCTCTGAGAGGACAAGAGCGGGCAAAGCATTTATAAGTGGAACAATTTACGGAAAACAGCAGGTTTGCTCCTCTCCCAGTTCGAAAATCATCGTAATAGCATGTTTCCTCGTGGATAACTCTAGAGATCCAAAGTCAACAGGTGACAATGACAATCACATGCAGAGTGGGACGTTGGCTGTCGGGTTAAGATCACATGCAGAACCACGGCTCTTCTTTCATAAAATAACATCCCTTCAATTGAAGTATAGTGAGAGAGGCTTTATTTGAAGCATGCCAACAGGAAGCACACATCCGTGCTGGCATTTGTGGATGACTCATTTCTCTGCAGTGTTACGGGTTGGGGAGATGATGAAGCTGAAGACATAATTCTCAAATACCATCACTTTAGACCGTGTACAATAAAAATAGTTCCAGTTGAATGATCTCAACAGGAAAAAGTCACTTTGAAATACTGCAGCATCTGAAATATTTATTTTGCTTACATGATTTCATTACTGATTATTACATTTCTAATAGCTCTGACTTGACTACATTTTAGTATCTTCCCACAGCAAAGAAAAATCATAAATGAAATCTCTATAAGACATCAGATAGATTAAAGGGATAGTTCACCCAAAAATTAAAATTCTGTTATCATTTACTAACCCACATGTTGTTCTGACCCTGTTTGAGTTTCCTTCTTCTGTTTAACACAAAAGAAGGTAACCACATAGTTGATGGTACCCATTGACTTCCATAGTATTGTATTTGTTTATCCTACTATAAAAGTCAATAGTTACTGTATGGTTACCACGATTTATCTTCTTTTGTGTAAATAATTACAGAATTTACATTTTTGGGTGAACTATTCCTTTAAATAGAGAGCTAATGGAAACAAGCTTAAGGCTCCTGTGTCTCAGATGTTTCTCTGAGTAAAATATATATGAATTGTCAGTGTATCTGACTTTCGGTGTAGTTTCAGTGTAGATCTCAACAATTTCACATATAGAGCTCAGATTTGCCAAGTTTACAATCCAAAGTCAATATTATTAATACTTTTAACTTGATCTCAAATGTTTCTCATCTAATTTTCATTTATTTTACAGCTCCATATGCTTAACAATAGTCTTTATTACTAAGCAATTTAAAGGGGACATATCATGAAAATCTGACATTTTCCAAAATCACCAGTGTTAAATTTTCAGGGATGGTGTTAAATACACAGTGTTGATGCTGTTTTAACACTATCTGGTAATAAAATAACACTGCCATTGCTAGGCCAGTGTTATATTCACGACAGTGTCAGTGTAAAACAAGGGTGTTATCAGATTTCACTCTGAGCGGTGTAAATCAAGCCACGCCTCCACTAAACATATCCTGTCAGGGATTTTACCGCCATTTTCTTTCACAGGAGGACTGAAGAGATCAGGTAAATCAGTCTCATAATATTCACATGGTTTAGCTAAATTAAACTGTTATTTCTCTGTCTGACTCTACGCAGCCATATGCCAAAAAACCTAAATAAGATATTTTTCCCATTTTATTTCCCCTTTGTTCGTTATTTGGTTCAGTTTAATCGGAGCTACCTTGTGTTACGTTGTTCCCTTGTTAGTTTAGTATAAAGTTAAACTGCTAGCTAAAAGTTTAAAACCAAGAAGGATAATTTTAACAGGAGATATGAACGAAAGAATTGAACCATGATAAAACGCGACATGCACTACAAATTGAAGGTATGAAATTAAGTTGAATGAAAGCTCGTTTATTCACCATATGATGCTCGTTATAAGGTAATCACATAGGCTAGATACCGTGAGTTAACGAGGTCGTTTACATGCACGTGAGTGCACGGATATCGGTTAATTATTCAAATTACTGAAAAACACGGAGAAAACCGCAACCGCATCGTCATGTGTTTTTCTAAGATGTATGCAAACAGGGGAAATATCGCCAAACCAACAATTAATTTGACCAAAACCTCACAATATATCATCATTTGTATGCACAGATTGGATGCATTGTGTGTTGTAAGCTTTTCGTGGCGCTAGATGTCAGACAGATGCAAATGGCAAATACATACGGAAGTGTAAAACGTGTATGGCGAACATTTGTTTTTTTCTGTCATTATAGATGCTAGTTTGGTGAAAGTTCACACTGAGTGCTTCAAATCATTCAGAAGAGATGCTGTTTTTAGGGCAGTTTATTAAAGAAGAGAAGACCTGACATGGATATGATTCCCAATGAGAAACGACTGCTAATACTTATATAAATTCATTACAGAAGGTAAGTTTATATATTTATACATATAAATCATTTTATTTGACATAACTGAACAGTTAACCAATCTTTTTAGTATATGTAGTTTTGTACATATTATTATTATTATTATTATTAATCTGGAAAGAAACTCACATGACCTGCTGCCAACTTTAATAAAAATATATTATCTTCTCATACATCGTTTTGCTATTGATGTCATATTAAATAGCAATCAAATTGATTACTATTTTGAAAATGTATAAATGAAGATTCATATTGTCTTGAGTGCTGTTTTTAATATAAAAAGAATGTTGAGTTTTCAGAGTCTTTATTGTCATTTTTTGTGATAGGACCCTACCAGACTATATTTGAATACGGCATACCCATGAATTCTGGAACTGTTATTCCTTAACCCAGTTTGGAGGATAAGAGCTTACCAACTAGTTATGTGAGTACACACAGTACATTTGTACTGTACACTGTCTCTAACTCTAACATGATTTATTATACGGAGATGATTTTGATTCAAATAACGGTTAAAACTGCACCCTTTTTGGTATTTTCTTGACTCTTTGTGTCTTTGAAATCTGCAGAAATATGCTGAGGTGATGTATTGCAAAATAGCCAACATACAACAATATGGATGACCCTCTGTCTGGTCATCAGGAGTTTAAATATGGTAAGTGTAAATGGGTTTGCTGCTTTTACGGTTTTAAAGTTTAACTGTATACTCATGGTGTTTAAATTCTGTTTTGCTAGGACGGGACAGTGATGTGGCAGCTTTTCCCTGGCTCATTCACCTCTTGCCTTTCATTTGTGAAAGGAAGAAAGAAGAAAGAGGGTCAATGTGCAACTGAAGCTACTGATTGTGCTATGTAAGTTTTTTTTAGTATTTTGTTCTAGTTATTTATTCAGCGTTTAGTTTGCTTGCATTGTTCACCCCATGTAAATGCATACAAGTTCATAAATACACATCAAATACATTCATCAAATACACTCTTTTAAAACACTTAGGTGATGAGCATCAATCCATGCTTTGAGGGGAATGAATCAGCACAGCCCTGCCTGCTCTGCGTTGGGAACAGAAGTTGCATCCAGAGTTTTTGCATCATTCTGGACCAAAAAGCCATTCCCTCCATGATGAAGACCACTGATGCAGCCTTCCACTACATCATGAGTAAAACAACTACAGAACTAAATACCAGGTTGGAACGTATTTAAGAAAAATGAAACGTCTTTTGAATTGAAATGTCTGTTTTGTTATGGAAAAATCTTTAGTATTGTGAAGGATAAGCATTTCTGCCTGCCAGTAAGGTAATTGCAGTGTATTTTAATGTTCAAGTTTTGAGTAGGGTGGCTAATTTTTTTAAAACTCTCATTTGATTTATTAAAGACCTTATAATAAGTGGTTTTCATGTCACTGCGCTGTGGTATAAGATAACTTTCATTATTCCATACTGTATTCTGTTTTTTAATTGTAGCTGAGGTATTTAAATAAGCAGTGTTAAATGCAAAGTGTTGTGTGTATCAGTGTAAATATTAAATGTGATGTACTTTAATAAAAAGAGGTTTTGCAATATTTCTTGTCATTTGTCTTTTATATAAACAACCCATTAGCAACAAAAGTGGCTATTAATCAGTATTTTAACACTTAACATTGTTGAATTCACATTACACCGGTGTTGACTTTAAATTAGGAGTGTTAATTTTTAACACTGTATTTCTGTGCCAACACCAGTGTAGTGTGGAAACAACAACGAATAGTGTTGAACAAAGTGTAAAATTTAACAATATTGAGTGTTAAAATAACATATAATGAGTGTTGTTAAATTAACACTACACTTTTGACTAAATTAACACAGTGTAGTGTGGACACATATACACACTTTTCCAGTGTTAAATTTGACACCCTGGGTGTTATTTTAACACCAGTGATTTTGCTGTGCATGTTTAAGTGCTAAATTGGGTCCCCAGTGTTTCTATCAACCTAGAAAATGTGAAAAAGATCAACCCAGTAACTTAGTTTTGGTAAACCATTCCCTGCAAACATGTGAAAAAATAGCTAATTGAAATGTGGCTCCCTCTGTGATGTCAGAAGGGGATAATGCCACCCCTTAATCTGCACTATTCAACCAAAATGCCATTTAGTGCAGAGATCAGCTCATTTGCATATAAAAGGACACACCAAAAATGGCACATTTTTGCTCACACCTACAAATTGTCAATTCTAACATGTTATAATAAATTATCTATATGATATTTTGAGCTAGAACTTCACATATGTACTCTGGGGACACCAAAGATTTATTTTACACCTTAAAAGTATTGTAAAATGTCCCCTTTAATTAATAAAACACACCTGATACAATACATTTTTTTCCTCTGGGTTTAAAGGCAGTGTCAAAACATGTATGTAGCCCGTCATGTGTGTTGTTCGTAATTTCAAAATATGTGTTCTGCGCGTCAAGTGATCCTTTTGCATCATGTGTCTTGTCAAAATAACACGTCTAATGGGTTTATCATAAAAGAGACGATCGCGTTTGCCAGATACTCGCATAATCTCATGCGTAATCAGAGTTTAGTGTTAAGGGAGTGTCTTGCGTGTATTTTGGGAACGTGAGCGTCTCTTTTATCATAAACAGTTTGACGTGTGTGCAGCAGGCACTTATTTTGACAAAACACGTGATGCACATGGTTCACATGACGCAACAAACACATATTTTGAAAACACGAGCAACGAGGTCTGAACATGGTTTGAGACATCACTCAGTTCTCTTCTGAACCTCCATAAAGAGGATCATGAGAAAAACTAAACACTTAGGCCAAAAGTCTCAATTTGTTCTCCATTTAATCTCACCCCTATCTCAGAGAAAGATTTCAGTGTTTATCAGTAGATATGAAATGTGTTGTTTTTTTTTTCAAACATTTGGAAGCATTCATGCAATTTCGAAGACATAACAGCCAGCAAGAGAATCATTGCCTTAAGGTTTTCTCAACAGGGATAACTTGCCACTATAAGTTAAGACGTCTGAATAAAGTGAAGCTATGAAACCTCACTCACTAAGACATCATAAGCTCCACTAAACTCTGCCCTGCTGGCAATGTTGACTTTAGTGCACTGGCGGAGTACTTCAATAACATTTGTGGGACGACAGCTCAATTCCCAGTTTGTGAACTCCTGGCTGATTTGGTGCAACGCTGCTGGCAATGCGACATGGTGTCACTATAAGAGCTCAGTTATACGCGTAGAGAGGGCCCTTTGTGATTTGCAGTGTTTTTTGTTCTAAAGCCTGCTAAATGTAACCCACTTCAGGATTCAAAACACCTAGCGTGATTGCCTGGGTTAAGAGTTCTGCTGAAAAACAATAATCAAGTTGAGAAGCTGTTTTGAGAGAGATAATACATATCCTCACATATCGGTGAAAACTGTGTTTATGGCTTAAGTGGGAACTCCAAGTGGCTTGTGACTGGAATTTAATGGTACACCACTGCATTTGTGTGTGCACAAACCCCAACTCCAATGCACTAAATCACTCTCTTCATCTGAAACACACGATGGATGAGCGATCGGGCAGATCTCTATCCGCCGGACACAAAAATACTGAGAAAGCTGGTGGCCAAGAGCAATTCGACTCTTTGGGGTGACGGTGATGACCATTATTTTCGAATACAGAGATTGATGTAGCTTAAACTGCCCCTTTGTCTTACTCAAGCTGTTTTGGTGGTTAACTGTGTTTTGCTCTAACTTGTTTTAAATTGGATTGTTGTTAACTGAAACAGCATTGTTTCCAAAGAAGCCTGCGTGGCAGCACTGTATTGATGTACCTCAAAGCAAGCCAAATCTGATGCATAGTTTAAAAATCCAAAGCCTAAAACCTTATTTAACACTATTCTTTTTCTGTATTGTTTTCTTCTGGAGAGTGTAAATCCACTCACTGTTCTTTGTTTTAAATAAATTTTTTATGGAATGAAATTAAAGTATGTCATTATAATTTATTTTCACCACAAGACAATTTCATAATGTGTGTGGGATTGATTTAATGTATAATTATGCTTTCTTTCATTAAGATCAAGTCCTATGATAAATCATCCACAGCATTGGAATGTAACCATGCTCCTGCTCACCAACTAAAAATGTAGGTTGTGTTATAACAACAAACCGTGCTCACTAAACTGTGTCTGTTTTGACCCCACGTGCTCAGACAACTTTGCACTGTGGTACTAAGAGACATAAATACCAATCATTGTTGCCAAGGGAATCAGAGGTGCCTTGGATGCACTCCTTTGCCTGACAAACACGTAATTATGGAAATAAATATACCATACCGTATTTAATGCTCTGGGCAAGAAATATGTAATGCAAGACACCAATTCTCTGACTGTCATGCTGCTCCAGGCTTTTAATTCAGCGCATTTGGATAAATAGATGCTGTAGTATTAAACCGCATCGCTGCGATATTCACAGTAATATTTTGTAATGGTGCAATAACATGGAGCCATAACCACATAGCCATTAAAGAGATATTTCAACGACAAGTATGTTTATTTTATGGACTGAAATAAAAGTGGAATTCAGTAAGAATTAATTTCATTTGGTGACAGCTTTATTTTAATGCACTTTCTGCATTGTTTTGGCACTCACTAAATGACTTATGCAAATCGGGTAAAGGCACAAATACACCCAAAAGGTTGTTGTAACATTACTTTAATAGCCTATATAAAAGTAGGGCACTTGCAGTCGTATGGAGTGATTCAGTATACAGCAAGCAACAGTCATTTCACTGTCTAGGTTAACTTTAAAGCCGATAGAGTCCGGCTATGAGTAACACACTCAGTTAAAGTTGTAAACATTTGTAAAATAGCCAACACACACTACACATTTGAAAGTCAAACTTTTCTTCAGTAAATAGACAAATAAAATAATATATAAATATAAAATGTCATTATGAATGATATAAAGCAAACATTACTGTTGAATTCTGTGAATTATTGCAGTGGTTCCCAAACTTTTTCAGAGTGCGGCCCCCCTTGTGTACAGTGCATTTTATTGCTGCCCCCCGAAAGAAAATTTATGACAAAAAAGTTTTAAAATGTAATATTTTAATTAAACAAAACATATAAAATTATACTGTACCTAGTAGTGCTGGCTTATTATTTTTTAGGTTTAATTACACAGAATTCATGATAAATAAATGTATTTTATAAAATGTCATAAAACTGGGGCCCCCCTGGCACCATCTCGTGGCCCCGGCCCCCAGTTTGAAAACCACTGCATTATTGCACCTCATTTTATTATGCTTTTATATTAGAGTAGATTTTTTAGATGTTTTAGCTGTCCTACAGTTCTCCTTAGTCCTCTAAATCTTTGTTGTATTTGAGAAGTTTGGCTATTCTTGTTTGTAATTATTGATGATTATTAATTTATTCAAAGTGACATTTAATTTGGGAAAAACATGTCTGGATTATTTTGATAATATATTTAACAGGAATTGTTAGCCTACCATTTGCACTGCACTGACTGCTAACGTTAACTGTTACTAAGAAAGTATTAACCAACATCACGTCAAAAAAAAAACATAAACTTCTGCTCAATATCTTAAGAAAGATAGTAAAGAAAGTAACAGTTAGCTGGCGTCTGTGATTTGTTAAATGCATATGCATACAAGGTAAAGTTTAACAGTAAAATCTCAATTTAGCTTGCACCGAAGTTATAAATTATAACAACATAGTTTGTTAACATTAACATCTGCAAATTCGAGGCGCATTATTGCGCATTACGATTAGCAGCAGCACATGCACATTTCCCATGATTAAACATGGACGTACCTGCAAGTGATGCACAGGCATCATCTCGCAGTTTCTTATTCTTTATTTTCTCAAATCCTGACTCCTGGCTGTCTTTTCGGAGCCATTTCCATAAAAGTTGCCTACTGTCTGTCAAACTTCGTCAGGCGCCCGCGCGATCAACCGATGCAGACCATCCAAGGCGAGGGGGGCATACTTTCTAGACTAGTGCAATTCAATTATATACTTTTTTCATTATTTTTGGTGCCCCCTCAGCACTTGGTGCCCTACGCACAGCGTGTGATGTGCGTTATGGGAGCAGCGGCGCTGCTAGAAGGGATCCAGCAACCAACAAAATCTTGTGAAATCTCGCAGGATAAGCGCTGATTTAGCCTAATCCTACAACCAAACCTAACCCTAAACCCAACAACCATTTGAAGTGTTACAAAATTTGGAAATTACAACTACAGTTAACTTTGTGTCTTGCTAACATGACTCAGTTAATGTAATATGTTTTCTAAAGTTTAGAAAAGTATCAGAGTTTAGTTTAAAGTTCAAGACATTTGGAACAATTTCAGTTACTGATGATTTATTTGTCAATCATTCTGTAGTGGAGTTTTTTTTCACCATTTTTGCAGCGTTTCCCTGTGAAATTAACAAAATAGCACCAAAACTATTTTAGTTTAGTGTAAAGAACTCCCTCATCTGGCAGATATGTTATTCAGTAAACCAAAACCACCTAAAATGTTTTGAACTGGCTTATATTCTATTCAGACTGTGTACAGCAATATGGAAATCATAGGATCTTTACTGTGACACTGCAGCTATTAACAAATTCGGTTTCTGACAAATTAGGAAAAAGAAGCAAATTTATTATATATATACCCAACTAAGACTTAAAATAATAATTAATTTGATCAAATTTAATAATATAATACAATCCTTAATATAAGGTACTTTTTCATTTTCATGATACTGAAGAAAATCTCAGCTTTGAAGAATTGTATAATCCCACTGATAGATAGAAATTTGTGTAGTCATGAATATAATATCAGATCTTATCCTCAACCGACGCATTAATGGATTGTCTTGCTCAATGATGGAGAATGCTTTTGTGAAAACTTCAAACATAATTCATGTGTTATACATCAAACCAGCTTTTGGCCCGTTTCATCTGTGGTGGTGTTATGAAACACAGCGTTCCATTTGCATAACATTCCAAAAGGTGTATTGCAAACCTGTTCGCAGGGACAGCTTCCAAAAAATGACACAAAGTGTTTCGGCTTGAAACGATGACGGCAAAAGAGCATTTGTTCTTGAAAGTCATCTCTCCGGCATTGGCGTTTCAAAACAGATATCGTTCATTACACGCGCCACAGACGTTTTCCTACAATTATTCTTATCTTGTGTCAACACCTATCACAAACAGGAAGCCCTTGAAGAATTTTTCGAATTAAGACACCTCTCAGGTCCCGTCGACCCGTTTAAATTCCGAGACTAAATTACCACCGTGCAAATAACTCTACACCACGCAGCCATCTGGCTTTCAGCATAGCCATATTTAATTTACAACCACAGATTAGTCAATCGCTCTTCATACGTGTTTAAATGACAGGTTAAAATTGGTTACCCTCTTGCTGTGGAGTCTTGTCATTAAAAGTCTCTAGAGGTATTTTGAGGCCTCTCAATCTCTTAGATAAAACATTGTGTCACTCAGCATGTTCGATAGAAAATAGCACATGATTAGAAAGTTTAGGTTTTTTTAAGGAATACACAAACATATACAGTAAACAAAACTTTGCTAAGTTTACTTTTGTGTTTTTAACAAATTAACACAAGGGATTCAGATAAAGACTTAAAGATGATCTCAACTAGATTAAATTCCCATGTAGACAATGTTTTCCACTAATGCAAAACATCTCCGTACAAGCATTTGCTCAGTCGAACTGTCTCTCTCTCTTTCTCTCTCATCGCCATGGTGATTCTCTTCGGTAGAAAAGAACATGGTAGAACTGTAATGAGATGTTCCCATTGAATTTGCAGCAGCCACTTAAATAGACTTGTCATATTAGATATGCCCCCAGACAAATTAACAACCCAACACATTTTCGCTTTCTTTACAAATACCAACAATAATTATGCCTCTTCTTTTCGTTATGCATTTGTTTGACACGTGGGACATTCAGAGTCTTCAAAATTAACAGAATGCTTTTATTGTGTGATGGAAATGAAATAAAATAATTGTGGCACAGTCGGTAATAAATTTCGCAGTATCGCTTGAAGAGTCATTCACATTTGTTCCTGAAGCCACTAGAATGTACAGCTATAATTTTAAGCCCAAGGATCCAATTATGGCCTTTTTAACTGTCACCTGATTAAATTGTTAATTACTTCTTTATTAATAAATAAATAAATAAATGATATTTATTAAAATACAACATATATGACCTTGGACCACAAAACTAGTCTTATACCAAATATTGGTTGCACTTTATTTTACAGTATGTGTACTTACCTTGTACTGTACATATATGGTAAATATGTTGTACTTGCAGACAAATGTAATTACACAGGCCTGTAAGTACTATACACTTACCATGTACATACAATTTGTAAATATAGTAGTGTTTTTTTGTTATTAGTTTTCATGCAGGTACACTATCATGAAGTCTCATGAATTGCACGAGTCAAAGATAGCAACATGACTGGAATCTTATTGTAGTTTGACATATGGATGTGTTTCCTGCAAAATTGCATCGGTTACCCGCAGAAGACCCATTGAAGCCGTGTGGAGGACTTTTGTGAAGGATGGATGCACTTGTTTCGGGTTTAAAGACAAAAGTTGTTCCCTGATCTCTGTTTTCCATTATTATAAAGCTTGGAAGAGCAAGGACATTTACTAAAATAACTCCAAGGGCTCTATTTTAACGATCTGAAACGCAAGTGCGAAGCGCAAGTGAATTTGTGGGCGGATCTTGGGCGCTGTTGCTATTTTCCCGGCGGGAGAAATAACTCTTGCGCCGGGCGCAAATCAATATGGGGTTAGTCTGAAGTAGGTTCATTATTCAAAGGTGTGGTTTGGGCGTAACGTCAAATAAACCAATCAGAACGCTATCCAACATTCCCTTTAAACGCAAGGGCGCAAGTTCCATGGCGGGTTGCTATTATTATGATGGATTTACCAGACGCACGCCAGGCGCGGTTCACAGCCGAGGAGACCGACGTTCTTGTAAGAGCAGTCAAAGACAGAGAAGTTGTTTTGTATGGGGATGGAAGAAACTCGCCTAAATCAGCGTCGGTTAAACAGGCGTGGGAGGAAATAGCCACAATTGTCTCATCAGCTAGCATCCCCATCGTTGCGCCAAGCGCTACAATGATGTCAGGAGATGGGGGAATCCCAAGCTTGCCAGCATAAATCGGGCACACCGTGTAACGGTACACGTAGGTGGATCTGCCTCTACACAGATCTGCGTCCACCCTCACCGCTGAAAGGGTTTGGGGGCTTTGAAATCGGACCCAAGAAACGCAAGCAAGGTCCAACCCCAAAGTAAACTCACAAATCAAGTTCATATACATTAAGGTTTCTTATGAAAACATTTGAATTATTATTTACATAAAATAAACATAATACAGCCACAGAAAAACTTATGAAAATATTTTAATCGTTATTTGGATGAGTATTTTTTTATTCAGCCACACAATAAATAAAAACTATCACCACAATGCTCACCACTATGATTTCCCTTATCTCATGTGTTAATTTTTTTTTATTGTAACAATTTATGATTTGCAAAAATAACTGTTGCATCTGTGTAGATTAGATAAGCAAAGTGTGTGCGCGTTGTGCACGCTATACATTATGGTCAAGCATGCGCCCTTAAAATAGCATAATGAACAACGCGCAACGCGCCACTGACTTTAGACTAGTTTTTTTTGGTCAGTGGCACAATTGTTTTTTGAAACTGCAAAATAGCATCAGGGATGGTTTGCGCCGGAACACGCCTCCTTTTTTGCGCTGAACCGCCCAGGCAGCGCAAGTTCATTCCCTAGTTTGCCGACGTGCGTCTGTGGAGGGAAAAACCCGCTGTGCGCGGTGCAAAATACGAATGATACATGCGTCACTGACAAAGTCAATTGTGCTGGGTGCAAGATAGGGCCCCAAATGTTTTTGTCTGAAGATGATGGACATGTGTATATCAGCTGGCTTGATGGAGAGGAAATCATGGGGTGATTTTGATATTTGGCTGGAGTATCGCTTTGGGTATACTTGGAGCAAAAGCCAACAATATTGTTTGGGTCAAACAAAACAAACAAAAACAAAAATCATTAGGATATTATGTAAAGATAATGTTCCATGAAGATACTTTCCTAAATTTCTTATCAAAACTTTATTTTTGTGAGTGAATGCAGTTGCTAAGGACTTAATTTGGACAACTTAAAAAGTGATTTTCTTAATAATTAAAACTTTTGCATCCTCAGATTCCATATTATAGTTTAATCAAATAATCTTTTACAGTATATGATGTATACATCTCTATTTCAAAGTTGACCCTCAAAAGGTTTTGTGGTCTAGAGTCACATATATATTTTACTTGGCTGTTGTAATTCACCCAAGGCATGGCCAAACATTGGCCATTAGCCATCAAAGCAGAGCTGGCATTTGTATACCCGGCCTTCCTCATTCACAAGACCCATGGATATGTAAATATATAGGCCGATTAGTCAACAAACCTCCAGTGCACCATGTAATTACCAACCAACATTTTTTTCAAATGCAAAGCAAAATAAAGATAAGGACTCCATTAGTCCCTTAAAACACTACTAGATAACAAAATCAAAAACATTAGCAGATAACGAATTTCTGGATAATGGGATTTTTTGCGGGCCGCTGCAGCTTCTTCTTTGTGGTAGGTGGGTTTGGCTGCCAGGAACAGCTATGCCATTGCCAACCATTTAAGTCACATGATGCACTGTCATTACAAACAAATAAGATTAGAGAGTAGAATGGACTTTATTCCATTGGAGTTACATTGAATGGAGTCAGTTTCTCTCTCTCTCTCTCTCTCTGACAGATTTACATATCCCAACTGTGTAGAATACAGGTCCAGGGCTATGAATGCCATCATCTGCAGTGTGAATTGCTTGTGACTGGGAACTACTTGTTTCTATAACCCACAATTCCCTTCACTCTCTATGATTTACCTGCTTACCGCTTTTGCGTTCGCTTCCTACCCCTGCCTGGAGGTACCGCATCTGTCACCGAATCCACCAGGTCCTCTTTCATTATATTATTTCATTGTTTATTGCAGTTTTCTGCCCAGTGTCTGTTAAGCAGACTGACACTCTACCAAGACGTGGCCCAGAAAGTACATCGTGCTTACACCGTAACAAATCTAAATATTGCAAGTGGCTTTATCAGAAAGACCGCTGGCGCACTCGTCTTATTCCCTGAGCAACAGCACATCGAGGTCGGGCATAAACGCACAGAGTCTACGGTACTAAAGCTGTCATCTGTGTTTATATCACTAGGCCAATCCGGGCAGGACCAATAATAAAAGCGAGGGAAAATCTAATATCAGCCTCGGATCAAACACCGCATCATTCATTTAGATATATTGCATACCGCGCCCCTTCGTGCCTCGGCTCGTCCCTTATGAGGACGTTTCTGATTGCCACCACACTATCGAATTTAAATGACCTTTCTTATTATAATTTTGCACATAATAAGCAGCTAATTTGAAATGTTCATATCTCTTATCTACAGTAAAGGTTTCATTTCCATAACCAGATTGTGGGTTTCTAGATATTGAAACCCCTCCTGGCTGTTTCCCTTTTTTTGGGAACAGAAGCTTGTCTGTGTTGTGTATGTTTATTGGAGTAAGAATTTCAGTCCAGTGGGATAGTAAAAAAAACATCTCCCGTGATTATTTTTTAATCTTGATAATCGGATTAGTAGATATATTACTGAAAACACAATTAATCCATTAGTGACAATAGAGAATAAAGTATTTAAATAAAATTTTTTATTTTTTTATTTTTATTTTATTTATAGAATGTCCAGAAAAAAATATTCATTATAACTAAAGCTATTCATTTGAAGATGTTTCAACATTTAGAGCATTTCTCATTGAAGAACCTCAAGAAGCTACTTCATTAAGTATAAGAGCATCTTCATATAATGAGAAATATAACAGAATGAGTGCTAATCTTTAGCAAATGTCTTCTGAAATGTCCAGTTTGTACTGACTCCATCAATGCTGTTGGTGTTAATGTGGGACTTTTAGAAGGAGCTCACGATATATAAATACCCTTTTTATTACCGTTATACACTGCGGGCCATGAAATCGCTGTCATTCTAAACAGGACAAACTGTTGTTAAAAAATAAATTATAAAAAATACGTAAAACTGAATCCTGACTCGAAAAAGTTTTAGACTTTATTCACAATTATCTTTAAGCAAATTAAGGAATTAATTGTCAGGTTAATTTCTTTGGCCCATATAATTATTGTACCGCATTACAAACTGATTTTAAAATCTTTCTGAAGCCCCCTTGGGTGCAATCACAGCACTTGTAAATTTACCAACAAAACAACTAAATATAAATTTACCCTGGAGTATTTTTCTAGCATCGACATAATGGCACATTTAATTTTATTCACAAACACTTTCCCGACTTTTTCCCGAGATTTACTGAAATCTTTCTGTGCTTTCACATATGGTGATTGAGGACTTCACTGGCTGCTTCTCTAATTTCCTGCTATGGTGTTTAATGGTTTAAATTGCATTTTTATAAAGAACTGAAAGAGACAGACCATCTAAATGATGGATTTCTAATTGTGGCTTTACAATATTATGAATTGCATTGTGGCAGTTTATGACCTAAAGCATAACACTGCACACGTCCACACTAATATGTGTGAACACAAAGGCAAAGGGTGTAATTGATCTTTCTAGACAGCCGTTCCAATCCCACCCTCTTGTGAGGTTATGATTAAATCTTCCTCAAATCATTTTTCATAGTCTCATCCTTTCTGCTCACCAAGAAGTCATAAACATTGTTGGTTGATTTGTGGGTCAGGATCTTAAGAAACCTTTAACTGAAAAATTATTTTGTGCTAAATATTTACAACTTTCTTATTTTAAGTGTGAATTTGAAAATATTAAGTATATCATGCATCTTAATTCACACAAATGGCTGGGTTATTTTTTGACCGATAATCGGTAAATATTGGACAGAAAATTGACAATTGGTTTAAAATTGATCCAATGCTGGGTTGATTGGGTTATTATTCCTCATGGTTGCATAACAACAACCCAACATTGGGTCATTTTTAACCCAGCATGTGTTCTGTCCAATATTACCCATTATGGGTCAAAAATAACCCAGCCATTTTTAGGGTGCTCTCTTATTTAAGAATATAAATATAATTTAAACTTGTGAGTTTTATGATATGCAGAAATAGTCCAAATATTGAAAGAAGAGAAACTTCAATATTTATGTGTTCACATATTTAAGCAACTAAGTAAATTAAAAACTATCCCAACCTTACAATGCAATGTAAATGCAGTGCAATGCAATATTAATTATATAATGATATTATGAATTAGATCCATGAATAACAAAGCTGCCTACAGCTGTTTTTTAAGCACACACCAAACACTATTGCACAGTAAGCTACTTCAGTTGAGATGTTGCGCTGGTTTTACACGAGATACTGGTTTCTAAGCATGCTATTTCCCATGGTGCACCGGGGCATCAATAATTAATGAGGTATACACGGTTTTGTTGACACTGTGGTTGTTGTTGTCATGTTTAGTATCCACTCGAAATACATACCCAAAAAATGTTTGTTTATGTTTTGTGTACCAAGTGTTGAGGTGTGTGACAGACTCTCTCATCTCTGTTTCACAGATTATACAACATGCATTCAGGCTTCCACATGACGGGCCTATTTAAAAGTCTACCATACCACTGTTCACAATATATTCAGCTGTGTTAACACTGTACAGGTGGTGCAGAAGTTGCATCTGAAGTGTTTTTACACAGATTGCTGTTGCTAAGAGGTGAAATTTTTGTGATTTACTGTTTTCTACAATGACACAATTTTAAATGTATTAAGATTTAATTACTTCATGCCATATTACATCAAGTACATATTACTTAATAAATTAGATGTGCAAAAAACGTTAAACTTTATATCCCATAACTCATATAATACTATGACACGACTGGGCAAACTTCCCAAACGTCGTTACATCACTAATTAGCATTTTGGCTCAAAACAAACATAAACAAGTGCTCACAGTGAGATGTGGCCTGCCTGTGCGGTAAAAGTAGAGGGAGGATATGAATATGTAATGCTCCACATCCAAAGGCTCTTTATGTGACCTTAATTCAAGGCCATGGCTGCTAAGCACCTTTACATGCTGCTGCTCTGTGAATATGCTGCATGTAACTGTTTATGCATTAGCTTTATGTAACTTTCATTCACTCTTCCAATGAAAACCATATGCATTTAAATAAAGAAACTAAATAAAAACAACATGCAAATTCAGATAGATATGATAGATACGATAGATACGATAGATAGATAGATACGATAGATACGATAGATAGATAGATACGATAGATAGATGGATATATAGGATAGATAGATGGATAGATAGATGGATAGATAGATAGATGGATAGGTACCATGGATAGGTTCCATGGATAGGTACCATGGATAGGTACCATGGATAGATACTAGTAGATACTATGGATAGATACTATGGATAGGTAATATGGATAGGTACTATGGATAGGTACTATGGATAGGTACCATGGATAGGTACCATGGATAGGTACCATGGATAGATACTAGTAGATACTATGGATAGGTAATATGGATAGATACTATGGATTGATACTATGGATAGGTAATATGGATAGGTAATATGGATAGGTACCATGGATAGGTACCATGGATAGGTACCATGGATATGTACCATGGATATGTACCATGGATAGATACTTGTAGATACTATGAATAGGTACTATGGATAGATACTATGGATAGATACTATGGATTGGTAATATGGATAGGTAATATGGATATGTACCATGGATAGGTACCATGGATAGGTACCATGGATAGGTACTAGTAGATACTATGGATAGGTACTATGGATAGGTACTATGGATAGGTACCATGGATAGGTACCATGGATAGGTACCATGGATAGGTACCATGGGTAGGTACCATGGGTAGATACTATGAATAGGTACTATGGATAGATACTATGGATAGATACTATGGATTGGTAATATGGATAGGTAATATGGATAGGTACCATGGATAGGTATCATGGATAGATACCATGGATAGATACTAGTAGATACTATGGATAGATACTATGGGTAGATACTATAGATAGGTACAATGGATATGTACTATGGATAGGTACTATGGATAGGTAATATGGATAGATACTATAGATAGATACTATAGATAGGTACTATGGATATGTACCATAGATAGGTACTATGGATTGATATCATGGATAGATACTATGGATAGATACTAGTAGAAAATATGGATAGGTACTATGGATAGATACTATTGATAGATACTATGGATTGATACTATAGATAGATACTATAGATAGGTACATTGGATAGGTAATATGGATAGATACTATAGATAAATACTATGGATAGATACTATAGATTAATACTATGAATAGGTACCATGGATAGGTACTATGGATAGGTACCATGGATAGGTACCATGGATAGGTAATATGGATAGGAACTATTGATAGGTTTTATAGATAGATAGATAGATAGATAGATAGATAGATAGATAGATAGATAGATAGATAGATAGATAGATAGATAGATAGATAGATAGATAGATAGATAGATAGATAGATAGATAGATAGATACGATAGATACGATAGATAGATGGATATATAGGGTAGATAGATAGATGGATAGATAGATGGATAGATAGAAAGATGGATAGATAGATGGATAGATAGATAGATGGATAGGTACCATGGATAGGTTCCATGGATAGGTACCATGGATAGGTACCATGGATAGATACTAGTAGATACTATGGATAGATACTATGGATAGGTAATATGGATAGGTACTATGGATAGGTACTATGGATAGGTACCATGGATAGGTACCATGGATAGGTACCATGGATAGATACCATGGATAGATACTAGTAGATACTATGGATAGGTAATATGGATAGATACTATGGATTGATACTATGGATAGGTGATATGGATAGGTAATATGGATAGGTACTATGGATAGGTACTATAGATAAATACTATGGATAGATACTATAGATTGATACTATGAATAGGTACCATGGATAGGTACTATGGATAGGTACCATGGATAGGTACCATGGATAGGTAATATGGATAGGAACTATTGATAGGTACTATAGATAGATAGATAGATAGATAGATAGATAGATAGATAGATAGATAGATAGATAGATAGATAGATAGATAGATAGATAGATAGATAGATAGACAGACAGACAGACAGACAGACAGACAGACAGACAGACAGACAGACAGACAGACAGACAGACAGATAAATAGACAGATAGATAGATACTATTGATAGATACTATGGATAGGTACAATGGATAGGTAATATGGATAGGAACTATTGATAGGTACTATAGATAGATAGATAGATAGATAGATAGATAGATAGATAGATAGATAGATAGATAGATAGATAGATAGATAGATAGATAGATAGATAGATAGATAGATAGACAGATAGATAGACAGGTAGATAGACAGATAGATAGATACTATGGATAGATACTATGGGTAGATACTATAGATAGGTACAATGGATATGTACTATGGATAGGTACTATGGATAGGTAATATGGATAGGTACTATGGATAGATATCATGGATAGATACTATGGATAGATACTAGTAGAAAATATGGATAGGTACTATGGATAGATACTATAGATAGATACTATAGATAGGTACATTGGATAGGTAATATGGATAGATACTATAGATAGATACTATGGATAGGTACTATAGATTGATACCATGGATAGGTACCATGGATAGGTACCATGGATAGGTACCATGGATAGGTACCATGGATAGGAACCATTGATAGGTAATATAGATAGATATGATAGATAGATATGATAGATATGATAGATAGATAGATAGATAGATAGATAGATAGATAGATAGATAGATAGATAGATAGATAGATAGATAGATAGATAGATAGATAGATAGATAGATAGATAGATAGATAGATAGATAGATAGATAGACAGGTAGATAGACAGATAGATAGACAGATAGATAGACAGGTAGATAGATACTATGGATAGATACTATGGGTAGATACTATAGATAGGTACAATGGATATGTACTATGGATAGGTACTATGGATAGGTAATATGGATAGGTACTATGGATAGATATCATGGATAGATACTATGGATAGATACTAGTAGAAAATATGGATAGGTACTATGGATAGATACTATAGATAGATACTATAGATAGGTACATTGGATAGGTAATATGGATAGATACTATAGATAGATACTATGGATAGGTACTATAGATTGATACCATGGATAGGTACCATGGATAGGTACCATGGATAGGTACCATGGATAGGAACCATTGATAGGTAATATAGATAGATATGATAGATAGATATGATAGATAGATATGATAGATATGATAGATAGATAGATAGATAGATAGATAGATAGATAGATAGATAGATAGATAGATAGATAGATAGATAGATAGATAGATAGATAGATAGATAGATACGATAGATAGATAGATACGATAGATAGATACGATAGATAGATACGATAGATAGATACGATAGATAGATACGATAGATAGATACGATAGATACATAGATCCCTGCACAGAATCACTGATGCTCATATGATCTGTCCAAGGACACAGAGGTTCACCTTGGACAGGTGCCACATCTGGGTTTTTGAATATGCTGCAAGAAAACGTTTTTTTTTTTTTGTGTGTGTGTTAGAAAATGAAAAAGATCAGAAATTGTCCAGGACTGCCAATTAAGAGCACACGCATGCAATTTCTCTTGTGAAAGAAGTGTGTGTTCGTCTAAGCTGATGGGAAAAATAGTTGATATTGAACAACTTGTGCATCTAAAACCATTTTATTTGGGTCAGCTATAGCTTTATTTTGTAAAGAAAAACTTTGCCTAATTATTATACCCACTTGTAAATGAAGAGGCGAATGAGCTCTGGAATGAATCAATAAATCTAAATCAGCAATTAGTGAAACTTATCAGGGCAGCTTTATTTACATGCTATGTGCTGACTTTCGAAACACACCAGCCCTAAACTTCTAATACGTGCGACGACAAAACGACACCTTCAATAATGAGAAAAGTCTCAAAATTTCATGCTCTACGCGCACCTTTATCTACCAGAAAATAAAGAGTATTCGTGCTCAGTATTGAACCGAGGGGCTGGACTGTGCCGTCCTGCTCCAGTGAGTTTGGCTGATAAGAACAGAATCAGACCAGGGGAACATCAGACCCGCCTGTGGATTGATCGAACTGGAGACGCTGTGATGATCCACAGCCTCATTAAGCTTTGGAGGTATTCGCTCTTCTTGTCTCTCTCTCTCTCTCTCTCTCTCTCTCTCACACATACACACACACACACACACACACACACACACACACACACACACACACACACACACACACACACACACACACACACACACACACACACAAACAGTCATAGATATACACAATGTCTCACAGAAGGTCTCTCTGGTTTACACACACACTGGTTTCGCTCTTCTTGTCTCTCTCTCTCTCTCTCTCTCTCTCTCTCTCTCTCACACACACACACACACACACACACACACACACACACACACATACGGGTTTATGTGTATTACAAGGACACTTCAGCCCAAACAAGTTTTTTGGTGTATTAGGGGGACACCCCTTTCCACTTGCTCTACAGTAACGTGGAGGATATCAAAAAAATTATTTTGAGCCATACAACACAGATTTCACTTCAAAGTTTGTTTACACACAACACAATGTATAATATAGCAACCAGACAAAATACACATTTATGAGGACATTTGATAATTAGATGGAAGCCCCACCCATGACAAACGTTATTATGAGGACAGTGATTATGAACACACACACACATGATTTTAAAGTGTATTACAGGGTCCAACGTGAATTAATGGGACATAGCTTAACACAAACACAAAAGTGATGGCAGTGTGTATTAAAGAGACACAACTGATTTACAAGGACAAATGATTAAACACAAACACAAAAGTGATGGCAGTGTGTATTAAAGGGACACAACTGATTTACAAGGACAAATGATTCAACACAAACACAAAAGTGATGGCAATGTGTATTAAAGGGACACCACTGATTTACAAGGACAAATGATTAAACACAAACACAAAAGTGATGGCAATGTGTATTAAAGGGACACAACTGATCTATAAGGACAATTGATTCAACACAAACACAAAAGTGATGGCAATGTGTATTAAAGGGACACCACTGATTTACAAGGACAAATGATTAAACACAAACACAAAAGTGATGGCAATGTGTATTAAAGGGACACAACTGATCTATAAGGACAATTGATTCAACACAAACACAAAAGTGATGGCAATGTGTATTAAAGGGACACCACTGATTTACAAGGACAAATGATTAAACACAAACAAAAAAGTGATGGCAGCGTGTATTAAAGGGACACAACTGATCTATAAGGGCAATTGATTAAACACAAACACAAAAGTGATGGCAATGTGTATTAAAGGGACATAACTGATCTATAAGGACAATTGATTAAACACAAACACAAAAGTGATGGCAGTGTGTATTAAAGGGACACAACTGATCTATAAGGACATTAGACTCAGCACACAGTAACATTTACATTATAACCTTTCATAAACATACAGCAGTAAACACTGTTGAAACCAAAAATGTTTATGTTCACCAAGTTTTATGTTACTACAATTTTTGCACTTCACGATTAAGATTACTTTCAACAAAGTCTTTAAAATCCTTCTCCAGTTTTAAAACAATACTTTTAAGATATTAAACTTCAGCACGCAACAATTCACATTTGTGTAAAACTTGTTCATCATTAAAACCAGCAGATGTTTTAAAAGAAGCAGCATTTACAGAGTTATTCATCATCTTTTAACAATTCTCAACACAGTGTTTACAATCTTAAAAGATCCCCGTACGGGCCACCACTGTTACAAATGGAAGAAGCTAAACATGACTGTCAATCTCCCTCGGACTGGGGCTCCATGCAAGATCTCACCTCGTGGGGTCTCAATGATCCTAAGAAAGGTGAGAAATCAGGCCAGAACTACACGGGAGGAGCTGGGACCAGCGTTTCCAAGGTTACTGTTAGTAATACACTAAGACGTCATGGTTTGAAATCATGCATGGCACGGAGAGTTCCCCTGCTTAAACCAGAACATGTCGAGGTCCATCTTAAGTTTGCCAATGACCATTTGGATGATCCGGAGGAGTCATGGGAGAAAGTCATGTGGTCAGATGAGACCAAAATATAACTTTTTGGTCATAATTCCACTAAACATGTTTGGAGGAAAAAGAATGAGTACCATCCCAAGCACAACATCCTTACTGTGAAGCATGGGGGTGGTATCATCATGCTTTAGGGGTGTTTTTCTGCACATGGGACAGGGCGACTGCACTGTATTAAAGAGAAGATGACCGGGGCCATGTATTGTGAGATTTTGGGGAACAACCTCCTTCGCTCAGTTAGAGCATCGACGATGGGTCGAGGCTGGGTCTCCCAACATAACAATGACCCAAAGCACACAGCCAGGATAACCAAGGAATGGCTCTGTAAGAAGAATATCAAGGTTCTGGCATGGCCTAGCCAGTCTCCAGACCTAAACCCAATAGAGAATCTTTGTTTCTCAGCGACAGGACAGAAACCTGACTGATTAAGAGAAGATCTGTGTGGAGGAGTGGGCCAAAATCCCTCCTGAAATGTGTGCAAACCTGGTGAGGGAGAGTGGAGGATGATGGGAAATTCTTAGAGTTCTTAGAGAGATAACTGGGAAAACAAAGGAGAACCAGCAGGCTGACAAAACGGGACTATAACACACTTTACTCTGATTACAAATAAGATTAAGCGAGTATTTAGCAAACGCGAGTGTCTATTTTATCATAAACCCTTATGTGATGCGATGCACATAGGTTCACGCGAGGCACAGAACATGTATTTTGACATGACAAGCCACATATATGATGGAAAAGAAGTCACAAGCCACCACTGGAAATGGTATTTCTGTTTTCACCTTAAGACTTAAGTGTAACCACCCACCTCAGGTGTTTGACAGGATCAGTCTGTTTTACCCACCAGAGACGAACTCTAGAAAATCAACATCACCTGGAAAGAAGCTAAGAGGAAGAGCCTAGACCGCATTGTCTGGAGGCAGACCGTAGAAGCCCTATGCTCCGCTCGGAGTGAAGAGGAATAGGAATAATAATAATAAGAAGAAGTCTGTTTGACAGACTACATCTTTTAAAGAGTTAGTTCACTCCAAAATGTAAATGTTGTCATTAATTACTCTCCCTCATATCGTTCCACACCCATAACACCTTCATTCATCTTCAGAACAAAAATAAAGATATGTAACACAACTATTAGGTTCAAAGCTCATAAAGAACTTATTGTACGAGCTGTATTACAGGCTGCTGGGATTAGGATGATGACATCAAAGTCTACAGGTTCCCTCAATGCAGACAGACCTTGACCACAAGACCTGTTTTAGGTAAAAACGCGGTGCTGAGTGAAGTGGTGGAGAAACTGAGATAAACCACAAGCTGAATATGCTGGATCCGAAACATGTGACATTTGTACTGGGAAAAAATTAATCCTGTCTGGTGTGTCTGGAATCATACTGTTAGAAAAATTTTGAACAACACATTGAGTTTCACTCAAGTAAGCGACACAAAATGAGCGATGACACTGAATGTCCTTAGATGAGCTGCCCTTTAACATGATAAACCCATAGAGATATACTGCCATCATGACCAGTTGTATTTGCAAGCTGTGTGTTGTGGATGGGCATGCAACCAACTTTGAAGAGAGCCAAAAATGTCTCAAGCAGAAAATCCAGAACCAAGAGCTGAGAGATGCTGTGGAGACTCATAAGCACTCTGCACAGACAGCAGTGGAAGACACTGACAGGATCTTTACTGAACTGATCCAATCCACTGAGAAAAGATGATCTGAAGTGACACAGCTGATCAGAGATCATGAGAAGACTGCAATGGGTCCGGCTGAAGGACTCATAAAGCATCTGGAGCTATTCGTTCGGGGAGAGATGCTGAGCTGGAGCAGCTTTTAAAAACAGACCATCACATCAATTTCTTCCAGAATATCAACTCTTTTTACTGGGAGGTTGAGTGGAGCAGTGAAGTAGGCATATCAGTGTCATATAAAACCATCATGAGTAAGAGACGGTCAAACAGGTCTAAGTTTGGATGTAACAATCAGTCATGGACTTTGAACTGCTCCTCAGACTTGTTCTCATTCGGACATAATAACAAATACACTGAGCTCCGCTTATTCAAATCTTCTAGAATAGTAGTGTATGTGGATCACAGTGCAGGAACTCTGTCCTTTAACAGCGTCTATGACACATTAATGACCCTCATCCACAGAGTCCAAACCACATTCACGCAACATCTCCATCTTCGGTTTAGAGTAGGTGATAACTCAGAAGTTAAACTCTGTATCATGTTTTAAAATACCACAGCCTCACAGCTCCATTTTACATCAGTACCAGCGAATGTCTTTGACAGTGTTTAATTTTAAAGATAAAAAGCTATGTTGAATCATTTGTAGAGTTAATACACAAACAATACACTGTGATGTTGCTGACTGCCATAAGGACAAGTTCACATGCTTGCTTGTAGATCATATAATGTAGCCTATTTTTTATGCAATTTGTTTTGTATATAGTTTTAACGTTTACATTCCACAACATCAGATGGCTGTGTAACATTGATTTTTAAATGAGTCTTGTATATATTATATGAACTTTGCATCTTTCTGCTGATTTTGTGATTTACTCATGCTAAAATTCCTGTGGGGATTATTTCAGTTAAAATCTACAAATAAAGCATCCCTTGTGCTCCTACCTTAACTGTGAAACATGAAGGTGGAAGTGTTATGGTTTGGGAAGGGTTTGCTGCAGCAGGACCTGACCAGGTCACCATCATAGAATCCACTGTAAATTTTACATTTTATCAGAAGTTGCTTGAGGAACAAGTGAGACCACCTGTCAAATTTTTTTAACCTGAAGTGGAACTGGACCTTGGAACATGACATTGACCCAAAAAATAACAAATCCTTCAAGGACTGGCTGCAAACTGGCCAAGGGAAAATCCCAGATCTAAAACCTATTGAGGTCCTTTGGGGGATTTGAAATGGACTGTACATGCAAGAAACTTCTTAAAGGGTGATGAAGGTCATTAATGATGTTATGATGCTAAAAGTTATATATGTGTTGCAAATCACTTAAAATAATAATAGCTGTCACAAATTATATTACAAATTGGAAACTAGTTATTTTTGCATTTATTGAGGCCATTTCGTTTTTCCTGTTTGAAAATTTAAGTTAAAGCCATGTCATAACGTGAAGTTTGGGTGCATGTTGCTGGTTTGTGTTGTGGCCTACAAACACACACAGAAAATATGCTTGTAAGGAACATTTCTTTACCAGACAGTTTTGTGACTTAGTATTGAGTGCAATCCAGTTCCACATATCGTCATATTTAAAGACACATACAGGTTAGTTTGTATTAATACACTGTTTATTATTATAAGTGTTTACAATTCGTCAGCATTTATATGCAAGATAAACTTTGAATAGTTATTTTTTATAGTTATTCCTTCTATATATGCTTTATCAGGTTCGTATTCACGTTCTCCTGTATGCACATGATGGTCTAACGGCTCAAACTAATAAGGCAGTTAACCTGCACTGTCATCAATCTGATCACACTGTGATTCAGGGGATTCTGGTGGGGGAAAAAAATCACATCTCTCAGTACCACTTTAGCTGCTACTCTTGGCATCACTATCCAACTTGCCAATTTGTGTGTGTGTTGTACTTATTTCCCTAATGGAACTCCCTTTGATGCAATTGCCACCTTTTCTCCACGCTCTACCCTCCCATCTTACCCCCAGATAACAGCCCCTTTTTAAAAGTTTTTCAAATCCTGTCCCAATTTTTCAACTCTGTGACAAAAGGTAAAAAATTAGCCCAATTCACTTGCAATAGATGGAGAAAAATCCTGGACTGTTTACCTCTAAAACCTTAATTTGTCTTCAGGTTGAAAAAGAATGCCAGATACATCTTTGACAACCTAAGAGCAGTGATGGGAGTTACTGTAATTCCACTACTTTTAGCAGTAACGAGCATGTAACGAAGTATTTTTTTAAATCAAGTAACGCAATTACAATTACTGAAATTTAAATGAGTTCGTTACTCGCGTTACTCTATATTGTAAAAAATAGACAACATATCTGACGTCGCAGGACCGTAGTTGGCGGCGCAATGATTCATTAAACCTCATCATAGCTGACAGTGCATATAGAATGAACATGAAAAATCTAAACGGGACAACATACCTTTGTTTAAAAATTGTGCGCAAGTCATAATCCATTCGGACTCATGTTTGTAAATTATCTTCGCCAAGCAATCCAGGCATGACATTAACTTGCATTTGTAGTCCACAAAAGTAATAAATCTGAGAAATGTTCATATATTCTTAGATGTTTACATCTGCCTTCATGGAAGAGAACGATCCGCGATTGTTGTTTCCACTAAAATATTCACACTCCGCGTTAAAACTCCATAGTATGTGTGAGCTCGCTTTTAGTTTTAGTTTCAGTCTCTCCATATCCGAAAAAACAATGATCCGCGATTGTTGTTTCCACTAAAATATTCACACTGCGCTGTACGCCCGTGTTAAAACTCCATAGTATGTGTGAGGTCGCTTTTAGTTTTAGTTTCAGTCTCTCCATATCCGAAAAAACAATCCACTCGCTCTGTGTCCGTCCGACAAAACAAACAATCCACGTAGCCTACTCCGTTTTCTGATTAAATATCTTCCTTTAATCCTGTGTATCATTTAAATCCAACAGAAAATATATACAAACAGTATATGACCAAAGAGCACAGTCCCTGCCGCGAGCTTCACAAGCTGTGTTCCAATTCAAGGGCTGCACCCTACTAAGCATGCGATAAAAGGTGAGCACTCGGTCTTTCAAGGCGCTCAGAAGATTGCGAAGAGAACTGAAATGAGACGGTCTAACGTTCGGAGGACCCATAATTTGCGTCACCTGCTGCACGCGCACCGCGCCTGTCAGCAGGACACAGCGGAGACGTTTCAACTTATTAAAATAAATATGAAATCAGAAAAATGATTAAAAAGCAGACATAAAAGTAACTTAAAAGTTACTTTTCTTAGTAACTAATTACTTTTGATATACAGTAACTGGTAGAGTAATTCAGTTACTTTTAAAAGAAGTAACTAGTAACTGTAACTAATTACTAATTTTCAGTAACTTGCCCAACACTGCCTAAGAGTGAAGAAATAATCAGCTTATATTCATTTTTCGGTGAAATATCCTTTAATTATACACATACAATACACTTACAAATGCTAAAGGGTCAGGCATGGACTTCACTAGTGCTGCCACTAACGACTAATCTTTCGACTAATTTTTCAATTAGTCGACTATTCCAAACGACTAATTAAAAAAAAAACTCAAGTGTTTGTTATTTCATTGTGTACATTTTATTTTGAACTCACCGGTGTCATAAACAATATAAATAACTTAAATGTAACCCAAATAAAAATTACAATGTAAACAATATAAATAATAAAAAATCCAGTGCAAAGTAGTGGCTTAACAGAAAAATGAAATGTTTCACTTCTACTCTTTGATCTATCACATTATATTGCATTTTAACACAACTGAATGCAAATTTTACATATTATCTGTTCTGTTGTCAGACATAAAACGAGTAGCCTATAAAATTGTGACTAAACACGACCCATTACACCTCGTACTTAATCCAACCAGCTGTTCCTTTAACTGCCTTTAACTGCTGCTAAAATCCTGATTTAGATATGCAACATCGTCTGACAAAATCACCATACATTTACATTAAGAGCAACAGCAGTAAACTACAATTATAATTAATAATCATAATTGTTGTTCTGTTTTGAGCCATTTTTTTTATTTTAGCTCGCTGTTTCATTAATAATCATATAACAGTTACTATTCTTCTATTCTTTTCTGTGGGTGCATCATCAATAACTCCCAGAGAAACACTGAACTGCTGCCCATCGCCCACAGTGTACAGTAAGACACCATGAGTAATTACGAGAACATACAAACACAAAACCATGGTCTATTCTGAGTGTACTGCTACCAAACCCCCAGAGTGTACAGTAAGACACCATCAGTAATTACAAGGACATACGAACACAAAACCATGGTCCATTCTGAGTGTAGTTAGAGAAACACTGAACTTCTGCCCATCCCCCAGAGTGTACAGTAACGGAGGATTTCCACCGACTGCGGAGCGGCTGCAGATCAGCTCCGCTGCGTTACGTCTCCGCACTCTGCCATCCGTCAATACCCACCAGTTCCGTTTTTGTTGCAGAGCGGCTGCGTGCTGAAGTGACGAGGACTCATGAGGTCTCGCAAATTCACGTGATGATCGCGCGATACCTAGTTCTGTCTCTGCCCATTATGCCGTTGAATTATGACGTTTTTACAAACCAGCCCGTATCACAACACGAGATCTCGCGTAGACAGAGCAGTACATCAAATCCATCCAAAATTCAAAAAATAAGAAGGCTGCTAAAACATTTATATATGATCTATCTTTAATGTATTTATTTGAAACTCCCCCTGGCTCTGTTCCTGTCTATTATTTGTTGTTTCAGTATTAATTACTTTATTTGTGTGTTTGATTGTAATGTTTGTATTGCAAAGATTTAATAAAAAAACACGAGTTCTTGTGAATTCAGGAATGATCACGCGATAAAGTCATGGCTCCGCCCTGCGGAGCTGTCCGGCATCCGTCAAAAATAGAAGCTCTGCGTATTTGTGCCGGAGGGCTGCGGATGGCCGGAGCTGTGACGGATTCGGAGCACAGTCAGTGGAAATACACACATTGACTTGAATGGAAACCGATTGACTCCGCCGCCGTCTCGCAACGGATCCGCAGCCGTTCCGCAGTCGGTGGAAATCCGGGGTAAAACACCATCAGTAATTATGAGGACATACAAACACAAAACCATGGTCTATTCTGAGTGTACTGCTACCCATCCCCCAGAGTGTACAGTAAGACACCATCAGTAATTACAAAGACATATAAACACAATACCATGGTCCATTCTGAGTGTAGTTAGAGAAACACTGAACTGCTGCTCATCCCCCAAAGTGTACAGTAAGACACCATGAGAAATTACGAGGACGTACAAACACAAAACCATGGTCCATTCAGAATGTAGTTAGAGAAACACTGATCTGCTGCCCATCGCCCACAGTGTACAGTAAGACACCATCAGTAATTACGAGAACATACAAACACAAAACCATGGTCTATTCTGAGTGTACTGCTACCAAACCCCCAGAGTGTACAGTAAGACACTATCAGTAATTACGAGGATGTACAAACACAATACCATGGTCTATTTTGAGTGTAGTTAGAGAAACACTGAACTGCTGCTCATCCCCCAGAGTGTACAGTAAAACACCATCAGTAATTACGAGGACATACAAACACAAAACCATGGTCTATTCTGAGTGTACTGCTACCCATTGCCCACAGTGTACAGTAAGACACCATCAGTAATTACAAGGACATACAAACACAAACCATGGTCTATTTTGAGTGTAGTAAGAGAAACACTGAACTGCTGCTCATCCCCCAGAGTGTACAGTAAAACACCATCAGTAATTACGAGGACATACAAACACAAAACCATGGTCTATTCTGAGTGTACTGCTACCCATCCCCCAGAGTGTACAGTAAAACACCATCAGTAATTACGAGGACATACAAACACAAACCATGGTCTATTCTGAGTGTACTGCAACCAATTCCCCACAGTGTACAGTAAGACACCATCAGTAATTACAAGGACATACGAACACAAAACCATGGTCCATTCTGAGTATAGTTAAGAGAAACAGTGAACTGCTGCCCATCTCCCAGAGTGTACAGTAAGACACCATCAGTAATTACAAGGACATACGAACACAAACCATAGTCCATTCTGAGTGTAGTTAGAATAACACTGAACTGCTGCCCATCGACCACAGTGTACAGTAAGACACCATCAGTAATTACAAGGACGTACAAACACAAAACCATGGTCTATTCTGAGTGTACTGCTACCCATTGCCCACAGTGTACAGTAAGACACCATCAGTAATTACAAGGACATACAAACACAAACCATAGTCCATTTTGAGTGTAGTTAGAGAAACACTGAACTGCTGCCTATCGCCCACAGTGTACAGTAAGACACCATCAGTAATTACGAGGACGTACAAACACAAAACCATGGTCTATTTTGAGTGTAGTTAAGAGAAACAGTGAACTGCTGCCCATCTCCCAGAGTGTACAGTAAGACACCATCAGTAATTACAAGGACATACGAACACAAACCATAGTCCATTCTGAGTGTAGTTAGAAAAACACTGAACTGCTGCCCATCGACCACAGTGTACAGTAAGACACCATCAGTAATTACAAGGACGTACAAACACAAAACCATGGTCTATTCTGAGTGTACTGCTACCCATTGCCCACAGTGTACAGTAAGACACCATCAGTAATTACAAGGACATACAAACACAAACCATAGTCCATTTTGAGTGTAGTTAGAGAAACACTGAACTGCTGCCTATCGCCCACAGTGTACAGTAAGACACCATCAGTAATTACGAGGACGTACAAACACAAAACCATGGTCTATTTTGAGTGTAGTTAAGAGAAACAGTGAACTGCTGCCCATCTCCCAGAGTGTACAGTAAGACACCATCAGTAATTACAAGGACATACGAACACAAACCATAGTCCATTCTGAGTGTAGTTAGAAAAACACTGAACTGCTGCCCATCGACCACAGTGTACAGTAAGACACCATCAGTAATTACAAGGACGTACAAACACAAAACCATGGTCTATTCTGAGTGTACTGCTACCCATTGCCCACAGTGTACAGTAAGACACCATCAGTAATTACAAGGACATACAAACACAAACCATAGTCCATTTTGAGTGTAGTTAGAGAAACACTGAACTGCTGCCTATCGCCCACAGTGTACAGTAAGACACCATCAGTAATTACGAGGACGTACAAACACAAAACCATGGTCTATTTTGAGTGTAGTTAAGAGAAACAGTGAACTGCTGCCCATCTCCCAGAGTGTACAGTAAGACACCATCAGTAATTACAAGGACATACGAACACAAACCATAGTCCATTCTGAGTGTAGTTAGAAAAACACTGAACTGCTGCCCATCGACCACAGTGTACAGTAAGACACCATCAGTAATTACAAGGACGTACAAACACAAAACCATGGTCTATTCTGAGTGTACTGCTACCCATTGCCCACAGTGTACAGTAAGACACCATCAGTAATTACAAGGACATACAAACACAAACCATAGTCCATTTTGAGTGTAGTTAGAGAAACACTGAACTGCTGCCTATCGCCCACAGTGTACAGTAAGACACCATCAAAAATTACGAGGACGTACAAACACAAAACCATGGTCTATTTTGAGTGTAGTTAGAGAAACACTGAACTGCTGCTCATCCCCCACAGTGTACAGTAATATACCATCAGTAATTACAAGGACATTTAAACACAAACCATAGTCCATTCTGAGTGTAGTTAGAGAAACACTGAACTGCTACCCATCCCCCACAGTGTACAGTAAGACACCATGAGTAATTACAAGGATGTACGAATACAAAACCATAGTGTATTCTGGTGCAGTTTAAGAAACAATGAACTGCGGACCAACCCCCACGGTGTACAGTAAGACACCATCAGTAATTATGAGAACGTACAAACACAAAACTATGGTCCATTCTGAGGGTAGTTAGAGAAACACTGAACTGAACACTGAACTTCAGCCTGCCAGTGTTTAGTCAGCACTGCAGTCACAATGTAGTGAGTGTTCAACTAGCAGACACAGTGTGGTGACCGTGTTCAACTGGCAGACACAGTGTGGTGACAGTGTTCAACTGGCAGACACAGTGTGGTGACAGTGTTCAACTGGCAGACACAGTGTGGTGACAGTGTTCAACTGGCAGACACAGTGTGGTGACAGTGTTCAACTGGCAGACACAGTGTGGTGACAGTGTTCAACTGGCAGACACAGTGTGGTGACAGTGTTCAACTGGCAGACACAGTGTGGTGACAGTGTTCAACTGGCAGACACAGTGTGGTGACAGTGTTCAACTGGCAGACACAGTGTGGTGACAGTGTTCAACTGGCAGACACAGTGTGGTGACAGTGTTCAACTGGCAGACACAGTGTGGTGACAGTGCTCAACTGGCAGACACAGTGTGGTGGCGGTGTTCAACTATCAGACACAGTAAGGTGACAGTGTTTAACTAGAAGTCATAGTTAGTCACAGTGTTTTACTATCAGTCACAATGCGGTTTAATTAGCAGCACGGTGCGGTGAGATTGTTTAATTAGCAGCACAGTGCTGTGACAGTGTTTAACTAGAAGTCACAGTTAGTGAGTTTTACTAGCAGTCAGAGTCAGTGACAGTGTTTTACTAGCAGTCACAGTGCGGTGAAAGCGTTTAATTAGCAGTCACAGTGCAGTGAGAGAGTTTAATTAGCAGTCACAGTGCGATAAGAGTGTTTAACAAGCAGACACAGTATGGTGACAGTGTTTATTTAGAAGTCACAGTTAGTGACAGTGTTTTATTAGCAGTCACAGTGTGGTGACAGTGTTTAACTATCAGACACAGTATGGTGACAGTGTTTAACTAGCAGACACAGTATGGTGACAGTGTTTAACTAGTAGTCATAGTTAGTCACAGTGTTTTACTATCAGTCACAATGCAATGAGATTGTTTAATTAGCAGCAAGGTGCGGTGAGATTGTTTAATTAGCAGTAGGGGTGTGCAGGTTTCAGAATTGGTGATGACGGGGGGCGTTTTGCTCGTTTAAATGCTCGTGGATTGACGGGAAAGTGTCATTTTACCATAAAATCATGAATGTGATGCCAAGTTTGTTTTAAACAGTAATAACTTTGAACAATTTAACAGAAAACAATTAAATATTTAAAAACACACACTGTTGCCAGAAGACTGCGCTGTCACTCTCTGCCCAGCATAAATTAATCCTCTATCTATCATCTATTTTAATAATCTTCAGAGAAACAGATTTGTGCATTGGGCTTTTTATGTCTGTAATTGTGTCTATATCTGTCATTACACGGACCAGAGCAGCACGAAAACAATGTGGATTAAAAGCGTATTGAAGAGGTTTTTCTCATAAATGCAGGTAAAAGAAAGTAATGTGAACTTGAGATTGTTATTAAACGCAGACGGTGTAAAAGCACAATGGCCACGCAGCAAACGCTCTCCGCAGACGCGCTGCACAGTGCTCACCCGGCGTTTGAATAAACTAGACACTGATTAGCTACTTGCTCTACGTTTCTTTAAAACTAACAGCAAGACAACTAGCAGTGAATGTGCATTCAAGAGAGTTAGTAGATTAGCATGGGAGGATTTGAACTTGAAAAGCGGAGTGTACTGACGCCTTTCCGCAGTTAAAACAACATTCCTTCTCATGGTCATTCATGTTTATTTGATGCTATAAATTAACTAGAAGGAAGAGATGATTTGAAAGGTGAGACTTTGTTTAATATGTTAAATCTCAAAAGTAACCGAAAAGTAACCTGGTCTGTCCTGTATGTCAGCGCGTTGTCAGTGTCTGCTCTGCTCTGTATTTTTCACTGCGTGAGAACGTGAGGGGGCGTGTAACACAGACTGTTAACAGTTGGTTTTAATTAGTATTTAAAAAGTCTTTATGATAAAAAATGTTTAAAAAAATATTTTAATAACACGGTTTTGGCGGTTATAGGGTTCTAATGACGGTGTTCAACTATAACCGTCGGTCTCACGGTTATGTAATGACCGTCACACCCCTAATTAGCAGCACAGTGCTGTGACTGTTTAACTAGAAGTCACAGTTAGTGAGTTTTACTAGCAGTCAGAGTCAGTGACAGTGTTTTACTAGCAGTCACAGTGCGGTGAAAGCGTTTAATTAGCAGTCACAGTGTGGTGACAGTGTTTAATTAGAAGTCACATTTAGTGACAGTGTTTTATTAGCAGTCACAGTGTGGTGACAGTGTTTAACTAGCAGACACAGTATGGTGACAGTGTTTAACTAGTAGTCTCAGTTAGTTACAGTGCTTTCCTAGTAGTCACGTGCGGGACAGTGTTTACCTAACAGACACAGTATAGTGACAGTGTTTAACTACAGGTCATAATTAATGACAGTGTTTTATTAGCAGTCACAGTGCTGTGACAGTGTTTAACTAGCAGACACAGTATGGTGACAGTGTTTAACTAGTAGTCACAGTTAGTTACAATGTTTTCCTGGTAGTCACTGTGTGGGACAGTGTTTACCTAGCAGCACAGTGCGGTGACAGTGTTTAACTATCAGACGTAGTATGGTGACAGAGTTTAACGGCAATCACGGTGCAGTGAATTTAGTCAGTTTATGATATTTTGTTTAACGTGGTATTGCTACTGTATAGCCAAACTCTTGAAAATGAACTGTAGCAGCAGTGTTTATCTGGGTAGGACCTAAACTCTGCAGGACAGTGGTTCCCCAAAAGCAGAGTTCCCTTTACCTTGGTCATTACCTTTCCAGGATACAAACAAATACTTCACTGGCAAATACCTTCTTTGTTCTATCATCTGCTGGACAGTTGAGCAAACCTTCTGTCTGTTTTTCATCTTAGAAGTTACCTGTGAAAAGTGAAGCAAGCTTTTAATGATGAACAACGTATTCTTTGTTCTTGTGTAATTGATAGTACTTGTGCAATAAGTTATTTCACAGAGCAGATGTTTACATTTAGGCTTAGTCCAAGACCAAAGTTTAAATACACTTAATTCTTAGTACTGTGTGATGTTACCTAGATCAGTGGTTCTTAAACTGATGTATGGTGTATTTGCCTTTCCAGCAACTTCTATATATTTGACCTCTTGCCAACAATGACAGTAAAATGTTTAAAATCATCTTTCATACTAAAAACCGAGACTCACCTTACACACATTAAAAAAGATTTAAAAATGCACTGATGATCAAAAAGGCAAAACCATAGGTGAAGATTGAAATAATAATTATAATTGGTGTCAATTTTTTATTTTTGTTGTCTGGAAAAACATGTAGTTTCTAAAGACCACAACTAAGCTATAACTAAACAACCAAGTGAATAAAAACTAAAATAACTATTTACACTGTTCACCCTGTCCAGTATTTGACATACACCTGACTGTTAAAGTATGGTGCTACATTCTTGATCTTTAAATTGAAGTAAAAATGACATCCCAGGACACTTAAAACAGCCAAGAGAAATTAACTTTGCTACCTGTTCTATCACTGATGTGAAAGTGCGAGACAAGCGGTTATTTTAATTCAGTCAAGTTTGAAATTGCTTTTATCCAGTCATGACGGTTCACACCACAAATGAAAACGCAGGGTTTAGGAATGCACAGTGTGAAACGTCAGCTTATGAATACCCAGGGTTATCTCTTAACCTCTAGTTAAAGGAGAATTTCACCCATAGAAACATTTATCTTTATTGAAAGTGTGTTATATTTGTAGGTGAAATTTAACATACATTTAGAATTTGGTGCCTATTTGACCGAAAAAAGGGGTGTTTTTAGTCTCACTCCCTCAACAAAGATATTGGACTTCCTTCTTTCAATGATGCAAAATCATGAAATCTGTATTTCTCCTGTCTCAGCGGCAACTGAGGAAATGATGCATGACCATTCAAAAACATGTCTGGGGTTCTAACTATACAAAGCTTTATGCAAATGGGTGAAGTGTCCCTTTAAGTATGAACAATGTGAAACGTGAAACAAATAACCCAGGATTCTGTTAACACAGGGTATAGAATAACCCGGGGTTAACTTTTTCCAGTGTGAAAAGCCCTATTGTGTCAGACGCTGATGCTATGAGAGCTCCTCCCACTTGCATTTTCTCTGAAGCTGGCGTGCAGACTGTCCTTCTATGTCCACACACAGGCTTAAGATGGGATAGCGCTGCAACCTGTAAACGTGTGCGGGGCTAAACAGATCCCAGCATAAAGCACCAGCATAAGTGCGCTGTACAGTGCTCTCTCATCAGGCATGTGTTCATTGCACAGTCACAATGTCTTGACTCAGTATCGTGCACTGCGACGATAATGTGAAAGGACCGTGGCAGATGGGGTGGTCTGCGTCGAATAGAAGCGGTAGGCCGCACTGAGTACTAGGATATAAGAATACCCGCAGGGGTAATGCAGGGTTCAAACTGCATGATTTTCAAACTAGTCGGGTCACAGATGTTTTCACACTGGGTGACTATCTGGGATAGCGTGACTATCTGGGGAACTTCCAGCTGTCCTGTATGTTGCTCTCTCATAGGCTGTAGGTCATTGGCAATGTTATTTTCAGTCAAAACACATTTCACACGGCATGATTTTTTGCCTGTGATTTCAGGGATTTGTCTGCGATTTCTCAAAACCTGTCGGCGGGTCAAAATCAGGGCTAAACTCGTGCAGTCTGAACTCGGCATAAGTTAAAGGGGTAAACACTGCCGGGTAAGATAAAGGGGTAAACACTGTTGAATGATTTTAGACGTTGCGGCCCCATTATAACATGCATGCAGGTGCCCATTATGCTATAAACCCCCTGCTAAAGAAAGGCATGTGGGGTGGGCACCGTAATAACTACTGTAATTTGCACAGAGTGCTACATGTATGTGCCTGAGACTGCAGCTGGGCAACAGGGGTTTAAAGGCTGGGTACTACAAATGAAACCTTCCACACCTCATCATTTCGGACGGTTGGATGCAGAATACAAGCGTGGTAAGATAATATTCCACGCACTTAGGAACATGTTAGCAATGGCTCGCACGGGTCGCAGTTACATACTGTGTGCTGAAAAAATTTGCTGCTGTACAACACAGTGTGGGGCAGAACGACACTGGTGTGCAGGGTCGCTGCGAATTCCTGAACTGTACTGCACAGTGCGCAACATGGACATGCATGAACAATGAAGTGGAGCGATCCGCTGTAGGCTATGTGCATACGAGCCATTGGAAAAATGCGGTTGTGTCTGCAGCCGCATGCCACTTGGACTGGCCAGACGCAGCACTCGGGCAAAAAAGAAGAGACATCTCATTAAAGGCAGGGAGTCTGATTATGAAAAATGCTAACTTCAGCCTACTTGCACTGAAATCACGATCCCACCCTCCATTCAAATCGCCATCTTAAGCAATGCCAAATCCATGTTTCATTCACCAGTGAAAAAACTTTGCAGTAGTGAAAAACATTACCAAAATATACATAAACAACTGTTTTAAATCAAAATTAGATACATCACGTTTTCGGTTTTGTAGATGTAGTAGTTTGCTTGTAATTTTGAAACATAAAAATTCAGACCCCTTTGCCTACCGCCGCTGTTTCTATCTCATGTTAAAGCAGTAAAGTTAACCAATGTTAATTCGGGTTTTTGCTCTTTGCTGAGCCAGACATTTTTTGTCATGGTTTGACTCTGTTTACAGAGGAGACGTGAACGCGCTGATGACGTATGATGTCTGTGTGAACAGGGTGCGCAGTGGCATGCAAAACACGTTCACAGAAGAGGAGCAAAAATTGCATACGTCCAATTATTGCATTCGGTCCGAGTTCAATGATCTGTTGAACATGTTTTGGTCCTACACTTTTCACAGATAACATATTTATAAAAATAGATTCGATCACTTTAACATAGTGATTGCTATCAGGATGTGAGGAGACTTTTAACCAGCATGACTAAAAATTTTTCTAGATCAAATCAGATACCCTGCTTTTAACACTGAAACACTTGTTACAGCTCGCTACGCGCACAAAGGGTGGCAGTTACATATGTTTGTTTCGAGGAATCTGCTGTTTATTACAGGCCTGTGAGGTTAAACATGGCTGAACTTGTGGGGTCGTTGGTTTGCTGTGTAAAAGAGGATGCCGTGCGCTGAACATGACAGGCCCCAAAGAAACTGGGGCTGTTTATGTCTGAGCAGTGAACGAAGTAGGGGTGGGCCGGTTTGTATTTTTTTTTACCGCGGTCGGTAATCAACAAATTCCCGCGGTTTTGCGGTTTATTGGCAAGACAACGAGTTAAATAACATGCATGATTTATTTATCTTCAATACAAAACACGTGCAAATTACTTAAGGAACATGTAAAGTAGGGATGCTCCGATCGATCGGCCGATGATGCTTGCTATGTTTCTCAATGAATTATGGTGAAATTCCGCTACATCCAAAAGCCAGGGGGCGCTCTCGTGCAGAAACTCAAAATGCGCTGTAGACGAAGAACAATACACACGCAGCTGTGATGACACGCAGCTCCATGAAATGGCTTAAGGATATATTTATATTGCTGTTCTTCAAACCGTTTCAGGTATTTTCATGATAATAAAGAATATGTATAATGATTATGTTTGACGAGTGTTGCTTTTTCAAATGCATGTTATAAACGATTTAAACTAACAGTGATTTCAGATCGATAAGGACTTACTGATCAAAAGCCGTAGTACATGAAATACCTGTAATAAGATCGGCTGTCCGATTCAGAATAGTGATCGGCCACGTATTATTAGTGGAGATCGGCATTGATCGGAGCATCCCTAATGTAAAGTGAATATTATTTCCTTCCACATTTCTTCAATTTCAACATTCAACAACTTGAACAATTAAAGGTATAGCGGAAGATTTTCCCTAATTATTTAAAAGAACCGCCCCTCGATATTTTTAAAAAAATGCTCCCGAGAGGGAACGCCTGTTAAACGCTTGCACGAGACAGAGAGAGAGCGTGCAGGAGCTCAGTTCTTCTCTTCGCTCTGTTTACAAGTTTCTGTCGGCATTTTTACCGTGTCTGTGCGGTTCGTGACGTGTGCCAGGGCTAGCATCGCAAATCATAGCTTACATCAACTTTTACCAGCAGTGATTTTAAATGCATTTCTCTAAATAGCATGACAAAATGTACCTTTCCAGTAGAAACTTCGCGTGGGAAGCCAAACCTGTCCTTTTAGCTCACGCCAGCGTGTGAAATAGTCTCCCATAAACATCTGGTCTTGTTTCTTTATATATAGTCCTTTCTTTTCTTGTCATACAATTCATAGACACTTTTTCTCTTGCGACCCTCAGACATTTTGAAAAAAATACAGTGAGAACGCGACCTTCAATGAATGGTTGAAACCGTAGCACAACACACGTACACGTGAAAGTGCGCATGTGCAGAAAGCGAACGTAGAGGCGAGCACGTGCGACGGTTATACGTCAACATATAATCAGAATGATTGACATCTGGGATGACCAATAACAGTGGTGATCCACCCGGAAAACGAAAATCTTCCGCTATACCTTTAATATTATCAGTTAAAAATTTCTGCGTGTCCACACGTCCTACAGACATTTCGCCACTTTTCTATCTTTAATTTGTGAATAGCCTGTAAATGACGTGAATTATTGCTGCCCTTATGGTTAACCATTTGTATAAGAAATCACTTGTACTGCATATGTGTCCGTGCTTGAGTATAGCTGGGAAGCTGCACTGAGACGGGTATGTGTGCGCAAGATGACGCGGTCCGTCTGTCTCGCGCGCGCCCGGGCAGTCCGCGTCTGTCTCGTGCGCGCCTGGGCAGTCCGCCTCTGTTGCGCGTGCTCGGACAGAACGCTTCTGTCTGTCTTTTTCCACAAACAGAGAAAGAAGACGCAAAAGCAAAACTTTTTGAAATGTGTCCTGCTTTAGAAATGGCCACTGTTGTAGGCTAGATGAAAAAAGAGACAATCTAACCTCTTTGGATATTAATCCTCGGACTGATCGCGTGCTCTTTATGTTGCGTGAAAATTTGATAATGTATGAAACCTGATTCTGTTGTTGATCTGTTGCGGTTGTTTGCACGTTCAAATTAGATCAAATGTTTGTATTACTTTTAACGAGTGACAGACAACGTCTGTATTTCTACTCAATGACAATTTAATATTTAAATCATATCAGTTAATGTTCAGTTAATAAGTTGCGGTTGTTAACAAGCTGCGTGTATAACATCCCCACATATACACACAAGTGCAGACCAATGTTTCAAGTGTTTTGTTTTTTTTGCGGTTATGACGGTGAGGCGCTCAGACCCGCGGCATGGGTCACATGACCGCGGTATGGCGGTAATCCGGTTACCGCCCCAGGCCTAGAACGAAGTGCATAATGTTACAAGACAGACGCCAGGATGGGGGTCTTTTCATGTATGGGGAGCGGCTGAAGCAAGCTGGATCTTACAAAACCGAAACCTATGGAGGCATTAGTTCATTGTGTAGATCTGTCTATGTATTGTGCACACTGTGGCGTATTTCGCACTGAGTTGGTGGGAAATTGAGGCTTATACACGTGGCTCTCTCTGCAGCGTGTTGTGGTCACAATCATGAGCAGGGCTGAGAGCTGTGCGCTGTTTTAAGACGGATCGCTGCACGGGGGGCAAGGAATGAAGCGAGGAGCTATATCCATGTAAATGTTTACCGGCATGCGTGTAAGGGTCACAGGCTTTCTGTCCATAATGCGTGCGATTCTCTCTGATGATGATTCAGCATTACGATGTGGAGATAAATAATCTATGAATTCACCACGTAGAAAGGCTATATAGTAGTGGAAGCCACTTCTACACAGCGTTATGGTCGGCATTGGTCAGTATACTGGCATTGTTCAATAAAGCTTCAGAGAAAAGGAAAGTGGAAGAAGCTCTCATAGCGTCTGACGCAATATCAAGAGACCGTTCTTGAAAAGGAACAAAATAATTTGCAAGACCTGAAGGAAGAGACAACTATGAACAACTATCACAAAACATTAAAACGGTCATTAATCATTCAGGTAACATCAAGCAGTATTAAGAAGAAGCTTCATGTAAAAATTTAAACTGGATTATTTTTGTAAATTCAGTTATTATTGTGTTGGGGACTATATGTAAACCACTGTCATCTAAAATAACTTGTTCAAGTTAGCATTAAATGAAAAACAAACTTCAATTTTCATTATTCCTCTTATTTTTATTCAATTACCAAATATAGATGTATTGTAAACTTATGACCACAACTGTATGTGAGCAAATGTAAAGAAAACATTTTATCACTATCCATCTATTCTAAAACTCTTGTTGGGAATAAAATCAATACATTTATAAGAGGGATAAGGTTTAATTCCTTAATACAACTATATGATGAGAAAATCAAACCTTATTACCATATTTTTTAAATAAAAGTAAAACTATAGAAACCCCAGATCTATCATGGTCTTCTTTTACTATAAAACCATGGTTTATTTTCCTCAGTGGAATGACAAATAAATAATACATTACAAAAAAGTAGTTACTACAGTTTACCATGTAACCACAAATTAACCATGGTTTTGCTAGAGTAACCATAATTTAACCATGCTATGTAAAACTGTGGTTTCACAAATGATATTATGCCAAAAAAGATATGGTTACTAAGTTACACTTTTACTATAGTAAAACCAAGGTAAACATAAGGTTGCTAATGCTAACATGAAACAGTAAAACAGTAATCATAAGGTTGCTAATGCTAACATGGTAAAAACAGTTTTAAAACTTTAATAGCAGCTGTTTGCTTAACATTGTATAAATCTTACCTGGAGTCTTGTAACTTTGATGATTTATTTGATGATTTAATCGATGATTTATCCTCACATGTAGTCTTCTCAGCAGATATTACTCATCCATGCATCAGTTAAATCGATCTGAAAATGTTTCCAACCATATTGTTCCTCTGTGCTGTTATTGATATAGTTGTGGTATGAACACTGCGATCATTTGATATTAAAAACGATTTTAGAACTATATTTTTATCCTTTTCGTCCTTGATGTAAAAGGATATTAACACAATCCTTTGACAAATCCCGAAATTATGAGGACATCTGGCCGTCAGCCAATCGGAAGCGGCGATTCATACACACACGTGAATATTAATTAGGAGGTGCAGTACACCAGACCGGCCTACAGGGGCGCAGTCTCGATACACACGTCATACACAAAGTCTGGTCATTGTGACTTATGGGGACTTAAGGAGAAAATGAGAATTTAAGCTCCTCCTACCCCTAGAAGCACTTCTACATTGCCCGAATTATGAGGACACCAACCCTGTCCTCATAATGCAAAATGTCCTCATAGTGTGGCGTGTATTCATATGAAATGTCCTCGTAAACCACATAGACCACACACACACACACACACACACACACACACACACACACACACACACACACACACACACACATCACAGCTGTCAGATGTGATGTTGGCATCCAGTCTATGCAAATCCATATTGTTTGTTGTTCATTCTTATTTAAGGTGAAAATAAGAACAAACTGGCTGTCTGTTGTGCCATTTTAAAGACTTTTTGAGTGACTCCTTTGGAGAGTGACAGTTTTAATATACTTTAAGTATTATAAATATGACACAAGAGTTTAGCCACTGTGACAAGTAATACCAAAACAATTATGACAGCATGCTTTATAACCTAGTTTCCTCACATACTAATGCTTATTTAATGTCAACGTGAAATAAAAGTCTTTTTTTATTAAAAAATGTCTCTGGGTTTAAAGGAATATTTCATTTTTATATAAAAAAAAATGAATAAGTTACTCATTCCCATGTCATCCAAGACGTTAATATTTCTTTGTTCAGTCAAGAAGAAATTAAATTTTTTGAGGAAAACATTCTACATATTGTGGACTTTAACCGTTTATAGTTTTAAATCAGCTTCAAAGGGCTCTAAACGATCCCAACTGAGGCATAAGGGTCTTATCTAGCAAAAAAAATCACCCTTTTTTAACCACAACTCTCGTCTTGCACTAGCTTTGTGATACTCCAGCGTGAACTTACATATTACATAATCACATCGAAAGGTCATGTATGACGTATGCGAAATTACCGCGCCAGTGTTTACAAGTATGGAGAAAGAGGACCATTCAGAAATTGTTGAAATTATTATAACTGAAGTGTGGTGAGCGTTCTGGCGCAATATGGCTGCCATCGCATCATCCAGGTGGATGCTGCACATTGGTGGTGGTTGAGGAGAATCCCCCTTTCATATGTAAAGCGCTTTTTGAGTGCTGCAGAAAAGCGCTATATAAATGTAACAAATTATTATTATTATTATTATTATACTAAATATCTTTGTGTCAGATCATTGTTTAAAATGGATTGCAAGTCTGCGTTTCACATATGTAACCTTTTGATGTGATTTCAATGTGTGCCCTTTTGACTTGGATGACACTGGGGTGAGTAAATTATTGGGATTTTTTCATGAAAGTGGAGAAATCCTTCAACATAAATTAAAGAGTATGTTTCAATAAACCATAACAGGCTTTCTCTCACTATAAAATCGCATTTCTTTTCTGTTTACATATACATGGCCACACCAACGGAGGTTATAATATATGAAAAGCCATCTGTTAACTCCCCTTTCCCATTACTCCAAAGGCATCTGCTTGGCTGGCACAGGACCCACCGGATGCATGTTCCTGTATCTCGGTAGGTTATCGCAAAGGATCCATTTACAATCAAATCTCTGTGGATAAAGTCCCATCCTAAATTATTCACTACTCAGAAGCCATCATGCTCAGTACTTGCTTTGCGAATGTTTCATCTTCTTGGATATGGATATCTGAACAACAAGGATAACGTGAGCGTTGCTTTTTGGTATTACTTGACCTGACAAAATGTGTTACGAGTTCTGTGCAAAAGTCTCTCTCTCTTAGTACTCCAAACCTACTCAAATCACAGTATGTTATTCTCCACCTGACCCACACCTGCTTGCCGCTGCACATAGTAAAGATGTGTGGGATGCATCTGAAGCCTTTCACTGCTCAAGTGGAAAGGGGGACAAAAGGGCAATCTCTCAAAAGTGACATGAGCTGAAGCTAGTGAAAGCTCACCACTTTACCAACTCACCTCTGGACCTCTATTTAGAACCCCCGCCCCCCTCTCTCTCCCTCCCTCCCTTTCTCTCTCTCTCTTCTCTCTCTCAGTGGTATTCTAATATCTATAATCTAAACCATAAAATAAAGGGGCAGCTCAACCAAAACTACTTTTATGTTGTTCTGACCCTGTATGAGGACACACAAAAGGTACATTTGAGTGGAATATCCTGACCTCTCTTCTCTATATAATTAAAGTGACCGGAGACTGGGGTTTTGACACTCTTATATTAATAAAATATAATAAAAGTGGACCAGAAGTCTTGTGAAGCCACACAACAGCTTTGTGAATAAGTTTTGTAATATTTTTTTCTGAAAAACAGACCACTTTTTGTTATGACCCTGCCATTCTGTCATAGCAATTCATAGTTGTTAGTCATGTGGCAGGATCGTGGCGGTACCCATGTTTTGTGTGGTAGCACATGGCCTTTATTGGGGCCGTGTGCTTCCGTGCCTCGTTTATGCCTCGCCATCCTCGTCTCCACATGAGATCATCCCATCATTGTTTGATTAGTTTTCACTGTTTACTCTTGATTTGTTCCCAAATATAATGCCCTGTTGTTTTCGTGTCTCTTAAAGGGACACTCTACATTTTTTGAAATTATGCTCATTTTCCAGTTCCCCTAGAGTTAAACATTTTTACCGTTTTTTTATCCATTCAGCTGATCTCCTGGTCTGGCGGTATCACTTTTAGCATAGCTTAGCATAATCCATTTCAATTTTCAATTTTATTTTATTGAATCTGATTAGACCATTAGCATCGCGCTCAAAAATGACCAAAGAGTTTGGATATTTTTCTTATTTAAAACTTGACTCTTCTATAGTTACACCGTGTACTAAGGCCGACAGTGAATTAAAAGTTGCGATTTTCTAGGCAGATATGACTAGGAACTATACTCTCATACTGGCGTAATAATCAAGGACTTTGCTGCCGTAACAGGCACAATGATATAACGCAGTGCCCAAAAACAGTCCCCTGCTATTGAAAGTAACCTTTAACCTCGTCTGTTCTTTTTTCCCTGCTGTCTTGCAGTTCATGACACTTATGATACATTTGAGTTATTTTTGAGTTATTAGTTTGAAATGACATTGATATGAGAACAGTAAAATGTATAAAAATATACAATGGGGGTAATTGCTGGGGTTACAGGGTTACAGAATTTCACCTGTTAAAATTAAAGCATTCATTAAGCTCAATTGGTAGAGCATTGGTTGGGCATGGGTTAAATTTTTAGGGAACACACATACTGATAAAATGTATAGCTTGAATGCATTTGTACGTATATATTTGACTTTCCTAACAAGCTTGTCCAGCGAGCTAATAGGCTGAAATGTAAATAAATTCTCTTTGGTTTATTCCTCTGCCAATTTCTAAAATTTCATGCACTATAAAAGGTGAAAGCTGCTCTACCCAAAAAGCTTACTTCAATTGGTACAGTAACACCTAAAAAAATAAACTTACATTTTCTCACTTTAAGTGAAAATTTTATGGTGAAAAACTTTTTAAGTTGATCCAACTTTGACTTTTTACAGTGTGATCCTGGCATACTTATCCTCTCCAAAACTTCCAATTTTCCTATGGCACGTGGCACTGACCTACATAAAAGCCTTTCCAGAAAAAAATCATATGACACAGATTTATATTTTCCGCAAAAATGTTGCCAATTTAAAATCGCTACGCATGTTGAGAATTGTGAAAAGATATTACATTTAAATATCATTTAAATAGATTCAAAACAGCCTATAATAGTGTCAGTATGCAGTGACCATGCTGTGTGACATTGGCATGCTGGGAGATGTAAATTGTAAATATTTTCCAGTCAACCATGTTGCTATGATACGTTTCAGAAAGGTTACTTTTATATACAGTTTTACATCTAATAAATTGCTTTAACAAGTATTGGAATTTCAATACAGTGGAGGTGCGGGTACACTTTAAAGCATCCGCATTCAAATTAACATTTTCTGGAAATTCTTGATAAAGTTATTTGTCGAAGGCAGCGTTTGAGAGGAAAACCGACGGCTGCTGCAAATTAAACATAGCTTGCGAGATATTTTACATGTTTCAGTTAATTGGTTGTTTTTATTAACATCAACTCGGTACGCGATTGCTGTAATTAGTTCTATGTGAAAAGGGTCGTTGTTACAGTACATCAATTAACCTTTCTATCATCTCACAGAATAGATAACATTCCTCACAATCATTCACCAATTCAATAGGCCACACCGCACAATTACTTTTAGCCTGCTGTATTTGTTAGTACCGAAATCTGTCATTGTGCACATCTGCCAAACACATCAATTCTGTCAGAGACGGCGTATCGGCCCGAGCGGACGCCAGCCGCCCTCCGGCGTCCGTCGTTCTGTGAAGTCCAACCAGAAGTGAGAGAGGTGAGTGTGGGATTTACATGGAGAATCCATACAGAGCTCAAGCTGCTGGGATGAGATAGAAAGAGCGAGACAGATAGAGAGCGAGCGAACAATCTGATGCTGTGGAGAGAGACCCACTTTGCGCCGCGTGTCCAATTGCAGCTGAGTGCTGTCAGCTTCGCTATTCAGAGCGGGCAGAAGCCATTCTCTCCCAAACACACATTACTGTCTCAATTCACATCAAAGAACGGAGCTCACCGGGATGGGGGAATGTGTGATGACAGATGACAACTTTACAATACGGTACGCTATTAGCTGGGCCTCCTCGGAACGTCTGCTGTGCAATTTCGCATTTTGAATTTGCATGGGAAAGTGCACAGTTTGAGGCTGCCAAACACAGAGCACGGGAGAAATGCTCTTTATTTGATCTGCTCTTTAGAAAATAAATAAAGCATGTTGTGTGTACACAGCAACTGATTAAAAGACCTGCAAAGCTTTGCTACCACGCTAAACAATACAGCCACATCCATTAGTATCTGAGCTTTTTATTTTACTTTACTTTTTACTTTACTTTACATTATATAAGACCCAGCAAGCAATAGCCATCATTTCACTGTCTAGTTTAACTATAGACCTACTGTATAGTCCGGCTATGAGTAACTCACTTACTCTACTCAAACTTGAATTTGGTTACATGGCATTTTTGTCAAAATAACTTTATGTATGATATTTCATTATTTAAGTCAAGAGTAGTTACAAGGTTTTATTAAATTATTTTGTCTAATTTATTTACTTTTATTGAATTTTCACGGACAGCCCAATTTTTGCCTTGTGTTAGCCATCTGGGCTGTGTTAGAAATGCTATTAGATGTCTTTTAAATGCAAATTTGCTTGCTGGGTGGTATAATCCCTGAACCATGCATGAAGCTCAGTTGGTAGTCCATTGAGTTAGCAGCCCTAAGGTTGTAGGTTCGATTCCCGGGAAACAAAATACTGATAAAATGAATGTATGCAATTTAATCCAATTTGGATTAAAAGCCTGTCAAATGCTGAATGTAACATTTTCAGAGTACAGTTTAAAGTATCTATTTGATTTATTTTTCAGATAAAAATAACAAACACATTTTTACATTTCTTTTTTTTTAATTCTGCTTCCTACAGGTGGCACCAATGCTGCTTTGAAGAGATGTACAAAGATTCACTTGTAAGTAGAGCTGTCAAAAGATTAATTGTGATTAATCGCATACAAAATTAAAGCTATGTGTAATTATTATGTATATATATAAATACACATATACGCATACATTTAAGAAAAATATTATTTATGTATTTTTTATTGAATGATATAAATAAATCTTAAATCCATACATGAATGTGTGTGTATTTATTAGGGGTGCGACGAGATCTCGCGAGATTAAATGTGTTTCGCGAGATTACATGTGTCTCGCGAGATTTCTTGTGGAGGTGCTGGCCGTTTCTCAAATAAAAGACTGCATCCTTCGGAGGTCGCATTTTTAAACTGCATTTACTTCATCACTGTCTTATTAGAGACTATTAACAATTATAAAGTTTACTAATTATATAGTTAATCGCAAATTGTTGTAATATGCTCACGACTTGCGAATGTAATGCTCAGTTAATGATCTGAAATAAACCTTGATGACGTTTGCAGCCTGCATATGCGTCCTCCAGAGGATGCAGCTTTCTGTTTGAGCCTTTTACAGTGCATGCATTATATTTGTCTTTTAGTACTTTTGCTTTTTTGTTTATGTTTCCAATAATGTTCGTTTGTGAACTCGTGTGAAGTCTGAGACGCGTTGTGTTTGTCTGTTGATCAGTGTCAGATGTGAAGTCTCAGCAGATTAAACCCTCACACAGAGTTTACATGATTTAATGTCTGCATGTTCTTGCTCAAAAAATGACAGTGTCTGTATCATTTCCAGTGTAAAGAAATGGAGATATATTAAAATATTTATATGGATTTAACCATTGTTTGTCTAAAAATAAGCGTTTCTCTCCATCTAAAGTGAAAGTGAAAGTGAAGACAGCGTCCGCGAGACAAGTCCTCTATCGCCCCCTGCAGGCATTTGATATAATACATATATAATGCTTTTTATTTATAGGCCACAAATGTAATGTGTTTGTTAATGTTGTTTAATGTAACTTGGTTTTAATACTTTATTTGAACCAATTATTATTGCATCTTCTTTATTATGTAATTTTAAATGCTACTGCTCACTTGGGTCTATTTTTATTACCCCAAAATAACAAATTACATCATTATCAGTTAGCAAAATAATTGTTAGGGCCAGTCTTTGATTAGTTAAAACATTTAAAAATAATGTGATTTCAGTTTCTTATTCATTTATCATTGAGGGTTTCTTAAAAAGTGTAAAAATATCGTCTCGTCTCGTTCTCGTGAACCCAATCTCGTGTTTTGTCTCATCTCGGGGATTAAGTGTCTCGCACACCCCTAGTATTTATATATTCGAAATAATTACACATAGCGCACATATATTATGCAAACACAAACTTTATTTTGTATTCGATTAATCGCAATACATTTTTTGACAGCCCTACTTATAAGCCAGTCCCTCCAGGAAAACGTGATTATGTGATCGCATGATTCAATGCATAATCAAGCAAAGTTCGCATATTAAGCGGGGGCCACATTTTTTCAAATACGCCACACTTTCGCCGCATAAATGACAGATTTCTGGGCGCAAAATATGCGGGGCTTGCATGATTTCATAATCCCCCGATTTTCATAGCAAAAAGTCACTTATATCTTAGCAGAAAGTTGAAAAATGTTGCATTTACTTCACACAAGCGCAGCCATGTCCCCTGTTGCCATGGGAACGTTATGAAGTGACGTGATTATGTGACGTGAACATCGTTGAAAAGCTGCAAAAGTTGCAAACAGTTTCTGAAAGTTCCCGCAGTTTTTGCAAATTCCCACAATTTCATTGCAAAAAATTGCATAAATATCACGCATATTCCGTCGCATTTTTTATGAAAACGTGCCGCAATATCAAGGATTTTTGCCTGCAACAATCACAAAAAAACTCTTAAAGGACTGAAAAGCAAATTAAATGCATCAGGTAGTCAAAGTTCTGTCATTACGTGGTGATGAAGTGACTTATCACAGCAGTTGATCTGCTTTATTGATAATGCACCTTCTAAACAAAAGCCAGTGTTGTATTTTATCCTCACATTTTGGCTGCTATGTACTTGTTGACATTGAAACCCTACAAAATCAAACTAAAACATTCAACATCCCACTTTTAATGGACACATAAAAGTGTAACGTTTAAAATACGGACAGACTCGCTCTCCCTGCTTTCATTATAGCGGTAAGGACAAATGAAAAATAACTGCATACTCAGTATGCTAAAAGCGCTCCATTTCCCACATCCTTGACCTACTTCATATTTTTCTCTTGGCTTGCCGCTGCTCTTAGTAAGTTGGGTCAGATGATGTTCAATTATAAAAAAGTGCAGGCCGGGGCGATTCCGGAGCAATAAATCTGCAAAACAAAGTCAATTCAAGGTGAGGACCAGTGCAGTGAAATTATACTTCACTTCTGGACTTAAATCTAGAAATCTGCTTGGAGTGAGTAGAGCAAGCAACCTCTCTCACTGATCGAATGAGAGATTTAATCGCTTTTCAAAATATATAATGCATCAATTTCTCATCGGATGTTATCCTCTTATTAGTTGACTAATAAGTCTCTTATCAGTTGAAAGGATTCCTCACCGTCACAATGACGGGTGGCAAAGAGCTGCTTGAGTTTTCAACCACCCGAATAGTGTGGTACCTGTCTGAATTTGTGATGAAGAGGCTTTGAATTGATCAAAGTCAGGCTTTCAAATCGCATTAAAGGTAAGACAGGCCGGTAATGCAGACCAAAGCCTTCGCTCAAGGCACTACTTGACAGAGCAAATTGTGTTCTCAGATTTTAAGGCAAATACTCTCGGTGGGAAATTTTAGAAAGCCAGTGGATAGGTACAGACAAACCATACAAGAATAGGCCAGTGGCGGCTCGTGACTGCTCATCCGAGGGGCGCTAATTCAAAATAAATGTTTGGAGTGTCGTGTGTTGCACGTGTTTTCAAAATATGTGTTTGTTGCGTCATGTGAACCATGTGCATCACGTGTTTTAAGTGCTTGCTGCACACGCGTCAAAACTGTTTATGATAAAAGAGACGCTCATGTTCACAAAATACACGCAAGAATCTTTACGTCTATGTAATATCCCCACAAAACATGGAAACCAGAATGTGTGTGTGTTTGCTTGTTTCAGCTGTTCATTTTAAAAAGATTAACTGAAAGTATAAAGCCAGGCAAGGACAAACACCTCCTGACCCAAACTCAAATCAGAGAGTGATGCATCCGGCTCCATGAGTACTCTCATACACGTGGTGACTGACGGATGGGCCATTCACTGACAAGTTGTTTAATCAATGCCTTTTAAACCGCTGCCACCTCATCAGTTATAAAGCAACAGACCACACGAGTCAAGTGCACTGTTAGCACTCAAGGACCTAAACTGTCTTAAATGTAGAAGGCACTTGAACGCATTCAAGCCGGGAAGACCTGGATGAACTTGTGGAGCTGTAAAACTGTCAGGCAGCATGCAAAACAGTCAAGGTGATTTAGGATTTTCTCAAACCGACTGTGACCTTGAAGGACCTTGTGAGAAGAACGCGTTGACCAGGCTTCATAACTGCACGCCTTAGGGAGGAGAGGTGGCAATTAACATACTTGTCTGTTATCATACTCATGAGAAGAGCCCAATTATACACACAGTACTACAAACTAGGGCATGGATTCAAACCGGAGATTTTTGTAAACAGCCCTAAATAACACGCAATCCAGATTCCAGAAGCATTACCGGAGAAATATACCACAGCGTCAGGAAACATAGTTCAACTTGATTCATGCATTATGGATAAAGTATGAAATCATTTGAATACATTTTATTGTTCAATGAGTTATCATAAGTATTAAACTTTGAAACTACAAATTTCAACACAAATAGCATACAGTAGCAGTTTAATTTTGTGATGTTTCAGAAAGTCGTTCGTTGAAAATGAAGACAGCTGAAAGCACACCCTGTTTGTTTTCTCTGTTACATACATGGTGTTTTGTTATTGTGAGTGTATATTAATAAAAAAATAGACACGTTATTGTTTTGAATAATGCCATAGCATGCAACTTTTAAAACACAATAGCAACTGCATAGCAATCGGCAAAAATTAAATGCAATTCAAATTTATTTCTATTGTGCTTTTCACAATATTGCATCATTTACAATAAATATAGAGAAGGGAACTATAGTCAACAAAAAAGTTAGATATAAGCATAAAGTATATATATGGTATTATCACAAGATACAAAGTGGTTGTACCAACAACAAGAATCTAACAAAATATAAAAAAGTGTATATTAGTGATGCTCGCATTGAATTACTAGTGCTATTAAAAACAAATACTGTATATCCATTTTATATAATGTACATTTATGCTATAATATACCTGACATATTTTGCAATAACATCCTAACTATTCAAGCGCATAATTGCATAAAAAAATGCTTTCTCACAGTGCAACCATTAGTACCAAGCAAATAATAGTATTTATTACACGGCTCGTTGCAATGCTTGATTCTGATTGGCCGGCCGTAACATTTGCAGGTTTGTTATTCCAAGATAACAACCGCTCAAAACTAATGACACAAGGGGCCTCGTTTATAAAGGGTTCGTTATAGTTGTGCGTAGGTCCTATGGCTTAGCCGCGACGGCGTAGGTTACGCGTCAGTTTTCATTTATACCTTTGCGTCATCGTGCACATCGACATGCAAACACACATGCAGACTGCTGGTATGCAATATCCATGCATGTTATGAAGAAGCAGGTTGGCAAGTTTACCCACAAACGAAGAAGAAACAGCAGCTTGTTGTGTATGATTTGAGAAGACCAGCAATGATGGAAGTAAATAAACAGCGACTTTTATTGCAGTTTGAGTTAAATCACTCCTTCTAAATCACACTTTGTTCTCACTGTCACAAAAGGAAATACATATGACACAGTTTCTTTTTACCTAAAGGGAGGGGTTTGCGTCAGGTCTCGGGGCCTCATTTTAAAAATGCTGTGTAGTAACCTTCCTACATTTGATCTTACGATCATTTTTTTTATATATATAAAAATAGCTTTTTCGATTAATCAGGGTTTTTTACATGGTCGATTCAAAATCGATTCTCAAAGCCCACAAATCGATTTTTTATATTTTTTCCGCAAACATTGAATGTAAGATTAACATTAATCTAATTACTAGTCTTCTCCACTAGTCACCCTCTTTTTACCTTGTGCGATGTTACCAAGGAGCGAAAGGCGAGCCTGTCATTCATTCATTCAGTGCTTAAAATGGCGGTTTCAGGTGCTCCGTCGACGTTGATGCCACCTTCACATAAAAAGTCAAAGGTATGGAAGCATTTTAGATTTCGCAAGCAAGTTGACGACGATAGTGTTGTGGCTTTTAATTTCTTTTTATTAATTACCCACTTGTAAACTTCTGTTGAATCGAGAATCGAGTATAAAAATTGACCCGAGAACCGAAATCGAATTGATTTGGTAGCCTGTGAATTGAAATCAAAACGATCTAGAACATCTGAATCGATACCCAGCCCTACGTACGCGTGATTCATAGAACAAGCGTATGCACAGAAATCGCGCGTACCCATTTATTTCAGATGGGAAATCTAAAAAAACCTGCAAAAAAGCAGCAAGAATGGCTTATATTTCCAAAATCCTGCAGCAACTGGACAAGCAAAAGTGCGTACGTCTGCTCAGACCCTGACGTGGCCCTAAGCACTTTTCCACGTCAAAAACAGTTTATATAAATATGGACTTTGCCATGGATTTTTGCGTACGCACACTTTACGATCAAATCTGTGCATGTGCACGCTTTATAAATGAGGACCCTGATCACGCTTTTGGGGGTTATTTCTGCGATAAAAACCTGCCTATACATTATCCCTAAATTCTTCCACAAATATTACTTTTAAATTCACATTAGACACTGTCAAGCTTAATAGCACAGTGCTTCACATATGGACCACAAATCATATGGTATGTCATTATTTAAATCTCTACAGAGTCACATTTGGGATGATATCTCCCTCTTATTTATTCTAGCCTGGGGTTTGCTCCCTAATTACAAACTGTCCAATTTATTACATCTCATTTTACTGCCACACGCACTTCTTACACTGCACCTGAACCTCCTGTCAAACCTGATGTGGCTTATATTGGACCATCTTTGACCTTCATTCGCTGTCTTAAATAAAAAGGGAAATCGTCACAAGGCAATATCCACCCGTGCAATCCACTTTACCAGCACTCTAGACGGATGCCAGCGACGGGCAGTATATAAGCCATCCTTTTTATGAGCTTTGAGGAAGAAATTCCATTTTCTAAAGGGCTGAAGGCAAAGCGGCGCTAACAAAAACTATCGAGACTGTGCGGAGGAGTCAAAAACGACAGCAAATGTCATCATTAATCCCGTAGGGGGACGTGCACGTATTGCGGCCCTTCTGAGATGGATGCGGCTCTCAGCCTATGCCCGCGCGGCCCTGCTGACAGCGCCGTGGCGACAGGGGATATGTTCGGCTACGACAGCCCCTGTAAGCAGAAATGATGGTCAATAGGAAGAAGCGAAACTAGCGAGTCGCCCAACCCTTTCCGCCCTCCCCAGGGCAACCATGATAGATAAACAGCATTAGAGGGAGGGGAGTTGAAACGGACAGAGAGCGTGAGAGTCAGAGATAGTGCAGCTGCTGTGGATGAGGTATTAATCAGAAAGTCGCTCTATCGCTCTTTCTCAGCCCCACCAACTGCCCCTGTCTCCCACTCCAAATGCTCTTCTGCCATTAAGCGACTTAATGCAAGGATGCCCGAGTCACAGTGACAACTTCACTTTACGTGCAGCCGGGTCTCGCTAGGAAACATCACTCTAGCAATGTTTATCTACGTATAACCAAACTGCAATTAAAAATATCTATTTCCCAATTGCCACTTCTGTATGCGGTGTCATTTAAACACGATTAGTGCATTTTATAAGACAAGAGTTTATAGTTCATAAAGTACGGTTGGGTCCTAAGACCAGTTTTTTTTGACGGACGCAAAGGTTTTTGAAATGTAAAATAATAACATGTACAATAAAAACAAAAATTTGCATATTCTCCATTAAGGCCTATTGCTGTATCTCCTATCTCTTTCAAAGAGGTTCAGGGTTTCCGCACCTTAGTTAACTTCAAATTCAAGGACCTTTCAAGGACTTTCCAGGTCAAATACCCTCAAATTTAATTACTAAATGTGGGGACACATTTTAAGTGAGAGCAAGGTTACATCGTGATACCTTTTAAGATACATTGTTACAGTTTCCTTTCGAGGGAACTTGTACTGCGTCACTGCGGTGACACTTTGGGGACGCCTCCAGGGGTAAGTGCGTCTGAATGTGTGTATCAAATTCAACCAATGGTGAGTCTTAATGACAAAGACAGGGTGATTCGGGAGCCAGGAAGTACACTGTATATTGTTATCTGAAATATTGCCAAAGACAGCGTTACAGGGACGAAGGAAGTATGGCAAGGTAGACGCAGCGTCTCGTTCCCTTCTCAGGGATCAACACATAAGTTACATAAGTATCCCGAGACGTTTTCATGTCAAACACAACTATGCAAAAAAGCATTTTGGTATGAATCAACATTTGCATACAGAAGATGTAAGCATTTAAAGTGAAAAGTTTAGCAAGTGTGCTTAAAAAGTCTGGAATTTTTATGATATTATCCTACACAACACTTTTTTTCAGAAAACTTCTTGCATAAAATAGATTCAAGCACTTTCAATGACCTGGATCTATGTATGTATATTTTCAAAAACTTCCCAGGGCCTTGAATTTTTCCCCCAGATTCACAAACTTTCAAGGATTTGAAGGACCCGTGGGAACCCTGGAGGTTAGATATACTGTATAGGCTACAAACCATTGTCACACATTCGTGCGAAACTTTCTTCACCCAGTTTCAAAAGCCAACGCAATTATTATCAGTACAACTTAACGCTCTACCCCGAAATTACACATCACCAGCTTCAAAGTCAATACTTTGTAACCATGAATAATGAAACCATCTAGGTTCTATTTAATTACTGGCTGCTAAAGGCTGAGAAATGTAGAGAAAATGGCCGGTAATCGCTCCTAATGTAATGACCACCTTAGACACACAGGTCTGAAAAAATCAACTCTCATTGAAATTTATGTGAGTCTTTAACAGGCTCTGGGGTCAGCGCAGTCAGCACGGCACGTGAGAAATAGGAACTCTCGTGTTTTTCGTTGGCCTTGTTGCTCGAACAGCAAACAGGTCAATAAGCCATCATTACTTCTCTTCACAGCCGGGTGGCTGTGAATCGACTGCCCGAAGGTCCATTTGAGGGATTAAGGAGAGGGGGTAATGCCATCTCGGAAGATGAGACCGCATCGTTCATTTTTTCTCTGTGCTAAAACAGCACATGTGAATGGCCGGTACTGAATGGGGGCTGCGTTTTCTCTGTCTCTCCACAGGTGACAGCCCATAATCCCGTCGCCAGGGGCAGCAGTGGAACGCTTGGGGCGAGGGATGTATTCATTTGGATCAGCGTCCCCTAAAAATAATCTTTTTCTGCATGCATGCAGCCACAGAGAAAAAGAGATACTCGTGAAGATTATGCCAGCGATACCTATGATCCCCCGTGACTCAGAATAATAATGCATTGCTTGCCTGCAGGGTTTGGTTCAGCTCTGTGATCGTATGCTGTCTTCAAGATCCCAATGCTTTTTTTGTCTTTTCTTCTCATATTTTTGTTATTGTATTTTATTAATGTGCGATTATGGCCCTGTGCAATTTCTGTTTGACCCTTGGCCTAGCACGTTGTTGGATAAATTGAGACGCAGCATTCGACAGTAAATAAAGTCTAAAATTATCTTTATTTGTACGTTTTCTGAGAGGTGTATTGTCCTAAATGCTTAACTAATACAAATGATGCGTGTCCATCTACTTGCTGGTCTGAGATTTTGGTTTTGTTTAAAAACATGCAGGAATTAGAAGATAAAGTGCAGGAATTGTATGAATTTAAAAGAGTTTAAGATAGATAAAGTTTAACATCTGATTGATGTTTAAAGAGTTATTAAGAGCGACAAGACACATGCATGCACACAGGCTCGCAACCCCAATATATGCATGCATAAAGAATTAAAAATATCTATTTTGAACAAGAATTCAGGGTGTGTGAACTGTGTATAATAACACATGCATGTATATATTGAAGAAATGTTTACATTTGTATATTTATGTATGCTTTATATTATATATAAATACTTAATATATAAATATTATTTTTCTTAAAATTATACATGCATGTGTGCATATTTATACACAAATATTAAACACAGTTCAGTTAAAGATTTTTTAAAGTCGCCATAAAACGGAAGTATCAATTGCCTAATTTTCCCCGTGGTGACGTGTATCCGAGTAAAAACGGCCTCTGAAATGAAATAAGGCAGGGCTGGATTTGAATTTGTCCATCGAGATCTGATTGGATAATTTGAAGTTCGGTCGTGTTGCTAATTGCTAATCGCAGCGATATTCTCCCGGACCCCGCCCACCTGCCATACATTATGACTGGAAGTAAAGAGAGGTCGTTTTTAGGAGGGGAGCAGATTCGCATTTTTGATGAAAGATTATGAGGGCACGTGAATTTTTGAAGCTCACAGATAAATCATTTGTAAAATATACCACAATATTACAAAACAAATTACAGTTTTTATTTTACTTTTCATTGCGACTTTAAGGTTAAATCGAGTTAACTCATGAAAATCATGCGATTAATCTAGATTTAATATTTGAATCGATTGACAGCACTAGTTTAAACACATTCAAATCGCTTGTCCAATCGCAAATCACAATTTTACTGTGAGAAGAGTCAAAATACATTTTAAAGGAGTCATAGTGTGAAAACCTGACTTTTTCCACACTGAAAAAAATTATTCATTCAATTTACAATTTTTTTTAAGGTAAGTGGTCGCAGTCAATTTATTAAGACTACATTTAAACAAAAACAAAAAATTTTGAAATACAAAACAAAACAAAACAAAAAAACTTTTGTTTAAATGTAGCGTAAATAAATTGATTGCGACCACTTACCTTAAAAAATTTAGTAAATTGAATGAATAATTTTTTTAGTGCATGTTAAGTGCTATTATTGGGTCCCCAGTGTTTCAACCTAAAAAACGTGAAAAAGAACAACCCAGTAACTTTGTTTTGGTAAGCCATTTTTGCAAGCATGTGAAAAGATAGGTCGTTCAGATTTTGCTTGTTTTGTGAGGTAGGTAGCAAGGCCAATTACAACACCGCCCCCTTAATCTGCACTACCCAACCACGACACAGACATTTAGTGCAGAGAGAAAGAGAGAGAGAGAGAAAAGAGAATTAACAGCACAATTGAGTTTCAATTGCAGTAAACCATCATCAGTGTTTGCATTTCATCAGCTCATTTGCATTTTTTTAACAGACACACCCAAAAACAGCACATTTTGCTTTAACCTACAAAATGGGAATTTTAACATGCTATAATAAATTATCTGTTGGGTATTTTGGGCTAAAACTTTACATACCCACTCTGGGGACACCAAAGATTTATTTTACATCTTCAATAAAAACTCATAATATGACCCCTTTAATAAAATCAAATAACTAGGATAACTAGATCACTTATATTTGCTCAAAATAAAAATAAAAAACTATATTTGTTCTACATTTATAGAAACGGCTCTTGGTAAATTGTTTGAAATAACACTTGGTCAAAAGACCACCTCTATTAACCTCAAAAAGATTCTAAGCATGGATAATAAATAAATAATGAGTCTGTCACTTGTTAAAACACAAAACCAATGCACATAGCACTTACTGTATATGCACAATCCAATAAAGATTTTGGCCCAGCACGTTAAATAAATCCCTTTGGAAAGCATATCTGGATATTATTGAGCTAGCATTTGCACAGCAGTTTTTTAACCTTAGAATGTGCAAAACAGTATCAAAAAATCAACATTGGATGCTATTAAGAGATATCAGGGGAATAGCAGTAAGTGCATGTGTGCCAAGTGTCCTGCTGCTCATATGAGTGATGCAGGTTTGAGTCTGCCCTGCAATTGACCCGTCTCTCTTAATAATACTATATAAATATCTGTACACTCCCAAGAACATAACAAACCTACTCTAAAACCAAACCGAGCACCATAATGACTGTTAATGGAAACCAGAAAGAATTTTCAACTATTAACACCTTCCTGTTAAGGAAATCCTACCGGATGCATGCATGAATAAAAAGTGTGAGGCGAAGACAAGAGGGTGATACGTGCAAATATTTAATTCACGAGTTAATCCCAAAAGAGCTGAGAGAGAAAATAATGTCAGTACCCCCATCAGCCGGTCCCATGGCTGACGGGGGTTTCTCTGATACAACATTATGATTTTATTATCACTCTTAGGCCTGAATTAGGTGTTAGCAGGCTGCTGGGGATTAATGTGGCCCCTGTGATGAGGCCTCATCCCTGGGGTTCGATGGGTTTGTGACGGGTTATGATGGATTGATGGTGCCGATGGCACAGTGACACGCACCGTTGATGTATTGTAAAATGAGACAGACTCACAAAAGCCTGAGCTTCTTCCGGCTGCCCTCCACATGGCTGCATGCGTTATATCCATCCATCCACCTTCAATGACTGTAATGCCACTGTGGCATGAAATGGCATTTACGAAGTGAGATTTCTTACATAGCCTGGGTCTGCTACAGCAAAGTATTGGCACAGGATAGGAAATGGCAAATGTCTAGATGAAGTGTTGAAATAAAAGAAAAATATCAGATGTTTTACTTGACTGAAGTCTTTTACTGTTGGAAATGTGGCGCCTAATGGGAAGAATACTGTCAATGCAATTGTTTAACGCTGAAACAGATCTTAATAGGTTTGATAACAGATTTTCTTACTTTAATTTAAAGAAAGGACTTATGTCACACATGTCGTAAGGGTGTTGATTAATTGTCTATAAGCTAACTGAACACCTATGAAGTAGGTGAGGCACATGGGAAAAATAGTAACAGACCAAAAATACTGTAGGCTAAAGTGATGACACATATTCAACCATATGCCCAGTAGAGTTATCTCTTCCTCCATGAGAAAAGAAGTGTGATTGTGTCAATTTTCAAAAATCTTGGTATTAAGTGATTTTCGGTTTCCTTTAAATTTTGTACTTATAGGCAGGCAAAAATTTACATCCATAGGGCATGAGATCAACACACATGCCTCAAGTTTGCTTATTTCTACTATATTTAGTTATAACAACTCGTCTCTAGTCAAGATTATAGTAAGTTAAAGGAATAGTATGTAGGATTGTGGCCAAAACTGGTATTGCAGTCACAAAACTTGTGGCTAAAACTGGTACTGCAATCTCACAACTGGTGGCCAATACACAAAATGACAACATAAACATCAGTTGAGGGCTGCAACTTCACTTTTTAAATGACAATATCCTGGCCAGACCACTGTTGTCAGTGATATAAGTATTTAAAATGAAAATGATTTCTTAATATCTAGTAACATATAAAAGCCATTTTATGATTCATTGATATAAATTTCTTACATACTGTTCCTTTAAAATGACTTGCAAATCCCAGCAGTGTTGCCAGATTGGAAATCTCCAGGGATTGTACCAGAAGATCAAAATAATGGAATTTAGAAGAAAATGTACAACGTCAAATGCGCAGAATACAGCTATTTATCTAGACAAACAACTTTTGAAAGCCTGTAGATTTTCCCAGTAGATAAATAACTAGGTGTATCTTAGTGAGAAGGTCAAAACAACTAACTGGAAACTACTGACCTAAGCGCTGTGACAGGAACGTCGTTTACTCGTGAAACAGAGAGTCATTCTCAACTATTATTGATTGAGAAGACATAACGAGAGAAGAGATGGAGTTGTGGCTAGAAGGGAAACAGCAACTGCCAAAATCACGTGAAATCTCCCAAATAAGCACTGTTTTTATCCTAATCCTTATCCCAAACCTAACTCTAAACCTAACATTTCATGGGATTTAGGCGGTAGCTGTATCCCTTCCAGCCAAAAGCAAGATATAGAAGACATGCGTTACACGCATTCGCATTCTCCTCACAAAATTATGATGGTAGACGTAGGATCCACAGATGGATCAATGAGTAAAGAAGCCCTATGATTGCAACGACCATTTGAACTTGAAATGTCACAAAATGGGGAAATTATCGTACATTATGGGATTTTATTCATTATGGTTCGAATATAGTACAGAGGTCAAAACTATCGTACAAATACAATAATTATCAATACGTTTTTACAGATTCAAGAATAACTATCCTAAAAGCAAAACCCATTTAGTAATAATGAAAAGTACCAAAACAACGATATTGTTTATAGGTTGTTTCAAAGAAAGATACTTAAGAGGTTCTGAAAAATAAACCTAAAAAATAAAGTTGAATATTATAGCGAAATGTTTAATTTTGTTTTGCAGAATATTCAAAGATATGGATATAACAAGATGTGGCACTGGTACAGTATGAATAGGGGATAATGGAACACTCAAGATGGCCGCTCTGGTGACAGAAGACCCGCCTTCCAGTTAAAAGAACCAATCATCAAACAAAAAAGATCTTGTGTGCACATGCTCAGTAGCTAAAATGACCTGGAAATATATTTCCAGGTCATTTTAGCTACTGAGCATGTGCACACAAGATCTTTTTTGTTTGATGATTGTGTTTTAGGGTGATTTGAGTTTAAGAATTAAAAGTTATGGTACAGTTGATGTTAGGTTTAATTGTTAGTAAGAAAATTGTGATTTTAGCATGTGATTTAAAGATAACTGTCTTTCTCTTTCAAGTAGGACTTGAATCTTACATGACTGAAATAACTGCCTGGAGGCGTGCAAACATAGCCGACTAGTGGCACGACTTCCCTTAAGGGACTTTGGTGTCATGTGCAAATCATCACCTCGGGCCTCCATTAAATTGACAAATAATTCAACAGGTTGTCATATTTCTTTCATACACACTACTGTACACACACACACACACACACACACTTTTAGCGTAGTACTGCACTAATGTACTAAAAATCATGTACCACTGCTATTTTTTACATCATCTTGACGGCTTCAGGTTCTTGAGAAAAATCCAGTGAAACTAATACAGCTGCACATTCACCATCATTAAAAAGCATAATTTAAGAGTGTGACGATGTTCCTTTTATTAGCCTCTGGAAGCAGATTGTAAAGACGGTTTCATCCTGCTGCTTTCTCTCTCTTTCTCTCTTTCTGTCTGTTGTAGTTTTCAAAGAGCGTGAAAAATGTAGGAAGGATTAATGAAAATACCAGGAGAGCAGTGTCGCTGTAGCTCTGTCACAGAGAGAGAGAGAGGAATTACTGACACAATAAACAGCTTTATCTCTCTCTTTCTCTCTCTGAGAAATTATAGCGTGATAACTGTTTATGACAAACCCAATCCGAGGGGAAACTAGTAAAAGAAGTAGAGAAAACAGCTTTGATACGTATAGTTAATATGCTAGAGTAAGTAGTTTTAGAGCACCAATAGTCCAATTCACGATTTTACATTTCCTTTGGTGTGTAAGTGTGTATTAGTACATGTTAACGATATGCAAAAGTTACAAACCCAAAAGTAAACAATGATGTGAGTTATCATCTCCAACGTAAATCTCTTTCTTGGGCTACAACAAACCAAAGACTGTAAAAAAGATGGACAGCACTACGTCACCTCCTTCCATTGTAATGAATTGAAGCCAAAAATGTCCGACCGTGGTCGCCGCCATGTTACGAAAAAACGTCACTTTGGAGCCAAGGCAGTTTACTTCCTGGGATTGGTGATGTAGTAAAGACTGACATTATCATAATTAGAGATCGACCGATACTCATTTTTTTAAACCGATGCCGATAACAAATATTTGGATGCTTATGTGCCCGATAACCGATATGCTGAACCGATTTTTATTTACTGTTATACTTCTGTTTTCTGACATAATAACTACAAAACTACTGAACTGAACAAACCCTTATAATAATAATAATAATCATCATCATCATCACAATCACTTCCTCTTTGCATACAAAGTCATAAATAGAGGGGTCTGAAAGAGTGAAGAATAATATTAATTTAATGAATCATGTAGAAACTATATTCCCAATACATGGACCATTCCAAACACCCCTATCATTTCGTCAGAAATGGACTGATCCAAAGTTCGCGCTCCGGTTGCCAGGTTACGGAGCGGGAGAGAGAGAAAAGTATAGCAGAGTTGGCTGCTTGTTATACATAGTTTATAGAGTAAAACAGGTGGATTAAGTCTCTTTTTTGGGATATAATATCGTTGTTTTGACCATCAACCTGTAGCCTTCAGCAGTCCAACAAGTAGTTAGCAAAGAGATTTTACAAATAATATCACTGACTGCAATACTACATTCAGGAAAGTAACAATCAAAACGGCTTATATATCACTGAATTTCTTAACTGGTGACGTTATTTGATGTCAGAATAATTAATATTTTGTTGTTATAGCTTATGAAATGGCTGTTGACAGCGCTGTTTATCTATGCATTTACTCGCGCATTAACTGTATCAAACTGTGACCGCTTGCGGAGGTAATAAATAATTAATTAATATCCACAGACATTTATTTAGATATTTTAGCAAAATAATGTCTATCTGGGAAATGTTAATATAACTTAGGGTAAATCTTGTTAAAAAATGTGGCTGTGCTTTAGCCTTCAACCCCGGTAAGTTAACAGCAATATGAACGTGATTTTACGATGCTAATGATAAGCATAAATAACAGAAAAACGAATTTAATTTAGCGTTTTTAATTCCACAAAGAATTAATTCATGGCTGTTTTATTCATGCAAAGCTACGTCGTTATAGGGACCGGATTTTATGGATCAGCCAGCGTGACTCTGTGAGTTCGTCTCTATTCTTGGACAAGCTGCATACATTGCTTTTAATATATCAACTTATTTAACATAACACACATTAATGCACAAATAAGATGTGTTATAAATGCCTCATATGCAAAGTAAGTATACTAAAAGACCTTTTAATGAAGTCGCGTCACTCCGCCGTCATATGTGCTGTGCACGCTGCTTCTGCTGCTGTGAGCTCCTCTCCTCAGGATGCGTCCGGCGCTCAATTCTCAATTCTCTCGTTTATCGGTCAATCCGATATTACAAAACCGATATCCGATCATCGGAAAATGCTCAAATATCGGGGAAAATATCGGAAAACAGATATATCGGTCGATCTCTAATCATAATTCCTTCCGCTTCGGACTCATAGACTGTAAGTTAACTCCTGTTAGCATCTGAACCTTTCAAACATGGTAAGGAGCGTCACATTTAGGGATGACGTCAGAGGTATTCAGGCCAATCACAACGTACAGATTAGCTGGCCAATAAAACATACAGAGATTTTCAAATCCGTCCGTTTCAGGAATAGAGTGAAACATGGAGCTACAAAAATGTATGGAATGTGGACAATAATGTGTTTTTGAACCATAAACCACGCAAACACCTTGTATTATACCAAATACACAAAATAACGTTGCTTTTTAGCAATGAAATAGGGGCTCTTTAAGTAAAGAAAAACTTGACAATTTTACTTTTTTGTGCATAACACTATTTGAGGGGCAATAAATTGTAACTACATTACTCTTCTAGATTGAACAACCTGAAAGCAGACAAGCAAAATTGACTTTATTTAATATATATCAAGCATCTGGCCTTCTAGAGTACTAGGATATAAAGCTATTATCTGATGTGCTACATGCTATGCACTCTCTTCAACAAATACATGAGAAAATATAATTACACGTTGGGTATATGGATATATGTGAACGCATTAGGTTTTCATAAATCTAGCTTAAATTTTGGATGTTTTTCCCTTCTTCATTCAGAGTACTGCCCCCCACAAACGTAGATATTTAGACTTGAACATGGATTAACAATACACTCTTTAAAAATCCTGGGTTATTTTTTATACAATATTATATGATCAACATGTATGTACATATTTGTATTTTTGAGAGAAAAATGTGTATGCACTGTTTTTGAAAAAGCAAAGTTTTTAAGTCACTCATATAAGTGATTTTTATATGTGAAAATCATTCGGCCTACTCATTCATATAAAACAATATATTGATTTACACTTTCTAAGACACTTTTGCTTGGGAAAGGCTGTATGCGTGGAGGTGGGAAAGCTCCTGAATAATCAGTGATTGACAGCTGAGAAACAAAAGACTTACATAATGAGCCTTGTAGGATTGTTCAACAGGAATGTAACTTTGTAGTAAAACCATGATAAGGTTTACTTGGGAATTTATAACAAAATTTTTCAATAGAATGTAAATACACACAAGCATAGGTTAAATTACAACCCAGTGTGTTGGGTTTGTCGCTTTTTATACTGTAGACTTTAGACTGTATACAAACGTACACACAAATGTAGATATACTTTTTCTAGGTATAAATGTATAAATGTAGGTTTATCCACATACTAGGTAAGACTTGTATATAAATTAGGGCTGTCACTGAGAAAAATCTAATTCGAACGGATTTAGAACATCATGCAATGTATCCGAATATATTCGAATTTCTAGGCGCCACCCCCCCCCCCCCCCCCACACACGCATCAAAAACGCACCGTAATGGAGATTCAATCACAAAATTATTAACAGTGACAGTCATAAACAGGGTTGTCTGGATTACTTTTTTACTTAATGTTTGAAACAGCAGGTTATCAATTTATTGTTATAATGAATTACAATTTTATATATATATATATATATATATATATATATATATATATATATATATATATATATATATATAAAAACATGATTCAGAACAGTTACAAACAATAACGTGACAACTTAAATAGCAACTTAAATAGCAGCAGGAGTATATAGGCAGACGCAAACGGAATTCGCGCCCGCAGATTTCGGCAGAAAACTCCGTGGAATTCCGCGGATTTAATGCCCGTCATTGACAAGCACACATATCCCGCGCTTGAGCGTGTTTGTGACCAGAACTGTCATTGACAACAAGCACACATACAAAGCCTATCCCGCGCGTTTGTGAGCCGTCATTCACAAGTACATTAACCCTGCGCGTGCTGTTTGCTTGCCCGTTTTCAATGATAGAGAGCACAAACCCTTTGATACTTGAGATTAAATTAAATGTACCGCTTTAAGCAGATCTCACTTGTCGTCAATGTGACGCGCAATAGTCAGCACATGATCATTTCAAATCCGTTTACAAGACAAATGCTGTTGCTGTTTAATATAAAGTTTACATTGCGTTGTAAAAAATATGAAATTATCTTCATACATGCTAATTTCATAATGCGAACGTATTAACACAAGCTTTTTATTCTGCTATAATATTTAACACTATAAACAATATGTCATTTCATATACAAACTATAATTCTATCTTGACATGCACATGAGGTTCATTTTGGTCCCATTTGATTCCCTCTCTTGCGCACAGTTGCCGTCGTCGGTCTCACTCTCAGCCTCCTTCCTATTACGAGGTGTTACTGTAAAAAATGCGCTACACATGGCATTTAAAAAACCGGATGGTTTATTTATAGTTCGAATACGGATATTTCACGTCATGTTCGAATGCATATTCGAATATCGAATAAAAAGTGACAGCCCTAATATGAATATATCATACACATTTCTAAAGAAAAATATTTTTCTACCAAACATGACAAAACAGGCATTGAAACTTGAATAGCAAGATAAGCTTTGTTAGTTTGGTTATATGAAGTGCAGTGCATACTTCTTGTGCCAAGGACGAACGCCCTGAATGAATGATTTCAATCTGTCTAGTGAATCTATTTGTATACATTTCTCAAAAGCCATTTTAAAGAATACTCCATTTCACTGCATCTCTAGTGATTCAAACACATGATCATTTATTCTTAAGTAATTTACTTGAAATTGTATTATTTCCAAGAGTCATTCCACATGTTTATATAGATAGCTACTATATCTGTAAAAAAATCAATCTAGATGTTTTCTAGAAAAGAAAGAAATACATTATTATCAAAACTTTGCATTGATAAATATTGACTTTTCTATTTATTGTATTGAAAAGAAATAGTTTCCTGTAGCACAAATAGTAGAGCTTTGTAGAGATTAACAACACAAGGTCATGGATTCAATCCTCAGAAAACATTCATAATTATAAAATCTATTTGTATGTTGGATCAAAGCATTTGCCAGATGTATACATTTAAATGTACTGATATAGCTTGAGATGTCACAATGCAATTCAGTGACGTCCAGTGCATGACAAACTCATAAAAGCTTACACAAATCATCTAAAAAGCATTTTTCCTAAAGAAAAGGCCCAACACATACAGTACAGTATTGCTTTAAACAAAAACGCTGATATACAGTACAGTGCTCTTAGTGAAAACATGATTCAGCACCTCTAACAGAAGTTTTACTTATTAAATTCGCAATAAATTCCCTCTGAAGGTCACAGACAGACAAAATGATGAACAGCTGTAAAATTCCCATCTCTTTACCCTTGGTCGGGCTTGTTGATTGGGTTCAGATCATCTCCTTTCATACACGAACCTCGTTCATCAAGCATCTTTTACAGCCGCACGCTGCTGCCAATCACCAAACAACACATTTTTATCTCACGCATAACAAATCCGCCGGAATTCGCGACTAGAGGCGAGAACTAGAGGAGAGAGGTGAGGAAATAAACTTGAATTACTTTGTTGTACTTTTAAATAAATCACTAAAAACATCTGTGTACGTTTTACAGTGATCAAAATCGTTTATCATACTACGGTCTATTTTCTCAGACGTGACGCGAATAAAAAAGTAAGTGATTTCTTTGCTTGTGTAATGTTAAAGGCTTGCAATTTGCACAACACAATTCAATCTCTGATGATAAATGGAGCAGACTGCCGCCTGGACATAATGATCTCCATCATTTGACGAATTACTGCTTCCATGATCAATAGACAACATAAGCATCTATTATGTTAAATTGTGTTCATCGCCTGCTTTCCGCAGGTTAAACTAAAGCGACATTAATTGCATCAGGAAAACAATTTTGCATCTGTGTGAGCTGTGATCTACAGGCCTTATGTACGATGTTCGAGACAATGGCAATAAATACTCTGTGCGCTATTTTTGTGCATTTAGCTCATGGTAAGTGATACGTAAATAAGTTGCAGGTATCGGGACTAAAACAGCACTTTCACAAAAGTAGGGCAACAGTTTAGTGAATTCATATCTCACTCCTTACTGCTATATTATTTCTCTAAGTAGGTCTCTTAGTAACACCAAAAATCTAACATGAAAGATTGAGGGATAAATGTTTAGTTGTTAAGTTTGATGTGAAGGATAACATGACAGGACCGAATTATAATATACATTAATAATACATACAAATGCAAGCCTTGAAAATATCACATGTACTGCAGTTTAAGCCCCTAATGCAAGGCCATATTTTACCCGAGTTATGTAACTGTCCTGTGAGAAAACATAGACATGTAAATATGTACTTTATTGCGATGCAGGTAGGCTCCCTGTTTCAGAGCAATAAAAATCGGAGTGTTGGGTTCGAACTTGCTTGTTTTTAACTCCTGAAAACACTCTGAAGCGACCCCAGAGGGATCAATTAAAAACCATGATGCATAATCTGTCACACACACACACTCACGCTAATGTGGGATATTCATGAAGAAAGTGAGGAAAAGAAAGAGAGAGAGAGAGAGAGAGAGAGAGAGAGAGAGAGAGAGAGAGAGAGATTAGGCTGGGGGAGGAAAAAGGAAGACGAGAAGAACTTCCTCTGTCGTCGCTCTCAATGGGAACCCGGTAAAGTGGCACCTCAACCGAATGCAAAGTAGGAGAAAACAAGAAAGGAAGAGGAATTTTAAACAACAAACTTTATTCTTATAATGGCTGCTTGTATTTACATATCACACAGCTTTTTTAACACCATTTATGCAAGGATATTACAGTAATTAAAAAAATACCTACAGCCTTACGTTGAAGAAACTTATCTAATCTAACCTAATCTAATATAAACTACTATGGGTAACGCTTTAGATTACAGCCCGGAAAGTACTGCGTACGTACAGCGAATTTACAGCGTATGTTTCTGTAATTATAGCATACTTATAAAGTACGTACGTGTAATTATAAGGGAACAATTTATAATATTTGGGGAATAAAGGGGTAACAACCAGGAAAAATACAAATAATATATGCAGTAAAGAACTGTGTAAGTACAGCGAATTTACAGCATATGTTTCTGTAATTATAGTATACTTATGAAGTACGTACGTGTAATTATAAGGGAACAATTTATAATATTTGGGGAACAAAGGGGTAACAACCAGAAAAAAAAAATAATATATGCAGTAAGTATTTTATAACTAAGGGCTAACTATTTTAATATTACATGGTATGTATGACTGCTAAAAATGTGGGAAATTACAAATTATTAATACAGTAAGTAATTCATAACTTCGGACGAACGATTCCAATATTAGGCCTACGTGATATGGCGTAGGCTACATGCAAAACAATCTTATGTTTAAGAGTAATTTAGCGAGAACACACTCATTCACTGAATTTGGCTCGATCACACTCCTTTCCAAATATAGCTGGTGCGTGGTGATCGCACTGGCGTCATAAATGGATTCTGCAAACTGTGGGTCTTCATTCAATCATAGTCATACACCACATATATTTTTGGAATAATATAGGTAGGATATACAAAAATATTTAGGCATAGGCTAAGTATTTTTTTAAACACGGGGGGTACATATTTTATCATTTCATGATGCATGATGATGGAGATTACTAAACAACAAAACTTGAAAAATACAGTTAATGTGTTTATGCTATTAATTAGTACGATACTATTTTCTGTAGTTACTGTGTAAATATAACATTGTTTTGTGTTGTTACAGTCTAAGTCAATTTTTTTACCCCCTTGTTTCACGTAGTTACAGAGTAAGTATAGCATTTGCGGGCTGTAAATTAAAGTGGCACTTGTTACCCCCTTGTTTCACGTAATGAAAGAGTAAATACAACATCTGCGGGCTGTAAATTAAAGTGGCACGTGTTACCCCTTTGTTCCCAAAATATTATAAATTGTTTCCTTAAAATTACACGTATGTACTTTATAAGTACACTAAAATTACAGATATGTATGCTGTAAATTCGCTGTACTTAACACAGTACTTTACAGCATATATTATTTGTATTTTTCCTGGTTGTTACCCCTTTATTCCCCAAAAATTATAAATTGTTCCCTTATAATTACATGTACGTACATCGTAAGTAAACTATAATTACAGAAACATACACTGTAAATTCGCTGTACTTACGCAGTACTGTCCGGGCTGTCATCTAAAGCGTTACCCTACTATGATATATAACTTACTGTAATATGTGCTTTAACTCCCCTATATGCCTAGCCTATAGGCTTCTATTGCAAATACATTAGTACAGTAAATGTATTTTGGCTCATTCCACAAACTGAAGGACAAGCCAGAAAGCAGCATGAACTAAATCACAGAACCTTAAGACGTCCATTTCGGCCTTATCAAAACGGCATGACCTAACCGTATGATGCAATAGAGTGAAATGCTTTTGCATGTGTGTCACATGCTGACAGAACAAGAGGTTCAAGCCATCAAATGGCGAGACCAAAGAAACGCTGTACATTAAACCTGGCAGCAGGGGCGTTGCTTGACATAAAGCATACTGGGCACAGGCTCCTATTACTGTTTAATCTATCGCACACAAAAGATCAGATGTCCAGGTACAGGAGCCATAATGATAAAGTTATAATAAGACTGTCAATATTATTTAGAAACTCGCTTTAGTGTCTTTATGTTATTTTAGGGACATCACTAAGACTTCTGATATGGTTGCCAGATCCGTGTGACAAAACCAGCCCAATGGCCATTTAAACTAGCCAAAAAGCATCCAGATCACCATTCACAGCCCAAACACTAACAACTAATGCAACAAAATCTTTCCATCTTTGACCCACTGAAAGAATGAACTTGCTGAAACAGTTTATTTACAAGTTCACACTTATAAATAAGTCAGATAGATTAAACTGGTAAATGTATTTGGCGTAACGTTTAAAGTAACCTGGTGAGTAAGAGGAAAGGGGGTGGTGGAGGGATTCTGAAGACTGTAGAGGATCCTTGGGTGAGTTTGACTGCATGATTATTAGGGGTGGGCAAAAAAATCGATTCTTAGATGAATCGCGATTCGGACGTGGGCCGATTCTGAATCGATTCACAAATGTCAAGAATCGATTCTTAAATGTTAGTTTACAAAATAACGTCACGTAATCAGAACCAAAAGGCGGAACTCAACTGGGGGGGCGGTGATGCACACGGACAACTTAAGAGAGCGCGCCCTGCAAGAGCGCATAGCGGAGCTTACAAGAGCAGAAGAGAAAGAACACTTTAAATGCTTGTAGGACTATACTGCATATATCTCTACATTGAATTTAGGGCTGTCACCATTACTCTATTTTTTTTGAGGAGTTTTAAAAAAATCCTTGAGTACATGTCGAGTACTCCTTAAAATAGCGGAGATGCGGTTTAGTGAAACAAACAGTATCAGAAGCATACAAATCAGCGCTACGCTGCCTCTCTCTCTCTCTCTCTCGTTTGCTCGCTCACACACACCGTGCGTGTGAATCAGCAACTGCGTGAGGCAAGAATGCGCATCCATGTGAATTTTGGAAGTTAAAGACGACTGAGCTGCAGTGGCCTGGCAAAACACATTTGAGAAGAAAGGCGCAGCAACTCAAAAAGACCTGCATGTTTCACAATTACTCCAAAAGACCATAATGACAATTTTGCGCGTGGAGCAGCAGTTGTGCGATCTACCGGCATTGCCTTTGCGATCGACGTATTGTACACCCCTGCCCTAAACCATCCGCTGACTGTTTAGATATAACATGAATATACTTCTGTAAAAATATGCACATAGTTTGTTATTCAGTCGCTGGGTGTGCTGCATTATATAAATACAGTAATACTGCCAATCACTGTGTATAATGATCATGATTAGACGCTTAACGTTCGTGGAAGTTAATGCCGGTTAACATATAGAATTAATATGTCACGTTAAATTAATATTTTTACTGGTTTTAATGTCTTACAACAGAAACAGGACATGTATGTATATAAGAATGACATTATTTATCCCTGGTTGCATTAAAGTACAGTATATGACAGTTCAGAGACTAGCAAAAGCGCAAACATTAACCTGGCTTTGAAAGCAAATGCGACGTAATGACGTCACAGATATGCAAATTAGTACGTCAAGAATCGATTCTGAATCGAATCGGGACCCTAAGAATCGATTCTGAATCGATTCATGAGGGTCCAAGCGATTCCCACCCCTAATGATTATATGATCTTGCCTTCGTGCTGATTGGTTAGATATAATGATAACTGATTGTAGACCGCTGGTGATATTTTCCAGCTCCTCTAGAGTTAAACATTAGATTTTTTACCATTTTGAAATCCATTCAGCCAATCTCCGGGTCTGTCAGTACCACTTTTAGCATAGCTAGCATAATCCATCGAATCTGATTAGATCATAAGCATCGCGCTAAAAAAACTAAAGTTTCGATATTTTTACTATTAAACTTGACTCTTCTGTAAGGCCAATGGAAAATAAAATATTACGCAGTGCCCGAAAATTGTCCCCTGCCATTTAAAGTTACCAAGGGGACTCTTTTCGGGCACTGCGTAATCTCATTGCGCCTGCCGCAGCCATAATATGACAGCAAAGTCCTTGATTATTACACCAGAATGAGAGTATAGTTCCTAGCCATATCTGTCTAAAAAAATCACAACTTTTAATTTTTTACGTTTTTTTTATTTTCTTTTTTGATGCTAAATGGTCTAATCAGATTTAATGGATTATGCTAAGCTATGGTAAAAGTGGTACCGCCAGACCCCCGGAAATCAGCTGAATGAATTCCAAAACGGTAAAACTCAAGTGTATAACACTAGGGGAGGTGGAAAGTGAGCCTATTTTCCAAAAAGTATCTTTTAAATTTGAACTTGTGTCCAAGTAAAAGGATATAGCGACGCCCCTGTCAGCTCAGTGACCCTATCTGTGAAAACAGGCTAAAGTCTCAAAGTTTAATTTCAATCTTTGACATAACCTTACTCAATATTAAAGATATCAAAGAATGCTCTTTATACATTATGTAGGATCATGGACGTCAACCCACCCACTTTTTGAAACCAGTGATATTGGACCCAACCACTTTTTCTCTAATTAAGCGCTTCCTTGAATCCACTTGCCTTATTAGAGTCCACATAATTAAACTCCATTTCATGTTTTCGCCTGCTGCACCCCGGGGCTGCGACACAGCAAGCCAAACAAAGTTTTAGGCTATAAATGCAATTGTTTAATTAAAAGGCACCAGAATACAAAAATGGCATCTAGTCCAGTATATGTTTTGGACCCACCCACATGTGTAGGATGAGTTTATGTAGAAAACTGCCTTTAGTTTGGTTTTCACAAATTGGATCGCAAATTCACAAAATCATCAAGAGACTAATTCTGCAAGTTCATGAGGGTAATTTCACAGCATTTCACAGGCCTGAGATCATTAAGATCTCATCTTTACATGGTCTTCACAGTCTGCATAAAAACACTGCTCTGGGAAGAAACTACTGTATGACTCAATTACGCTAATTACTGCGGTATGATGGCACAGGAGTAGGCTGAGTGTCAACCAAACCCGACGGCAAGAACTGGAAAAGGTCATTTATGGATGCTTAGACATGGCTATTTTTATGCAGGATGTACTGATTAATGCAGACTTTCAGTAGTTTGAGATAAGCAACCAGATTCAGTCACAGTGTGTCTGTTAGAGTCAACACAGGACTAAGGAGGAACATTACAGTTTATGATGTACCGAGGAAACAGCGCCTGGTTGCACTTTCATCATCCTGAGATAACTGTGACACTGGGTGACAAATATCTGCAGCGATCTAAAAATAGATCTAAATAAAGAGATCAAAACCGCATCGCTGGAAATATTAGACACACAAACTGCAAAGAAAATGAATCAAACTGATCTTTCAAAGAAGAAAAAATTGCTTGATATTTAACATCCTTTATAGAACCCATAAAATGAACAGAAGCTTTGTTTAGTTTACATCTGTTGGCCATTCTGTGAAAAAATAACTTTGATATCTGTTAATCTTTATGTCATAGATTAAAATCAATGTGAAATCAGTGTGTTAAATGAAACTTTGATGCTCCTAATCTCAAAATTGTATTATAAAACTTTAAAGGGACACTCCACTTTTTTTAAATATATGCAAATTTTCCAGCTTCCCTAGAGTTAAACATTTGATTTTTACCATTTTGGAATCCATTCAGCCAATCTCCAGGTCTGGTGGTACCACTTTTAGCATAGCTTAGCATAATCCATTGAATCTGATTAGACCATTAGCATCACGCTAAAAAATAACCAAAGAGTTTCGATATTTTTCCTATTTAAAACTTGACTCTTCTGTAGTTAAATCGTGTACTAAGACCGACGGAAAATTAAAAGTTGCGATTTTCTAGGCGATATGGCTAGGAACTATACTCTCATAATGGCGTAATAATCAAGGACTTTGCTGCTGTAACATGGCTGCAGCAGGCGTAGTGATATTAAGCACTGCCCGAAAATAGTCCCCTTGGTTACTTTAAGTAGCATGGGACTATTTTCAGGTGCTGCATAATATCATTGCACCTACTGCAGCCAATAACTTCCTGGTTATTTTAAAAGAGGATGATCCTTTTTCATGCCCACCCCAACTTCATGTTCCAACAGGAAATATGTCACCACCTGCGCTCATCAAGCCATTTCTCAAGGCCTTTATAAAACCGAGGCCTTACGTGATATACTTCCACAGTAGGTGGGGATTTTTTTTGTTTACTGCATTTCAGCAGCTATTTCCACAGTCATATCACCTCAATATTCAGACCACACGTTGAAAACAGTAGTCCCGTGGATCAGTCGCAGTTCTCCTCAACACACGCATTCTTCTACAGTACTTGAATATTCTGTATGGCAAAGAAGTAAGGATGAACACATAGTGCGCAAACATCTGTGCTGGGGAGAAACTGCCAACTCCAGCTGTGAGAACCAGAGGATATGGCCATGTCCACGAAATAAAATCTGACCGGATCAGACACACACGCACGCTCGCGCACACCCCCGCCTCCGAGGAGACTTCGGTGTCAGCTTATATCCCAGCATCGCAGTCATCTTCCAAGGTTCTCTGGCGCAGCACCTGTGCTCTGCCATGGCCTTAATGAACCCGCTCTGCTGCATCCTGCAAGATCGCATTATCCCGTATCGAGGCGCTGTGGACAACAGGAGCCAACGTGCGAAAGCCGGAGATGTGCCGAGTGCTGATGGAGCGCAGGGCAATCTGTGTTATATTCCGCCAAGATGTTTAATTAAACATTAGCCAGCTGTTGTAGCGAGTACAGAAGGGCTGATAAATGACATGAGAAACACACTAGATTGTAGAGTCGGTCTTATTCCACGTTTAAGCCAGTTTTATTTTTACAGTGGGTTTGGATCTAAATTGATTTTAAAATTTCATCATATAATTGTTTTTTCAGCTTCTGAAATGGCTTATTTACTGCTGATGTAACCAAGGCTGTACGGGTGGGGAAAAAATATTAGCCAGTAATAATCACAGCATGGTGTGCTTTTATCCAATCAAATTGTGATGGATAAAACAGCCAAGCCCAGTAAGACAAGGCATAACAAACAGGTCTGTGCTTGCTCCTATATGAAGAAGTGAGAAGTTACATTCGTTTTTAGTAAATCTGTTTGTACTGACTGTAAACACATAAATGAATAGTTGATCAAAATATAAAAATTCTCTTTAAACAACTTTAAACAAGCCATCCCAGATTCTTTTCGGTTGAACACAAACTAATAAATGTATATTAAAATGCTGTCATCTTGTAACTGGGGGCCAACTTGTCAGAACTCCAAAATGCTCATCCATTCATCATAAAAGTACTTCAAATGACTTTAGTTGGAAAATAAAGTGACACAATACATCTGAGAGACAACATGATGAATACTTTGAGCTTATTTAGTGATCAATAAGTTGTGTTTCCATTGCAACATGCACATCAGCAAGGTATAGGATCAAAATGATGGAATATCAATAACAACAAATCTTATTACTAGTTCTTGCGTGTCTCATGACAAAAAAAAAACATGACGAACAACTAGCCATGCGAGAAGCAATGAGATTCAAAGTTTTTTGTTTGTGCTCAATTGGAGAGAAGTTGTCATGTACATCATGGATTACCATAGGTTGAGTAAACATTTTATATTTTGGTGAACTTTCCCAGGGTTTAAAAGACATCTAATAGCCGTCCAAAAAATACCTAGTCATCTAGTCTAAAATCAGGCAAAATTTGGGCGGTCATGAACATTTTGTCTAATCAAAATCCTCCAAAGGAAATAAAATAAAATAATTAAATAATAAAACTAAACACCTTGTAATCACTGTTGACTTTTGCTGACATAATGGAATACCATACAGCTCACAAGGTATTTAGGCAATAACAACATTAAAATTCAAATGTGTTGGTTATTCATAGCTGGACTATATTGAGTCTATAGTTAACCTACAATTACCCTTTAAAGGGTACATTTCACAAGACTTTATTAAGATGTAAAATAAATCTTTGATGTAGGTATGTGAAGTTAGCTCAAATGACCATATAGATAATTTATTACAGCATGTTAAAATTGGCACTTTGTAGGTTTGAGCAAAATGTGCCGTTTTTGGGTGTGTCTTTTAAAATGCAAATGAGCCGATGAAATCCAAACACTGATTGCCATAATGGTGGTTTGTTTAAATTGAAACTCAATTGTGCTGTCAATAATTTTCTCTCTTTCTGCACTAAATGGCAGTGCCATGGTTGGATAGTGCAGTTTAAGTGGTGGTATTATCCCCTTCTGACATCACAAGGGGAGCCATATTTCAATTACCTATTTTGTCACATGCTTGTATTGAATGGTTTACCAAAACGAAGTTACTGGGTTGATCTTTTCCCCCTTTTTTTTAGGTTGATAGAAGCACTGGGAACCCAATTATAGCACTTGAAAAAGTAAGATTTTAATGACATGTCCCTTTAAATTGAGCAAATTGACATAGCAAATTGAAAATACGGGCAATGAAAACACGTCAATTTCGCAAAAAAACTCATATATATCGCAAAAAAAAAAAATGTTTTTACAGTTGCATGAGGTGGTTTTTAAGCAATTTGAAAAAGTTTATTTTGCAAAACGCAGTTTATTCGCATGTGTAAGTTATCTGCACATAAGTAACATAATCATTATTTGAAGATGAAGCGGTATGTACTGAAACCTCCCAGAAACACCTCATACATCTCTGCTTTCAAGTATAAAAGGGCTTTTCTTGCTAATAACGTTTGTATAACACTCCTACATCTTTTATGATTTAAAATAATGTACTATTACCTCCAAGAAACACCTCATACGTTGTCACTCCTAAGTTTAAGGGGCTTTCCATGGTATTAATGTTTGGATAAAACTCCTACATCTCATTCGATTAAAAAAAATGGCTAGTGCTTTGAATGTGGTATCAGTAAACCTACAGATGCCGTAATGTTTGGAATGATTTATCGCGGGAGGAAAAACTATGTTTTAAATAAAATTAAATCCTAATATCTACTTCTAATCAAATGACTTCAGGACTTCAGTCTCCTCAAAAAATCTCAGGATGTGTTTCGTGCCAAGAGAGGTCACACTAAATACTGACTGATGCCTGAAGAAGACATTTAGTTCTGAAAATTATTTTGTTTTTAATTTTGTGTACATATGTTTGTATCTTAATAAAAAGAGTGAAAAATAAATATGGATGGACACTAAAACTATACTAATCAGCATAATCCTATATGAAATGATGCTGATAATAAATACAGTCAGACTACATCACTGCAATAATAAAACATCCATTCAGTTTGTACTGATGGGTTTCATTATACTTTCTGTAGCTCCCCTTGTGTACCATGCATCTCTCAACACTCCCCTCCTGATCTATTAGAAAGGATTTAATTTCAAGGATGTTGTTGGTGGGATGGAAATGACATAGTGATCCTCTATTATCTCTTCTCTCTTCTTCATAATGCGCGCTGCTTTCGGCGCCATCGATTGTGGCCAGCAGATGTTGTCGTTAAATCAATTTTAGCAAGAAGAGAAATGGTTTGTGTATGAATAGCCCTTGCCCGAGCCATCAATGGTGCTCTGACAGTGAAATAAGCATGCAGAAGGTTACCGACTGCTGTGTAAGTGTCCCACGTGGATGAAATCTTGGCACATCTGACACCGTCTGCTTCACATCAAACTAATATATGCTCGGTGTCACTTCTGCTAGCTGACATTCTGAACCGCCAACGATCTCGTTCTCTTAATGTTTTTAAAAGTACCCATGTCAAGATGAATGTTAGCCAGGGAGCTTTGATTTCTACTTTCTATTGAGAGGTTGACGAGAGGTTTGGAGGCTTTAATTACTGACAGATATGCAGTAGATCCCCGCTGCTTCCCTTCTTTTCTCCCGTGGATACAGAACAGTGATCAAATACCTCCATACGAATTCTGCCATACCAGAAATCATATTTTCTCCCTGCCATGATGAAAATTAATAGCAACTATCGCAAATATAGTAAAAGTTGTAATGGGAACTGTACTAGCTTTCATGGAAACTAATATGTTGGGTTTTATTGGTTGAATGTTATCCAGCAAATGGGAACCAACAGAACACCATTGAAGCATATTGGAATAGGGCACAAAATACACAAAAATGGTCCCTAGCTGTCACTGGGGCTGGACACTTTCAAAAAGTACACATTTGAAACTAAATTAGTAACTCGAAGGTACATATTGGTACCAAAGAGTGCAAATCATTTTAGTGCCTCAAATACAGACCCCTTAAAAGTTTGTAAACATTGCAACATCTCCGGGTGGGCGGAGCTTAGCTGGAGGCAAAAAAGCCGCGGACGCAATGTTGACAAGCGTAAACTAGCACTTTTCGGAGGGATTTATTAAACACGGATGCAGAAGAAGGTTCGGAACTGAGGGAATATTTACAGTCACTGATTCTGCGGGACCGTGACAGCTATTTTTGTAAATTAACTCTTGCGATTTTAACCAGGTTTTGGATATTTCCTAGAAAACATATGAATTACTTTCTGGTGGTTTGCGGAATTTATCAAGGCTTATTGTCTAATGTAACCTATCGCTGGGCTAACTATGATAAGCAATGTGGATTATTTTAATAGACCATTTAAAGGATATCACACACATCTAGCGCTGTATGTTTGTTTAACATTTAAAGGTGCAGTGCGTAAATTTTAGCGGCATCTATTGGTGAGGTTGCAAATTGCACCCAATGGCTCAGTCCACTGCTCTTCCCTCGCTTTTGAAACGCATAGAGAAGCTACGGTAGCCGCCACCGGAAAAACTTGTCATCGACGAAAACAAATTAGTAAAAAGGTTTGTCCATTAAAGGCTTCTGTAGAAACATGGTGGCACAAAATGGCGACTTCCAGGTAAGGGGACCCTCTGTGTATGTAGATAAAAACGTCTCATTCTAAGGTAATAAAAACAACAGTTCATTATTAAAAGGTCTTTATACACCCCTGATAATATAGTTTTGTATATTATTTAGCATTTCTATCAAGAGATCCTTTTAAAAATTACACACTGCACCTTTAAGCTAAACAAAAGCGCTAGGTTGGCGACTTATCACCTATAAAACAGAAACTTGCTGACTTGTACTAGATATAAAACCAAGACACGATAGATTATTTTACCTGATATGAAGTTTGCACTGCAAACACAAGCATTATTTATGATCGTCTCCGTCCAGTCTGTCGCCATATTGCATTCAACCAAAATTTTCGTCTCGAGTTCTGTGAAGGAATGTCTGCCGGGATCAACTAGAGCAGTGACGTCACAGTGACGTAGGCGATTATTGGGTTTATACATATTAGTACATTAAAGGTACATACTGGTACCAAATGTATACATATCTGCACCTATTTGTAGGGTGCTACCCCGGTGACAGCTTGGGATCATTTTTGACTATTTTTTTCACACAGTGCACATAAAAAGAAGTCTGTAATGGTAAATATCTGATGCTACATATGGTAAACAAAAACCACTAGCATTTTAATCGTCTTTTTCAGCAAGACAGAATACCAAAACAAGCTTAAACTTTCTTTATATTAGTTTTATTATCTAAATTGAGGTCCTATTTACTCACTAACAATAAACATTACATTAACATGTATGCATTTGGCAGACCTCTCTTTATCCAAAGTGACTTGCAGTGCATTACAAAGTATGCATTTTTATGAGCATGTGTGTTCCCTGGCTTCAAATCCATGACCTTATGCACTGTTAACATCTTAAAGCATGAATAACACTGATGCTGAAGAAGATGATGAATCTTTCCTGCTGCTAATCCATCATGAAAACACGATTTTAGTGCAATGCCCGTTTTGATGCAGAATAAAATCAAACGTAAAGATGTTTTGTGCCGAGCCACCGTTCTGTTGTGAGTCTCTACAGCCACCTAGTGCACATAGACCAAACAACACCGTCGGCCCACTCACAGACATCCGTGACACATATTGAGTCTTTTAAAATTACATTTGACTGGTTTCTAAAGAAAATATAAAGCCATTTCGGTCAATGTCCTCTTCCACGCATTCACCATTCACTTATTCCTGCTGCAAATTAAAGACACCGTAGAAGTTCAGAATGTTGAGCATTGTAATAAAGGACAATGGGAATATAATGAGAGTTACCGGGCCATTGTTTTCGGAATGAACTTTGGTGATAGTTCAGCCGTCGTCCAATTCATTCCTTAGACGAGCTTGTTTTAATTAGTACTTCCCCGTGGGACTGTTATCGGTCTTGCGGTAAGGAGATAACAAGCTCTTATTAAGCTATTCGCTGAGAATCATACACGCTCACCTATGAGCTTGCAGTCATTACACTGACTCACACGTATTCAATCTGTCCTTCACTGAACCTTACAATACACTGAGGCTATCGCCGTCGCCCCCTGCACAAAAACTGGGTACTGCTCAGTTAATAGCAAGTGTGGGAGATTGGCACAGTTCTATTCTATTAACCTATTCAATTACTTATGAATCGAACAGCCTGGGTTTTTCAAATAGTGTAGATACAAGTCAAACAGAAGATAAATGAGGGCAGAGGTGATTCTAGGATGATATTACAGTCCTGCGAATGAGTAAGTAGGACATGAGTCCAGGTATTATTCATTTATGACTTAGTTTTTTTCTGTAAAACACAAAGAAGATATTTTGAGAAATGCCTCTGTGGTTTTGTGTCCAGACAATGAAGGTCAACGGGAGCCGATGTTCTTCAAAAGAAAGAAAGTCATGCATGTCATAACATGACAGAACACATATTTTGAAATTAAGAACCACACACATGAAAAAAGTGCCCTCGAAAAAAGAAGTCACCGGCCGCAGCTAATTTAAAATCCTGTTTTAAAAGTGCAGTTTGAACAGCGTTTTGCAATGCTGTATATATCTGCAACCTTAACATATTTGGTTGTATTTCATTTTGGATGTTTACAGTACAGAAGAGCATTTTCTGTCATTTAAGGACAAGGGATGTCATGAAGGAAGAAATATGACCACAACAGCAGACACGTAAGAACATTTTTACGCAAGCATCACATTATTATCGTTTTAAATGACAAATGAGGTTTATATGTGGAAGTATTTAGATTGAAATAACATCAAACCTGAAATCACATTATCACAGAGTTTCACGTAGATTTTTGGAGGGTTGAGACACCCCAGAGATTCACAAACTTAGATATACACAGATGACAGCACAGCCTCACTGTTAATACGTAGTAATAATACATAATTTCAGTGCCAAATTTCCAAAGCAGTACCAAAAACAGTTAAAATGATGATGTGGTGCAGCCGTGTTCCTCTCTGGAGTTTATAAAGTACATAGAAGTATTGAAGTTATTAATCCACGACAATGTTAATTCAGCTTCTCTCTCTGTCAAGGGGCGCATTTAAAATTTCAAAATCGACTAAGAGATGAAAATATCGCAAATCTGTGATGTAGCACGCAAGAGACAATGAGTGTTTGATAGCAGTGCCATAAACCAGAGCCGGCGCCAGACCATAACTAACAGGGGGACATTTGGCTTCCAACGGGGGGGCACGCAATAGCAACAATAACTTGCAAAAACAAGACATTAAACAACAAATACAGTGCAAGCACAGACTCATACAACTGGTACAGACTGTCAGCTCATTTCCTGTATAAAGTGCAAAGACCACAAACTATGCGCAAAACTATTGAATTTCGACCGCGACGTGAGCGCAAGCTGAGCTCTACTGCGCTCGCGCTTTGCTCTACGCAACAAAAAACCACCCTCGCGCGGCGCAAGCCATTGAAATGATTGGGTTTCATACACCGCGTCCTGGCTTGAAAAAAGCCGCTTTACCATAATCACGTCGTAATGCTGTAAACGGTCTATAGCCACACTTCACATTTAAGCTTACGTAATTTAAAACAACGCTAACTTACCTTTAAAATAGCTGAAGACGGCGTGTACAAACATAAACTTCCTTAAAACAATGTCCTGTAGATTTGTAAATTCCACCTCGACCTCTAATCTCTGAGTCTGTGTTTGAATGAAATCAGACGAAGCAGGCGGTGCTGTTTCGTTCTAAATGTTCTAATATCCATATTTTACACGATCCATAAAATGCCGCGAAAAAACACGTTGCTAGTATCAAGTCACAAATATGCTAAAGACGTAAGACGGGTGAGACGCGGCAATACATCCAATCAGAGAAACTGGTCTATTTTAATTAAAGAAAACATATATTAACTATGTATTCCTCATTTGATTACATTACAAGTGATGAAACATTCAATGTTTAATTTATTTTAATTATTCTTGATATATATTAAATTAATAAAAAACTTTGTAGGGGGGCACAACAACCTGTTTGGGGGGGCACTGCCCGCGAATGTCCCCCCTTGACGCCGGCTCTGCCATAAACTAATGTGCCCTAAACCATCTTGAGGCGCAATATTTGAATTCAAATTTATAACGAATGCGAGATTTTACGTTTACGGTTGCTGATGAGAACTGGGATCAAGATCGCTGGATCTGTTCAACGCAATCATGAATTTTAAAGATGTGGATTACAGCCAATGAATAAAATTAATATCTTTTGTGAATTTATGTTGTGTTTTGTTGTAATTATTGTTGCATAGGAGATGGATATTTTTCCAATTTAAAACTTAACTGTTCTGTAGTTACGTTGTGTACTAAGACCAACAGAAAATTAAAAGTTGTGATTTTCTAAGCCAATATGGTTAGGAACTATACTTTCATTCCAGCAAAATAATCAAGTACTTTGCTACCGTAACATGGCCACAGGAGGCGCAATGCTATTATGCAGCGTCTGAAAATAGTCCCCTTGGTTACTTTCAATAGCAGGGCACTATTTTCGGTCACTGCGTAATATCATTGCATTTTTGAGTCCGATGTCAATGGTCTAATCAGATTCAATGGATTATGCTAAGCTATGCTAAAAAAGGTACAGACAGACATATTCCAAAATGGTAAAAATTCATGGGCGTCGGAACCATTATATGTGGGTGGGACAGGACCCACCCACTTTTTAAGACCAATGATAATGGACCCACCCACTTTTTCTCTAATTTAGCGCATTTGTCTGTTCACTTATCAAAGCGCTGTTAGTCCAAATCCATTCCACTAGAGCAGGGATCCCTAACCTTTGCTTTTTTTACACCGCGGACCCGTTTCAGCTTTTAAACATAATTCGCGGGGGTGAGTGGACGCTGAGTTGCTGTTCGAACATAGTGCTGAAAAACCTCCTTTGCCAAATGTATATGGTTTTAAACAGAAGTTAATGTCAAACAACCATGCATTAGGAAAATTAATAACTGCTTTATTTATAGTATATTTTCTATAGACGTGTAAAACCATATTATAGCGGATTATTTTACTTTCATTGTTTCACGAGTTTGCCTGCCCATTTAGTCTTAATAATTAACGGTAAACGAACTTAGCTTGGTGTTCTTAAAGGCAGCTCAAACATTAGGTCGGACTCGAGCCCCAAGTTCAAGACACAGAAGAAAAAAAGAGGAGATGATGAGGAGAGATGCCAGAAGAATTGCGTCTGTCGCGGAGGCACAGAGATCCCGTTTTGCTTTTAATGATAATTAACACAGCACTAAATGTGGTTCCTTTCAAACGTTAAAAGTGTAGGCTAATCGTTAAAATATTATTACTGCTGTAAAATAGTTTATTTTGATTATGGTCCCACGATCGCTGGATAATTTTCAAGTTTTTTTTTTACAGAAGCCTGCAATTACTTTTCATTTGCGACATGAACGTCCTCACGTAGGCTATTGTTATTATTTGCGAGGTACATTTGCAGAATTCATAAAGTCATACCTCTGTTTAATCGATTGTGTTTTAGATGTACACATGCTCAAACTCTTATGACAGCATTGTTTCCCGACGGATACCATAAAATAAAGTGATCTCATTTCCAGAATCTCACATTTATATTTCTCTAAGAGAGAGAAAGAGAAATTGGGTATAACAAATAAAAAAGGTATACAAAAGTTGTATCAGTTTACCTTCATTCGTTTTTCTAACCTTTTATTTCCTCAAAATAAAAAATAAACATTGTAGCCTACTGTCAGCAGAGTAGAGAAAAAAAATGACACAGAGAAAGATAAATGAAACATGACATCTGTCATTATTTGCAAAATATTTAAAGGGCTATTACCAGAATTTCGACCGAAATAGGCTACTGTCTTTAATTTAATAAACGCAAATGTTCAGGCTAATTAAAAGGAAACATGAAAATGTCATCTATTGCAGTAAATGTATTTTTCGGGGGGGGGGGGGGGGGGGGGGGTTATGTGGGGACCCACCCACTTTTCATTTCCTTCCGACGCCCATGTAAAAATTATATGGTTAACTCTAGGGCAGCTGGAAAATGAGCTTATTTTCAAAAAGTGGAGTGTCCCTTTAAATAAGTAAGAAAATATCACTAAAAATATTAATATTTATGAATAGGAATATGTACAAATCTGTACATCTGTTAATACTTAAATAATGAACATTTAGTCCTGTTAAAAAGTCAATATTATACGTTTCAGTGTGTATGAAAACTTGACTTTGTATGACTTTCTTACTTAGCATTTTTGTCTTGTTTTCAGTAGAAATATCTAAAAATTCTTAAATTAAGATGTATTTTCTTGATGAGCAAAATGACCTAAGAAAATTATACTAGTTTTTAGACAAAAAATATACAATTTAAGTGAATTTGTGCTTAAAACAAGCAAAAATATCTGCCAATGGGGTGAGAAAATTTTACTTGAATTAAGTGTTTAAGAAAAAATAAATCTTATTTCACAATTTTTTTTCTCACCCCATTGGCAGATAATTTTGCTTGTTTTAAGGACAATTTCACTTAAATTGTATATTATTTGTCTTAAATCTAGACTAATTTACTTAGGTCATTTTGCTCATCAAGAAAAACCATCTTAATTTAAGAATTTTTTGATATTTCTACTGAAAACAAGACAAAAATACTAAGTAAGAAAGTCATTTTTTTGCAGTGTGTGTTGTAAAACCGCACTTTACTTACAAATACACACACCTATTCTGATATCACATTGGAGATGAACGAGACCAATAAGGCAGAATGGCAGAAGTCAGTTATCTTTGTTACACCATACTGTCCTGTTTGCAACATCAAAATGCCATAATTTGTGTTATTCTGAAAGTGAAGGCTACAAAAAATCTGTTACTATTATTTCTCTAAAAACATCCATTTTGATACTGTGATTATAATATGTATGCCTACATGTTGATAACCCTATACTCTAAATATAACCAAAAACTAGATTAATATATTTTTAAGTTTAACACAAAGTTCCATGAAAGATCAATAAAAATAACCATCTGATCATTTTACACTTTGATATCAGAAAAAAAGGCACACTTAAAATGACATATTATATCCAGACTGAAGAGAATCATGCTTTGGCTGTAAAAAAAAAAAATCTACGAAATTCTGCTTCTTTAAACTTGACAACTTGTCTTGGCCCTGACTGTAACATTGAACCTTACAATAATAAATGGAAAGGGCATCACGTTTCATGAAGCAATGAACGAAAGCGATGTTTTGACACCAAGCATCTGTCAACTAGTATATGCTGATAAATGCTTATAGTTTCAAACCACTGAACTCCACAAGCGATGTGTCATGTATTTCTGTTAATGCTGAGTAATACAGAGTATCTCTCTCTCTCTCTCTCTCTCTCTCTCTCTCTCTCTCTCTCTCTCTCTCAAATAAGTAATCATTAAATAATAACATTGATTGGTTGGTTGGTTATGCCAAAAAACAGATCACCACAGAAAAAGTAGAATTCAAGTAGTACAAAATACAGAAAATGACTGAAAACGGTAAAAATATACAGCCTGAATTTTGGCCCATCTACTAATAGGCTAAATGTGTAAATTCACCATACAATGATGTATTTGTTGGATTAATAACATCAGTATGTGTACTCTTTTATTACTACAATGTCAAAAAAGAGGCAAAATACTGGACCATGGGTGTCACTGGGGTTGTGCCCTTTCAAAAAGTACACCTTCGTACCTAAAGAGTTCCTTCATATTAGTATTTCCCAGATACATACGGTACATATTACTATACTTTTAAAGGGCACTGTCCCATGCTGGAGTACATATTTGGACAAATCCTTTGTATAAAATCCACCCATTTACTGTCTCCACTGGTGGGGGTAACAAAAAAATATATAAGTTCTTGTTAAACCAGGCAGATACATCAATAATTTGTTTCTTAACATGACTTTTTCTCAAGGGTATCTCTCTTCTGTTTGGTGTACACATGGCAGGTGACAGAACTGATATACCTGGTCTGTGATCAATGGTCATCATTAGTTTGTTGTTCCCTGTGTATGCGTCTGCTTTGTTTTCTCTGTCAGATGTTGCCTTTACAAGGTTTTTCTTTAACTTATCATCCATCATGTAGGATTTACAGCCTGTACAGATCAATATCTAATCAATTAGAAATTACCTTGGATATCCACCGAACTGAACTTTCATTTTTCTTTAAAGATACAGTTTATAAAAAACAGTCTGTCATTACTGTATATACCCCCCATATCATGCTTTTTTTTCTTGGTGAAATACAAAAAGAAGATTTTATATGCTACCTTGTAGTAACCACATCTATCCATCTCCGAAAAAGCACAATAAAAGCATTCAATGTGACTTGTGTGCTATGTGGCTTTAAAAGGCTATCACTTTTTATGTACTGTACTTTCATGGTGCCGTGCTGTTATTTTTGGACCCTAAAGCTACAAAACCAGTTAAAGGTTTAGGATCATTTACTCAAATAACAACATCAAAAATGTCATTTAGATTATGTAAGATCATTTTATGTAGTAAGCAGTAAATGACTGTTGCCCATGGCGATGGGAAGCGGAGGGAATCGTGTGTCCAGCATCTTTTGGTTCAACTGTGTCATCAATTAATGGGATCTTAACAATTCTGGCATTTTCTCCTTCACCTCAGCGTTTTACATCACACCACATAACCAATTCCTTCCCTCATCCTCCGATCTGTCTCTCTCTTACACTTCTTCCTTATCTCTCTCTATCTGACTTTCTGTCTCACCTCTAAAGGGCATATACATATTTGCATTGATTCAGTGACAGAATGATGCATGTGTCATTAAGGCACAGAAGAAGAGCAAGAATTCCCATTAAATCTGCAAGTTCCGGTTGACTTTTAGCGCGGGGCGCTGATAACAGCAGACACACAGGGAAGGTCTATACCACACCATTAACCTTACCCTCAACCTTCACTGAACAATGCATACCAATTCAGTTGCTTAGATACAATAGCACATTTGCAAAGGTGCCATGGATGTTATTTAGTTTCAAGCAACAGACATAGAAATCAGGCTTTTAGAAATGAGCTGCAACACAACACTGGACAAATACAAATGACCTCTGCGCAGCCGAGGGCTTCGGGATCAGATGGTACATGTTTCCTTTCCGCTCGGGCTGGGACTGATAATGCAAATCGAGTTTGGTTGTGTGGTTTGGCCGCACAAGATGTCAAAGGTTTAAAGGGAGATCGGTCCCAGAGGAAACTGATAAAGATGCTGAGGAACTTACTGACTTATAACTTTATTGGCTTTGTATATGTTTATGGTAAATACCCTATCAAAATGCCTGTAGCAGTCAAGCAGATAAAAAAATATTCAATTATGCAGTATATCAAAAATAAACAATATAGACATCAAAAAAGAAGGTACAAAACAAAGAAGGTACTTTTTTTATTACTGGGGTAGTACCCACAAATGTAGATTTTTGTACCTTTATGGCTATGTATACCCTAAGGACCTATTGTGTACCCTTAAGGACCACTTTTGTTAAATTGATAGGGGTACAAAACATTTAACCATGCCTTAGGTACCATAGGTACCATACCAATTTTGTTTGTATACCTGTAAAGGTACAAAATAGGGTATCACCCCAGTGATAGAAAAGGTACAGTTTTGATACAGTTTCTGACAGCGTTTACAGCTTAAGTAAAACATTTTACATTTGTTGTTAAGCATTGTTAAGCATACAGTATAACAAGTGCAAGCTTATTTCTTAATGTACTGTACGCGTATTGCTCTTACACAGGGGTGGGCATTCCTGGTCCTGGAGGGCCAATGTCCTGCAAAGTTTAGCTCCATTTCTAATCAAACACACCTGAAAAATCTAATCAAAGGCTGCAGGATGACTTGGAAATGGCATTCAGGTGTTTTGATTAGGGATGAAGCTAAACTTTGCAGGACAGTGACCCTCCAGGACCAGGAATTCCCACTCTTACATAATGAGTACAGGTAGTGACATCATCAGCGTGATGAAATGAATCACAGTCATTTTGCTATTTTCATATGCACACTCCAATTTCATTCTGACCTTGAAAATCCATTACGAAAAGCTTATCTGCAATAAATTTGTTGTGCTAAACCATTTGAAAAGCCTCAATGAGTATAAATCTAAAATGCCATGCTTAGGCTTTTACCTTCTTAAACTCATTTCAAAACGTTTAGTGCATATTATTGTGTATGAATTTTGGCTTGCTAAGCGGCTTTGTTGTTAAGTGGTACACATAACGGGTTGAAGACTTGCTTACAGTAACAAAAAGTCATTGTGAAAAGTCATGTAAAAGTCATTGTGTGTCTAATCCTTACTTCAAAAATTATATTTCAAGCTGCCAAAGAAAGCTCAAGAGGATGTTTATGTGAAAGTCTCTTTGATGCTCTATTTCTTGACTGCATTTACCCTTAGGGTTTTATGAATTAATTTTTTTTTCATTTGATGTCATTTTCTTACACGCAACCAATGTAATATTTTCATTATATTATAGTTTATATTAACATACTATATATACATATATATGTATATAATGTATATGTATTATATATGTATAATACATATACAGTATATATATACATTTACATATACATTGTATATATACATAGTATATATATGTGTATATATATATATATATATATATATATATATATATATATATATATATATATATATATATATATATATATATATGTATATATATATATATGTATGTATATGTATATATATATATATATATGTATATATATATATATGTATGTATATGTATATATGTATATATGTATGTATATGTATATATGTATATATGTATGTATATGTATATATATATATATATATATGTATATATATATATATATATATATATATATATATATATATATATATATATACATATATATATATATACATATATATATATACATATATATATATATATATATATATATATATATATATATATATAATGTATATATATTTGTATATATACATATATATATACATATATAATGAGCTTGTGGTCATCATCCATGAGATGTTTCTTGCTTTTATATATATATATATATATATATATATATATATGTGTGTGTGTGTGTGTGTATATATATAATGTATATGTATATATATATATATATATATATATATATATATATATATATATATATATATATATATATATATATATATATATATATATATATATATATATGTATATATATAATAAAGATAAGAAAATAAAGTACCCTCTATCCTTAAAAATTATGCAATATTAACTCCACACTACTAGTTAAATGTACTGTTTTATTTTCTTTGTGTTCAATCTCAGCTAGAGTAGCGATTTATATGCTTCAGAGAAGCTGCAACACAGTACCTGGTCTGGTCTGTGATCCTGAAGGCTATATCTATGCTAATAGCTAAAATATTGGCTAGCATGTTGTGCTTTTTCAATACACACAGCCCGATGAGATATAATAGATGGGACCGCTTGGTGCCAAATATGAGTCAATATTCTCAAGGGATGACTCAAGAAAATGTGTTTATTTCCAGAGGCAGTTTCCTGACAAATAAATGCAGGCATACCCACCATAGTTAATAATTTACCTTATGTATGCCTACCTACAGCATATTATTATCTGAAAATAATATACAAAGAAGATTATAAATATATATACACACACAGAATATAGCAAGTATGGAAGATTAATCTTTTAAATCGGTCGCATTACGGGTTTCATGTGCAGGCCTGATTTGTTGAGCTTTCTGCCCCTGGATGATTTTCTGTCAATCTCCATTGTCACTGTCAGGCAAAGAGGGGAAAATGTATTCCCAGATTTTCACATCTATCTCAAATTTGTCCCCTGCCGTGAGGGATGCGGTGCATTGTAGTCTTGTTGTGCTTTACTGTTTAACTGCCCTGTGCATTAGTCTGACTACTGAGTGTTTTATTGACTGTGTATAGTTTACTGTGGGTTTGTTTTTCTGTTTGTCATCTCTAAAATGTTCTCAATACTTAATGTGGGTTTGTATCAGTGTTTAAAATTTGCTATGTAAGTTTGCAAAAAAACTATATCAAAGTAGAAAAAAAACATTCATTCTAGCATCCTTATTTGTCAGATACAAGCAATGTGATCTATAATGAAATAAAAAGCTTTGCATTTACCAGTACTGAACAGCAGATGTCACTACAAAACAACATTTAAAATGACATCCATACGTCGATGTGAAGTCCTTCAAGGCGTATTCCCATCAATAGTGTTTAACCTAATGTGAAAACACCACATGCTCATCAGAAACCAATGAATGTAAAAAGCAGCATTTCTATTTGGCAAGTTAAGGGAATTCTCTTAAAATAAATTCTTTCATTGTGATTAGCTGTGAATGCTACACAGAATTTAGGTTCTAATAGTAGACGTAGCTAAAGGGAAAATAGGGAACAACAATAAAATAAAATAAAATATTTTTTTTAGTTAAAAATCGAATTATTGAGACAGAAGCTATAGCTCTGTCTTTTAAAGCCAATTTCATCCATCTTCACTCACGACGGGCCGTTCACGGCTTGCTCAGAGAAGAGGATGAAGCTCCGAGCCGCAAAGTAGTTTGTAGGCTACTCAGTGGTGCATTGATGCCATGGAGCAGCGGGCTGCACCTCTCTCTGGGAGAGCAATGGAAAATCCATTTATTTATTCTCTTGCTGGTGGCTTCATCTCTGCGTCCTCCATTGAGTGTATAGCGGTTGTATATTTCAGTGAGAGGACAGGTAGTACTATTGAGGATTGGAATCAGAAGACATGAAACCTTGCTCAGTGATGGGCACTTTTGAAGTCTAAATGATCCGTTATAGACAACTCAAACACTGTCAGAAAACAAGTACAAAACTGTACCTTTTTTGTTGCTGGGGTGGTACCCCAAGGTACCATTTTGTACCTTTACATATAAACATAATACAATGTTGTACCTTTTGGGGAACATTACTGTTCCTTAAGGATCTATTTTGTACCCTTAAAGGTACAGTTAACTTTGTACCCCTAAAATTTAACTGGTACAAAATTGTTCCTTAATTACACCATAGGTCCTTAAAGTATAATATTGTACCCCATAGGTACAAAAAGGTACCTTTTAGGGTACCACCACAGCGACAGAAAAAGGAACAACTTTGTACCTTTTTTCTGACAGTGAACCTGAAGGAGTGCATATAAGTACCTCAAAGGTACATATTGGTACCAAAGGAATACAAATGTGAATCTAAATGGTACATATTAGGACCGTTTTAAAGGGTACTGCTCCAGAGACAGCTTGGGACCATTTTTGGACTGTTTTTCTGACAGTGCACCCTGTTCTATGTCTGTTTAAAGTGCCTTTATCTAGCTCAGTGTAACATTTAAATGCATTTCATTTTTTGGACCAATGACGTGACGTTAATTATTTTGTGTCCATATGGTTCATTTAATGTAAAATCGTTACAATTCAAAATAAATTTGCAGATTACTTGCATACATCCTCTTTTTTGAGGACCAAGTCTAAAATTTCTGGTTTTATTTCAGTTTGAAATAATATTTGGGGGATAATTGCAAAAATGTCAATTGGTGTAACTAGTAGTTTTTTAAATAAACATAAATATATTCATAAAGATTTTAGGAATAAAATATAATCATCTAGTTTAGTGTAATATTATTTTTTTTAAATAATTTTTTACATCATTTGTCAAAGATTATTTAGAAAACAGAGTTGTTTTCTGCATATGGCCGGACAAACATTACAAAAACGCAAACAAATTTATATTTAGTAATAACTAATAAAAAAAAATTTGTTTTATATTTTTTATGATTACGCTTACATGCCATCAAGGTGCATAAAATATTTAATATTTCTCATTCTTTGGTGCACCTTGCAATTACACAATTTTCCATTTTCTGGTCCATTCTTATCTTTCATAAAAATTGTGCAAATGTAATAAAATCAATATAAATACTCTACTCTACTCTATACTATGTGCATTGAAATATACCTGCTGCATGCTTTTAAAACAAGTTTTTTTTTCTCATCTTGCCAACCGTTTTTGTCACTGACCCTTTTATCTTAATGATATGATGCATTAATGAACAGTACTGCACATTTTTATACAATATTCCTCTTTATCCAAAATCTTCATTTGTAGCATCAAAAAAGGCCTTGACACAGCATGACATCTTTTTTAACCAGCATCCTATTTCAAAGTTAGGACTAGTTGTGAAACCATAGTTGCAGAACCGTCCGCTATGATCGATACCTTCCACTATGCAACCTCCGCAGCAATAAAATCCATAAAAAAACAATCAAAAACGTCAAAAAAAAAAACACGAATCTGATGATGCAAGTTGTGAATATCATGAGGTCACGGCCAAAGAAATCAGATTTCTTTTTAAACTCATTTATGCCAAGAAAGCATGAACTAGGTGATTAGAAGTCCTCCATTAATTTATCCAGCTGTTTAAGGTCTGCAGTAGCCGTTTACTTTAGCACTTGTGAAATGTTAATCGGACCCCACGCACATCGTAAAAGTAGTTGGTCCCAAATTAAGCGTTCCATTTATTCGATAGCCAGCATGAAAGACGAATGCAGCTTTAAGGAAGTGAATTGTTAATCTCGGCTCGGAGCTGTCACTTGAATAACATGGGAGAGAAAAAATGGCCCCCTGGATAGATCGAGAGGACTGTGTTTAAAGTTTTAAGACACAGACTGTGTGTTTTTTCCCTGGCGAGACGTTGAGAGCCCAAGGCCCGGCTGTCCTTGAAAAAAGCATCAGTAAGCAAATGGATGATTCTATTCCCAAAGAGACAGCGGATGGGGGAGAGAGTGAAAAGTACTAGAGTTAAAGGCAGTGACAGAGAACAAACACAGATACTGTCTATTCATCCTTCATCTAACCGTGAGGTGCCTTTAAATACAAGAACAACCGGTGAGCTCTCTCCGGTTCATAGGGCAACAGCGCAACATCCTCTTTTCCAACTTTTCTGCAGCTACACCACCTGTCAAATTTAATCTAGAGACTAAAACCATCAACCACATTTTGATAAAAAACCTACAGTATAAGTGTTACATTTCCAAAAGAATGCTATAAGTCATCACAATCATCATATGAAGAGTTTGGTTTCAAAACGCGATAAATGCCATTAAAAAAATTAGTTGCCACCAAAATCAGTATTTTATCTGGTCAGTATTAAAAACGTCAATTCTTCATTTTACGCAAAATCCGATATCCACCGTGTTATTCTGTCATCTTTTCTCCATTTTTTCCAAAACGTGACAAACACCAGTCTTTCTTCTTTGCAGAATGCAATAAATCTGCTTACCCAATCACAGCGCACCATTCCATGCATTGTAAACAATAATGTTGGCACTTTGAATACACACAGAAGCGTAGTTGTCCTTATCTACTTTGTACTTCGTGATCAACAAACAAATAAAAACAAAATAATACTTTGATAGCATTGATAAACCTGTGGTGGTTTTCTGTGGCGGGGAAGAAACGTAAGCCATCAAAATCAAATAATTTACATGAGAAGCACTCGGGCGAAGGAAAAAATGCCGGCTGTTGCTTGTTCTCACATGACAGCATCAAGCTTCTGTCATGCTAACACACTGACCCCAGGGGATCTTATGAAAAACTTTACATTATTTTAAGTCAACGAAAATCGAGCAGGACCAAAACACTTTACAGCTAATCGCGGTCAAGAAAGTTCAGGGACGACGTCCCAAGGATGAAAGAAGCAATGACAGTGTTTTAATATGACAAAGTAAGTGTTTTGATTAATGACATAAATGTTTATATTTTTAATCTGTGTATAGCACTAGTCAACTAAATGAATATAACATGGCAAAAATGAATGCACATTTATATATTGATGCAATAGATTTATAACATTTTGAAAAAAAATTGCAATTTGTGGAAATAATCAGTTTTATAATAAATCTTTGAAAATCGAATTATGGATTCGAATTTTTAATGTTATTATAACATAAAGATGCTATGTGAAAGTTTGTAACAAAAAATTGTGTTTTTTATCTTGACAATTTCTTGGTATAGAAAATACATTTTTTACCGAAATTAGTCAAAATGGATTTATTGCGTTTTGGAACCAAACTCTTCATATATATTTTCATTCAAACCCATGATCTTTTGTGGTGCAAATGCAACCAGTTAAGCTACAGTAACACATATATGTGATTATAGTACGTGGCTTAATCTGTTTAAAGTAACATGGACCTAGTCAAATTATACTTTATTGATTTGGTCACAATGCCTCACAATACATGTCCATTTAGATTTCTCACCAATGGTTAAAATGTCACTATTGTCCTGCGATGCATTATTTTTAATGAATAAAACTGAAATAACCTTCCCTGTGGAAAACAAACACCAAGCCAATGCAGCGAAAATATGCCAAAACAGATTCATGAAGTGACATTTGGGAGAAAGCATGCATGACATTTCCTTATCCTGTGCTATCACTCTCCACAACACTTCAGTGGTTCTCTGTGGAAGTGGAATGGGAATGAAGAACGCTTTAATATCAATGTCTTTGTTCTCTGTTGTACACATGTAGGCAAGTTCAAAGCAAAACAACAGATCAATGGATACCTTCAGTTGAAAAAGCAGAGTATCTTGTTTACTGCAATTGTACGGTGAGCTGATATCAATTTATGTGTGCAGTCTTTTGATTTTACTTGCAATCTACTGTGTACCTAACTTGACCTGCCATTGCATAATCCCTAAATATACATAATTTGCTATTCCTATGAACCAATCACAGCTAAACCTAATGCTTTACAGCCATCTACTATCTTTTCATACAGTCGGCTCAAGTTGTTTCAATTTGATTGTATAAAATTGCATAAATATCCCGCATATTCCATAGCATTTTTTAAGAAAACGCAAGATCAATGATTTTTGCCCGCAACAACAACAAAAAAAGATGGTGAGATGGCCAATTCCTGTCTAAGAGGGCTGCATCTTACCATACATGTGTACGTCAGTGTACCTCAATGCAAAGTAATACTGATTTTCCAAGAAAGAGCTTATGAAAATGTTCTTTTTATAACTGTAAGGTCAGAGCTCTATAGGAGTTTTCGATTTTTCAAAGTGGACTAACAGCACCTACACAACGACATAAAAATTCAATTTACACAGCTTATCACAGAATCTTCTTGTTGTCTTTGGTTTTTATAATGATGTGCACAGAACAGAGGCAAATTATTTGCATAAGACATAGGTTAAGACGATGTGGGCAGCAGTTATTTATTTTCTTTTATCCTCTGCTTTTCCTTTCTCTCTTATAAATGTATTACTATTGCTCAGCTATGCTGTCCTCGGACTGCACACACACACACACAAGAGAGAGAATTGCCTGTTGTGGCCTTGTTGTAGCGCCCTGCAACATTCACAGCGTGTCTCTCAAAAAGCGCACACTAGACGAGCATTTGTGACGGGCACGTGCTGTGCGTTGCCTACGTTCTGAGGTTTTCTGTCACAGAGGTAAAACATCAAAGAGTGACACACTTTAGTATGCGCTTTCTGATGTTTTGGACTATATACTATGTCCCCACATAAATTCCTAAATCTGGAATTGCTGTCGAATTTCTATAGGGACTGCTAATGGAATATAAGGGGCCCTATCTTGCACCCAGCGCAATTGACTTTGTCAGTGACGCATGTATCATTCGTATTTTGCGCCGGCGCACAGCGGGGTTTTTCCCTCCACAGATGCACGTCAGCAAACTAGAGAATGAACTTGCGCTCCCTGGGCGGTTCAGCGCAAAAAGGAGGCGTGTTGCGGCGCAAACCATCTCTTATGCTATTTTGCAGTTTCAAAAAACAATTGCGCTACTAACCAAAAAAAACTAGTCTAAAGTCAGTGGCGCGTTGCGCGTGGTTCATTATGCTATTTTAAGGGCGCATGCTTGACCATAATGTATAGCGTGCACAACGCGCATACACATTGCTTATCTAATCTACACAGATGCAACAGTTATTTTTGCAAATCATAAATTGTTACACTTAAAAATATTAATACACGAGATAAGGGGAATCATAGTGGTGAGCATTGTGGTGATAGTTTTTATTTATTCTCATGCAAATAACGATTAAAATATTTTCATAACTTTGTTGTGTGGCTGTATTACGTTTATTTTATGTAAATAATAGTTAAAATGTTTTCATAAGAAACCTTAATGTATATGAACTTGATTTGTAAGTGTACTTTGGGGTTGGACCTTGCTTGCGTTTCTTGGGTCCGATTTCAAAGCCCCCAAACCCTTTCAGCGGTGAGGGTGGACGCAGCGATGTCCTCTGCTGGCGTCAAGTCCTGAGGCAGATCCACCTCCCGTTACACGGCGTGCCCGATTTATGCTGGCAAGCGTGGGATTCCCCCGTACAAGGACGTCGGTCTCCTCGGCTGTGAACCGCTCCTGGCGTGCGCCTGGTAAATCCGTCATAATAATAGCAACCCGCCATGGAACTTGCGCCCTTGCGTTTAAAGGGAATGTTGGCTAGCGTTCTGATTGGTTTATTTGACGTTACGCCCAAACCACACCTATGAATAATGAACCTACTTCAGACCAACCCCTTATTGATTTGCGCCCGGCGCAAGAGTTATTTCTCACGCCGGGAAAATAGCAACAGCGCCCAAGATCCGCCCACAAACTCACTTGCGCGTTGCGCTTCGCACTTGCGTTTCAGATCGTTAAAATAGAGCCCCATGTGTTTGGGAAAAAGTGTTACGTTTGTGGAAAAACTGCTGACAAATAATCCATTGCTTTATTCCGGCACAGTGTGCTTTGTATCTTACAGTTTCGTTTCCAAACAAAGGTTTAAAAACCATTTGTGTGGAAAAATGGGCCAGAATCACTCCTGAGCAATGCAGACGACTGGTCTCTCCATACAAGATGTCTCTAGAAGATGTAATCACCAACAAAGGCTTTTCTACAAAGTATTAAATAAAGTGTGTTGATTACTTATTCCCTGTCATTTCACTTTATTTATTATGACTCAACTTGTATACTTAAATGTTCTGATTTCTTTGTATGAATTCAATATTTGGCTTGATGGCTGGCTACATCTGGTGGAAATTTTGTGTCAATAGCCCACTTAGAAATCCCCTTACTGAAAAAAAATGCTGATGTGTCAAATACTTATTTTCCGCACTGTATATAGTCTCTATGCAACTGTGTATTTGACAAAAAAAACCTTGAATCCTTGAAAGTTAATGTCTTAAAACTCTAATCTAACTATATTGAGTTGAGGAGATTTGATTAGCAAAATCCTGAAAGACTTTGTATACACTTATTATTGCCCATTGGCTTTGGGGAACTGCACTGTTTACCTGTCAATGAAAAATCAATAAGCCATTTTGTTGCCTACTGCAATATGACAGCATCTGGGAAGTTTTCTCACAAATACTTTACCTTCAACTGCTAACAAGACACGCTGTAATGCACAAAAATGAAAACTTCAAGGATCAGATAGAAAATGTGGAACAGACTGAAATTCATACATCTGTGAGACCCTGCTCAACCAACCTTGGAAAAATTAAGCCTTAATTTTCCCGTTATTAATTTAAGCAAATGAAAGAATCCTTGATGTCTGGAATACAATAGGAAGTTAAATGACAGTAATATATTCAATCTGTGGTAGTCGGGACACAAGAAATGAGACGGAGTAAGAGAGAGCGCGAGAGAGATGGAGGAGAAAATCGTGGCCATATGGCAGATTCTGAATTTTTTACATGGCCGTCACACACCACCTGATGTTTCACATCTGTGGGGATGAATCTAAAGGTTCTCATTTGCCATCAGCCCATAACAACAGGTAAAAACATCTGTTTAACCTTTATTTGCATGCAAAGTGAATGCAAACAACAGAAAATTCAGATGCCGCTGCATATGAAAACGTCTTTCAAGGACAATGGCAAAATGTCTGTCACTAACAGCTGCGTATGAATTACAGTATGTTTGGAAGGATGGCCTTTATTTTTTAACAGTTCATTAGATTGTTAGATGTGTGTATTTGTTAGTTTTCTAAACTTTTAGATTTTCTACTTACTGGAAACTTAATACTGTAGTTTTAACCAAACCTGTAGATCTCATCCTAGCTTTATCCCAGGACATTGACTATTTCTTAACTGCTACAAGTCACTTTGATCATTAAATCCACATTAAGAATTCACTGAGCTTTCCACTTTGCTACACTTAAGTCACATTCTTAAATGTGCCTGCATGAGCGTTTTCTCTTCAAGAGCCCAAAGGAATGTGTATGGAATAATGCTTGAACTATAGTGGGACTATATTGTATAACTGATCAATGAAGATTAAATTGTTATGGCCACACAAACCATACACTGTCAGAACAAATTGTCAAAAAAGGTCTGTAGCTGTCACTTCGCCAGTACACCTTTACACCTGAAGAATTCATATTAATACCTAGGATATTGGTACCAAAAAGTCCATTTTACCTCAAAGATAAATATTAGTACATAAAGGGTACATATCAGGGGTGGAACGGTACATGTATTCGTTTCGAACCGAATCGGTACGGGGGTCACGGTTCGGTGCATGAATTTAAACAGAGAATACACGGTACGAAAATAAAAAAACTTGCGTGCAAAATAATTAATGTAATGCGTAACTACTGTTAGATACGCGGGTTCTTTAGGGACAGCTAATCTGTAGCCCGTGACCTTTAAATTTGCCTTCTTTTTGTTTTCCTTTTCCCTCCATTGTACCGAAAATTTAACCGAACCGTGACGCCCAAACCGAGGTACGAACCGAACCGTGACTTCTGAGTACCGTTCCACCCCTAGTACATATTGGTACCAAATGTATACTTATTTGTAAGCGCCATCGCGACCTCACGTAATTGTGTAATGATGTAGAAAGGTCGGTCACGATTTACATATATGAAATGCACATTTGCGGACCATTTTAAACAATAAACTGATGCAAAGACATTAATAAGTACCATTCGACATACAACAACGTCAGAACGGTCCTCTTTCTCAACACATGTAAACACTGGGGCGTAGTTTCACATACATCATCCGTGACCTCTTGACGTGATGACGTATTACATGAGGTCCCGCTGGCGCGTCACAGGACCGGAGGAAGACAATAAGTTGTGGTTTAAAAGTGCATATTTTTTTTTCTTGTCAAAAATGACAATCGTTTCGCTAGATAAGACCCTTGTGCCTCGTTTGAGATCGTTTAGAGTCCTTTGAAACTGCAATTTTAAACTGCATTAAAACTGTTAAGTGTTGGGGTCCATTAAACTCCATTAAAAATCCTGGAATATTTTCCTCAAAAAACATAATTTCTTCTTGACTGAACAAAGAAAGACATCAACATTTTGGATGACATGGTGGTGAGTAAATTATCTGGATTTTTTTTTTTTTTTAGAAAATGGACTTATCCTTCAAAGATACATATTGGTACCTCAGAGGTACATATCTGTACCTAAATTCTACAAATTAGGACCTTTCAAAGGGTACTGGCCCGGTGACAGCTTTTGTTCCTTTATTTTTGATAATGTAAAGGTACTTAAAAGGTTCTTCATAGTGATGTCATAGAAGAACTATTTTGGTTCTTTAAAGACCCATTCAGTCTTAAAAGAACCATTTCTTTCTTATCTTTTCATATTCTAAAGAACCTTTTTTGAAACAGAAAGGTGTTTCATATGTTAAAGGTACTTTATGGAACCATTTTAGCCTACATTGGTTTTTCTATAGCATTTAACATGTATGAGACATTTCTCTCACACTGCAAAGGTAGGGTATCTAATAAAAAAAAAAGTGCTAATGGTAGCCGACTATCAATTAAATCGCAATCCCACCCTACATTCAAATCGCCATCCTAAGTCACCCTTCTTTCAAAACACTTGAACACGCACAGATCAGATGGTCACATCTTATGTCTCAATCACCTGGGAGAAAACTTTGCAGTACAAAGTGAATAACAATACCAAAATAATCAATATAAACAACTGATTTACATCAGAATTAGTTAAAGCACACTTTCGGTTGTGTAGACGTAGTAACTATATTGTTACGCTAATCTGTAAACGAACACACATTTCATTAGCAACACAATGTTTCATCAAAGTAGAATATCTGAATCCATCTAAATACAAACATATCGCGTACCTACCTTACCAAAATAAACAGTGCAACGACCGTTTCAGACCCTTTGCCTCCTGCAGCTGTTTGCATCTCGTGGTAAAGCAGTAAAGTTACAGTTGTTAATTTGGGTTTTTGCTCTTTGCTGATCCAGGCAGTTTTTTTGCTGTTGTTGTTATAAAATATGTTTTTCGTTGTGTGACTCCTGTGCAGGTTGTCAATTCAGCAGAAAGTTTGCCATTCTCCCTCTTTTTACAGATGGGAGGTGAGAGCACGTGAATGCGTTGATAACGTATGGTGTCTGCGTGAACAGGCTGCGTGGTGGCATTCAAATTACGCTTACATATGAGGGACAAAAAAGGAAACATCCGTTCAGACCGAGATCTATGATTAGTTGAACATTATTTGGTCCTACGCCTTTCACAGATGACATAAATTTCTACAAATACATTTAAACAAATTAACATAGTGATTTCTATCAGAATTTGAGGAGACTTTTAACCAGCAAAACTAAAAATGTTTTTAGATCAAATCAGATACCCTTCCTTTAAAAGGTTCTAAGGTTCTTCAGAGCGATGCCATGGAATAACCTTTTTTTGGTCCAAAAAAGAACCATTTAGTCAAATAATGTTCTTTAAAGAACCATTTCTTTATACATTTTTATAATCTAAAGAACCATTCTTCATGGCCCCAAAGAAAATTTATGACATAAAACATTCCAAAACTTAAAATTATAATTAAACAAAACTTATTCAATTATACAATGTCCTGTTGGTTAGTAGCCTTATTTTTATGAGGTTCAATTAGACAGAATTTATGATAAAAAATAATGTATTTTATAAAATGTCATGTACCTGGGGCCCACCTGGCACCAAATCATACCCCCCCCCAGGGGAGGCATGGACCCCAGTTTGAGAACCACTGTTCTATGGCATTGTGAAGCACCTTAATTTTTAAGAGTGTGTAGGCTTTGATGTGGATTTTTTTATCAATGTTAGATTTAACAAATGGATCATTCATTGCAGCTTTTCCACCAGAAAATATTAGACTGACAGAATACAATACCCCCTTATATAATGTCTTTACTTTCAATTAAAAGCAAAAGTGCAGAAATCACTCTATTCTATGTGCCTATTTTACCTTGCTAATGATCCTGCTATTTCACATTTCTAAGTTCCTTTACAATGCATGATTTCTGTTATCCCCCCTACATATGCCACTATTTTTTAATACTAAGTGAGCAAACAAGTAGCAATGAACAGATAACATAGAAGAATGATCCCAGAAAAAAGGTTTCCTTGCATCATTTTCTTTTTTCTTTAAAAAAGCACACAATTACTAAACAGGAGCCATTGTTGCTGATAGCATGCATGTCAATCTGAAAGTTTCAATAACATAACTAACTTTGCTTCTAAAAACAAATTTCTCTTGCATTATTCTTTGTATTTTGCATACATTGCAATACAATTAGTTTTTTCTTATCCATTAATGTCTTAAAACAGCACATCACCTTGAATAGCAACTGCTTGACTTCCCTCGCACACCTCCAGTCTGTTACGGCCAATTTCAGTGCCGTTTTAAAAGCAGTTTGAGGTGAATGGATTGTCTGAGTGGGGTTACGCTGACAGCCTTCCTGGTGTTTAAATGCCCATTCACATTACTGTAAATCTATGAGATCCCCTCCAGAGATTTAATGCCCAGCTACTGCCTGCTCTCTTCCAGCCTCTGTTTGTGGTAAACAGCTCTCTGTGAAATGGTATCAGCAGCATTCAGAACTGTCGAAAGATCAAGTACGGATGACGGAATTCAAGTAATTGCTTTTGAAGTTCAAGTTCGAGAGAGCATTCTGTATGCGGCACGAAGGTTATGCGATCGAATCCCAGAGAACACACATTCTGATAAAAAAGTACATGTAATGCACTGTATGTTGCTTCGGATAAAAGCATCTGCCAAATGTGTACATGTAAAGTTGTGATTGTTATTGCTTGTATAAGCTGATACTGTAGCTGAATTCATACCTCGGCTGCATTATGTGCAATGTAGTTGTGACATATTTACTCCAGATGTCACTGCGTGCCGAGTATCTTTTCTTTAATAGGTAGATCTTGCTGGCATGATATGGCATGTAGGCCACCCACACTGCAGACGCTCTACACTTCAGGGTTAGAAAACAGCACCTAGATGCTTTGATTCGTGGTTTCTTGTATATATCAAAAACAGTTTGGATACAAACATTGCTCAAAACATCAGCAAAACTAAGAAGTTTCTACAGGTTTGTAACAACTTGAGAACTTCTTTAAGCAGAGAGTTACGTCATTGTATGGGAAACACACCCCAGGTCAGTTAACTTTATTTTGATGTGTGCAAAAAACACATGAAGCATTTGCCAGAGGAATAATTCTCGAAACTGCGTATTTCGGTACCACTTTACTTGAAGGGGCGTTCATAAGACTGACCAGCGGCGGCTAGAGAAGAAAGCTAATTTAACATGTTACAAAAAAGTTAAATATATAATGCTAATTAATACAAAATTAAATCCTTTAGTTGTACTATTTCACTGTTAGTCATGTTATCATTTATTTTAAAAAATTTAAAGTCAAAACTGAGTTCTTTGTATGAGTGTCTAATTGTGTGTCTGGGGCGCACCCCTAATGAGTGTCTATGTAGGTCAGTAAAAAGGGTATAAACATGTGACCTGAGGCTGAGCTCTAATTGGCTGGTTTCGGATCCGCCCTGGGACGCAGGACCAGTGGTGGACAGTAACGAAGTAAATGTAATTCGTTACTGTACTTAAGTAGTTTTTTCGCGTATCTGTACTTTACTCAAGTACTTTTATTTTGGGAGACTTTTACTTTTACTTTACTACATTTTAAAGTCAATTATCTTACTTTTTACTCCACTACATTTTAAAAAATCGGTCGTTCCTTTTTATTTATCAGTGGATAAAAACGTAACTGGGCAAACTAAAGCTGCACAAAAAAAACTAAGATGCACACGTGATGCGTCAAACCACCAATCAGGGTACAGCATGTGCTTGAACTTGTTTTGGTTGCCGCGCTGTTTCACGTAAGCTACGCGAGTCACGCGAGTGCAGCAGCCAGCCAATGCATCGTTTGGAGAATGAAACTGCATTCAAAAACAACGGAGGAGATAGCTGACCCGTCACAACAACAATGGCCTTATTTACGCGAGTTTTTTTTAAGTCCTTGAATAAAAGAACGAGTCCTTCGTGTCTTCTCTGCCTGCCTTGAAACTGTGCTATTTCGTTTTAAAAGAATACTCTTTCAAATCTAAGGAAACGCGTAGAGGTAAGCCATTTTTATTCTGGTTATATTTTTAAATGAGCAATCTTAACAGTAGCTTGCAGAAAACTGTTAATTGTGTTGCTAAAATATATACGACGTTATCATGAATTAACTTTAAGCTATGCAGGCTGAAGCTATTTTAAGCCGTATAGTTGGCTGTTTCACTTAAGTTCATTGTATTTGAAGCTCAGTGCTCTGTTATTTTGACATGACAATTAATCACTATCAACACTGTTGTAAAATATAAATGACATTTTGACTAGCCATGCAGTGTATGATGCTTAAACAGGCAGGTGGATTGGAGTGCTCCCTATTAACTGAGATTGATATTTTCAAAAGTTTTGCTTCCAAAATATATAAATACATTTAATTATGTATTACAATATACATATGACATGCTAAACCACATGAAACGTTTCTGAAATTATATTCTGTAAGGCTTGTTTTTATTTGTTTATATTTGTTTTACCTGTGCTTAAGTCAAGTTTTATTACACTTAAACTGATAAATTATTTAACAAATAAATCTTGAAATGAGACTTACTGCTCTCAAATCCTGTTATTTCATTTGATGCTAAAGGAAATTTTTTGTTTTTAAGGTTTTAGGCTTATGATAATTTTAATAGACATCAGTGTCTGATTTATAAATGTCCTTTTATTAATTGATTGGTTAGCCAAAAGAGTTATTTCACATAATTTGAGTTTTGTGACAAAAATGATACGGCCATAATAAATCACAGTACTTTTGTACTTAAGTACATTTTGAGGCAGATACTTTTGTACTTTTACTCAAGTAAAATTTTTAAGCAAGTACTTCTACTTTTACCCGAGTAATATTTTACCCTGGGTATCTTTACTTTTACTCAAGTACACGACTTGTGTAATTCGTCCACCACTGCGCAGGACTGTGTGTAAAGTAAAGTGTTACCCAAATTTCCTTACTACAAAAACTTTGCATACATTTGTTGAATGGATTTCAAATAGAGCTCCAATTGGGGCATGATCATCATATTTTAAAAAATACCCCATGAATGTGAAGGAAACAACTAAAGAAATCGGTGCAGACCAAGTGATGCATGATGATGGGTCTCTGTCTCTCTAAATTTCCAAAAAAAAGCTCAATTTAGTATCTTTGTGTTGTGTGTACACACGTTGTCAACACTGACTTGTTTATCGCCCTCACAGTTACATATTACAGACGTCTGAGCAATATGTCACCACTTCTCACAACCAAGTTTATTTGTTTATTCATTTTTAGAATTAGTCTGGCATATCTGTATGTATTTGTGTTGCACCGGCCACCTGTCCAGAGTACTTCTTTGCTTACAGACCGATAATGGGCATGATCCATTGCTTCCTGCAACCCTGCATAGGATAAGTGATATAGATAGAGGATGGATGAAATTAGTCTGGAGCGCTTTTGTGCTTTGCTTTGCATTACATTGAACAGATAATGGGAAAAAACAATTTAAGTATAGTCTAGATGTTTCATGGTATTAAAGCTCTCTTACTTAAACTCACACAACATCAAATTTACATTAGATTCTTGTGATTTTCAACTGTGGTCGGTTGCGGCTTTTTAACCCTGACTAAAAAAATCTCTACCCGTCTAGACAAATATTTAGCTGCTGTCTTAGGAATTCAAATCCCAGGATCCACTCACCAACCATTAAGCCTTATTACTAGGCAGAATAAGCCTATATATAAATAGACATTAAAAAACCCAATATTTGACACCTGGCAATAAGTTGATGAATATCCAAGTAGATGAGATCATAAAATGCCTTTCAACACTGCATGCATAATAAGAAAGGAAGCATTGATCAATGTATGCAGGCCTGATTTCTGTAATGGGATTCAGGGAGTGAAAATTATTAATCCAAGATAGCATTCACCTCTATATTTATCAGGTTAAAATCACCACATTGTTTAAAGATTCAGCATCAAAGGTATTAGTCATGGGAGAACGGTTTTGAATTCCATTATAAGGCAAAGAATAAAAATTAGCCCTCTTCTGTTGCATTCGTTATGAATTGTCCCATTGCTTCTCGCTGTCTCTGTGGAGCCGGGATCAGGTTTATTTATTCGTTTATTGAGCTGTCCTCTCATCGTTATGAGGGCCGAGGCCGGCATGACATTGCACTTGTTTAATAGAATATCAAATGATGCACACTGTGCACACTGCAATGCATTGAAGTTATGACTACAATAATGTTCATCAACTGATGTGCACGATAGCGCATCAAGGCCTTTACTAACCATGGCTGAATTATTACATCGCCATCCCGCTGTGATGAATTGCCATAGTCAAAGTCTGAACTCATCCAACTAAGTCATGCTTAGCAATAGTAAAACAGCGAGACAAAGATTTCAAGTTGCTTCCCACTGATGAAAGTCCAGCAAATGGGCTTGGAACTGGAATATATAATGAAAACTAGCAATTGGTGGAAATCTTTAAAGGAATATAATTTTTCTGGTATAATGTAATTTATCACAGACAATATGTTCAATTTCTCATTAATGCAGTAATCTAACCAACCAATCACATGGCAGTTGCTTCAATGCATTAAGGGGTGTGGTCCTGGTCAAGAGAATCTCCTGAACTCCAAACTGAATGTCAGAATGGGAAAGAAAGGTGATTTAAGCAATTTTGCCGTGGCATGGTTGTTGGTGCCAGACGGGCCGGTCTGAGTATTTCACAATCTGCTCAGTTACTGGGATTTTAACGCACAACCATTTCTAGGGTTTACAAAGAACAGTGTGAAAAGGAAAAAACATCCAGTATGCGGCAGTCCTGTGGGCGAAAATGCCTTGTTGATGCTAGAGGTCAGAGGAGAATGGGCCGACTGATTCAAGCTGATAGAAGAGCAACTTTGACTGAAATAACCACTCGTTACAACGGAGGTATGCAGCAAAGCATTTTTGAAGCCACAACACGCACAACCTTGAGGCGGATGGGCTACAACAGCAGAAGACCCCACCGGGTACAACTCACCTCCACTACAAATAGGAAAAATAGGCTACAATGTTCACAACCTCACCAAAATTGGACAGTTAAAGACTGGAAAAATGTTGCCTGGTCTATTGAGTCTCGATTTCTGAGACATTCAGATGGTCAGAATTTGGCGTAAACAGAATGAGAACATGAATCCATCATGCCTTGTTACCCCTGTGCAGGCCAGTGGTGGTGGTGTAATGATGTGGGGGATGTTTACTTGGCACACTTTAGGCCCCTTAGTGCCAATATGGCATCGTTTAAATGCCACAGCCTACCTGAGCATTGTTTCTGACCATGTCCATCCCTTTATGACCACCATGTACCCATCCTCTGATGGCTACTTCCAGCAGGATAATGCACCATGTCACAAAGCTCAAATCATTTCTAATTGGTTTCTTGAACATGACAATGAGTTCACTGTACTTAAATGGCCCCCACAGTCACCAGATCTCAACCCAATAGAGCATCTTTGGGATGTGGTGGAACGGGAGCTTCAAGCCCTGGATGTGCATCCCACAAATCTCCATCGCAAGATGCTATCCTATCAATATGGGCCAACATGTCTAAAGAATGCTTTCAGCACCTTGTTGAATCAATGCCACGTAGAATTAAGGCAGTTCTGAAGGCGAAATGGGGTTCAACATAGTATTAGTATGGTGTTCCTAATAATCCTTTAGGTGAGTGTATGTTGATCATCATTCTGGATCTGATCTCTAATAAAATCTCATCTTTTGTTCAAAATTATGTATTTTTGAAGAATCCTACCCATATCTGAGAGGTGATAAATAGAGAAGAAATAAAGATAGGATGATTTTTTTTAAGGAGGGGGTCTGAAAAAAAACTTTTGTGAATATCATAAAAAAATTGGTGGGAAAAGAGTTAAAATGATAAGAATAGCTATAAAAATGACAAAAAAAAATCTCAGCTATCCGACCTTTTCTTTCCAATTATTATTCCACAAACCAACACAAATCAAAGATGCTTAAGACTCACTGAGAAGTCTCATTAAGAGCTTGAGTAAGTAAATTAATTCACCAATCAATCAAATTAAAGTGCAAGGTAGACAAAGATTTAGCTCAGACTGATCAAATGATGCGACCCATGGCACCTCATTAGAAATCAACATTGCTCACGGTCAAAACAAAGGACTGAAGTCTGCAGTTAAAAATCAATGGGCCAGTCTTTACCTAACGTTGAGTCGCCAAAAGTAAAGATTTGGCTCATCCAGCATTGAAAACACGAGAATCATCTTTTAGAATCACTCTCTTTTTAATTAACTGCCATTGATCTGTCCAGAGCACCGGCTCTTTATGCATCTTCCCGTTTCTAATTTCAATGCATGTCTGTGAAGTATGGCTGGCGAGAACGCCCTCGTACAGATTAACGGCACCTTAAAGCTGCCCCGCGCGAGCAAGCCCCACCGTGATTTATTTTGTTTTCAGCATATTTCCCGGGTCCCTGCAGAGTTAATATAAACGCCAGTGAATCTAAATCTGTTTCATTAGGCTGGGATGCCACCCGTGCAGTGCCCTTGCAGACAGAAGAGAGGTCTGTTGTCTAGGTGCAAATTCTAGCAGAAGGTTAAGAAACCGAGTCAGATTTATCAATGGCTAAAATCTGCAGAACGCATCTGAACCCCAGTTTGTGTGAAACACATCAACCCGCTGGGCTGAGAGACTGTAATTCACAATGGGACGCAAACCAAAGCATTGAAGAAATCTGTCACCGGACAAATGTGTAAGACTTGCTTTTCACAACATGGTGTGCTTTTCTTGATTGATACTGAACTGATAAAGTCCCAAATAGTTGTCTTTTCAGTTTACTGGGTGACAATATGATTGTACAAAAACATGTTAGGGACATATTTCTCTTCAAGTCAACAGTAATAAAAATCATATTTTGCATAAATAAACTGAAGCCTATTTTGCTTGCAATTAATGAAAATGTAAACACATATCCTTTCAAATTTTGCATTATTAAAAATTTCCATTATTGTGATGCATGTTTTATTTTATATTAGGGTAGTTTCCCCAGACAGGGTGTAGAGCAATCCAGGACTACTACTTCATAACATTTAAGTAGTTTTTACAAACATACCTTACAAAAAACATCACCGATGTGGATTCTGTGACAAAACAATGGCACTGATGTACGTTTAGATATGCAAGTGCAAGATGATTTTAAATTGAGTAATCTCGAACATGCATTTTAGTCTAGGGCTAGAATAAGACCTGTCCGGATAATCGACCCATTATGTACTATAATTATAATGTATACTTATCAGCTATATCAACTTATTTCTATGCATTACAATAATGGAAATGTTATGGTCGGGTATCCTAGTATAGTGGTTCTCAAACTTTTTCAGCGTGCGCCCCCCCTTGTGTACGGCGCACCCCCCCCCCCGCCAAAGAAAATGTATGAAAAAATGTTCATTAAAAAAACATTAAATTATACAGAGCAGTGCTTTTGTTAAGTAGCCTTATTTTATTTAGGTTCAATTACACAGAATTCATTGAATGAATGTATTTTATAAAATGTCATAAAACTGGGGCCCCCCGCACCATCTCGCAGCCCCGGCCCCCAGTTTGAGAACCACAGTGCTAGCAAAATAGTTAAGTGTCCAAAAAATAGGCTTCATATTCCTTGGGCTAAATACAGTGCCAGATTATTTTTGGGGGGAATATGCCCTGATCATATTATTTCATTAAATTACATTAGATTGCAAATAAGATTTCATGATATTATGAAATCTATTTGCATCAGTTTCATTGGCCTGAATGATTAAACGATTAGTCCATGTTAATAGTCAGTCACCCAATTCAAAATAATCACATAGGATGAGTTATTGTGCAATTTTCTGGCCTGTTTGTTTGCCAGGATATAATCCACCCTGCTCTTCAGCTATTTTAAACAATCTTTCGCTTTCTGGTACCTATTATAGACCGATATAATGGTGCATCCCTAGTATACATTTTTACTTTATATCTATGTGATGTCATTAAAGGATTAGTCCATTTTCTTAAAAGAAAAATCCAGATAATTTACTCACCACCATGTCATCCAAAATATTGATGTCTTTCTTTGTTCAGTCGAGAAGAAATTATGTTTTTTGAGGAAAACATTGCAGGATTTTTCTAATTTTAATGGACTTAAATAGAGCCCAACATTTAATACTCAACACTTAACTTTTTTTCAACGGAGTTTCAAAGCACTCTAAACAATCCCAAACGAGGCATAAGGGTCTTATCTAGCAAAACGATTGTCATTTTTGACAATAAAAAGAACAAATATACACTTTTAAACCACAACTTCTCGTCATGTAGATCCGGTCGTGATGCGCCAGCTGACCCCACGCAATACGTCATGACGTCAAGAGGTCACAGAGGACGAACGCGAAACTCCACCCCAGTGTTTACAAGCGTCTTGAAAGAGGACCGTTCCTACGTTGTTGTATGTCAACTGATACTAATTTATGTCTTTGTGGCAGTTTATTGTTTAAAATGGTCCGCAAATGTGCGTTTTATATATGTAACACGTGACCTCCCTATGTCACTACGCATTTACGTTATGTCGCGCTGGACTTGACCTAGACGAAAAGTTGTGGTTTAAAAGTACATATTTTTTCTTTTTCTTGTCAAAAATGACAATCGTATTGCTAGATAAGACCCTTATGCCTCGTTTGGGATCATTTATAGACCTTTGAAACTCCGTTGAAAAAAACTGTTAAGTGTTAAGTTAAGTATTAAATGTTGGGCTCTATTAAAGTCCATTAAAATGAGAAAAATCCTGCATTGTTTTCCTAAAAAACATAATTTCTTCTGGACTTAACAAAGAAAGACATCAACATTTTGGATGACATGGTGGTGAGTAAATTATCTGGATTTTTCTTTTAAGAAAATGGAATATTCCTTTAACACTACTGTTGAAAAAACATTCACAACTAGCTAATTTTTCCAATGATGCATCCTGCTATGGTATTTGAAGGAATCGTTCACCCAAAAAAATATTTTTTTTTTCATTATTTAATCATCACCAAGTTGTTACAAACCTGTATAAATGTTTGTTTTGCTAAAGATAAAGAAACATCATCTAACCAAACAGGAAACAGAAGCACCATTGGCTTCCATAGCAGATAAAGAAAAATACTATATAAATGGAAGTCAAACCACAACAATTTTGTAAGCATTGTACAAAATACAAACTCTCATTTCATAAAGTTTAAGGTAAGCAAGTTCACATACACAATGCATTTCCATAAAATAATAATGGCTCTTTGATAGCATGCACGTGTATAAAGATCTCATAAATATTCATGTCTGTGTTACGGAACAAAAGTCTGCCTTACAGTACATCTAGATCAGTAAACGTGGGTTGAACATTAACATGTTGGGCTGACATCCGTCGCCTCGATCCTTTCATTTGAATGGATTACACAGACACGGCATAATGGCAACTCGCTGACAATATCGACTTCAACTGTCCCACTCAATAGGAGGGTGTGAACAAAGTGAACAAGAAATATTTACTGGATTTGTCAAGCCGGAGGGCACAAACAATGCAACCATGCACTGACAAAACACACAGGTGCACACACACAGAGCCATGGCTGAGAGGTGATGGACATGAGACCTTGAATGCAGCCTGTGCTGCGGAGTCTTCGCCTCTGGCATCCAAACTACACAAGCACTTCAAGTTGAGAAAGTACTAGAGAAGTCCAGCAGAAGTATGCATTGTGCAAAAATCTTAAGCACAAACTTTTTAAGATAGATTTTCTACATGTGAACCTGGACCACAAACCAGTCCCAGGGTTGTAAACTTTTTCACTCTGAAATACGGGACAAAGGATGGCCTGCCACAGCAGTGCAGATATGTTTTTTGCATACAGTATATTTAAGCCATTTGTCAAAATGATAGCTTATCTCCTAATTAAATACTGATTTATAACTCTTATGCCTTGGCAACAGGTTTATTAAAAGTTTGTTAATTGACAGCAGGTACTTTTAACACAGTCCTTTAACTATCTAAAGCAAAACACTTGTGACTCCTGTGCTAAAGGTAAATAACGTTATCCTCCTTATGTAAATCTTAAGTGTGACAAACTTAAATTAACATAGATCCTGTGAGCTGTAGTTTTTTTTAGCCAACATTAACAGGTCTATGGATCAGCAATCTCTTCAGAATTTTAAACGAACTTTGTAACTACAGTATGCAGTATTGTGGCGCTGCAAGAACTGTGGATGATGGTGGAAGACATCTAAGTACCGCAAGAGCATTTTGAAAGCAGTTCTCTATATGATTTCTAGATAGCCTGTTGTATCAGTCACTGGTTAGATCAGCGTAGCAGTCAAAAAACGAGACGTCAGTACAGAACAACAACCAAAAAAATTTGGCTCAAAATACGGGACGTCCCGGCTAATACAGTACAGTATGGGACAGTTGGCAAACCTAGTCATAAGTAGGGCTGGGTATCGATTTAGATGTTTTGTATCGATTCAATTTCGATTCATAAGCTATCGGATCGATTTTTATACTTGATTCTCGATGAATATAGATTTAATACAAATACTTTATTGTTAAAAAAGTGAACATAAGTTTACAAGTGGGCAATTAATACAAAGAAATTAAGAGCCACCAACCATTACACTTTTTTATTTTTGGTACACTTGGGTACATTAAAACAGAACCCATCTCTAATTTTCAAATGCATACAATTATAAATACAATACAATTTTGATGAAAAATGTATGCTGAAAAAAGTCAAAACAGTCGCATTCCTTGATCAAACAGGATCAGGTTATTTCATTAAAAAAACTAATCGATTTGTGGCTTTTGAGAATCGATTTTTAATCGACCACGTTTAAAAAAAAAAACGATTAATCGAAAAATCTATTTTTTTGCCCAGCCCTAGTCATAAGGGTCTTTTCATTAAGATTTAAATATGAAAGTTATAGTATAACCAAGCTTTCCATTATGATAACATTATTTGTTAGAATAAGACAATATTTGGCAGAGGTACAACTATTAAAAAACTGGAATATGAGGGTGAACATAACCAAAATATTGAGTAGCTGTCCAAATGTATTCCTTAGCAACTGCATCCACTCCCAAAAATAAAGTTTTGATATATTTACGGTAAGAAATGTACAAAATATCTTCTAGAAACATGATCTTTATATAATATCTTTGGCATAAAAGAAAAATCAATAATTTTGACCTATAATGTATTGTTTGCTATTAGTACAAATATACCCATACGACTTAGGACACGATTCATTGTTTCCACATAAAATCATCCTACATTCTGTGAAACGTTCTGTGAAAATGTAACCTTTATCTATTTAATATTGACTGAGTAAGGTCATATTGAAGATTGAAATTAAAGTGAAATCAATGACTGAAATCAGACTTTGATGCTCCAAATCGTATAATTTGATTTCATCCTTCAGCCTGGTTTCACAAACAGGGTCAAAGGCCGAAAATTGCGGGTATTTATGCACTTATTATAGTACTATGGGTAAAAATGGTACAACTGTATAGTAATCTCGCCCTTCGGTGTCAGGCCAGAATACCCTAAAACTCGTCAATTGGAAAGTGACATTTCAACTTTACTGTGTCATTAAAATGGGACAGAAAAATCATTTTTATCACCCTACATTTGAACCTCTTGCGTATGTGTATGCCACTATGTAATACAGCTTTGACATTTACATCAAACAGCATATCAGCTTCTCCCTGTGGCTACGATATATAATGGAAATTATAAGTGACAGTTTAACGATCAAAAGATTTATATTGTCAGATTTACACTGTAATGTGTCCCAAACTCGATAAGATAAGAATGACATTTAAAGCAAATCAGAGAGATGTTATCTGCTTTTAGGCCTTGATTTGAGACTACCATGTTATACAGAACATAGCTCAACTCTAGCTGTCTGTAAAAAATAATTCAGTACAAACACAATTATAGTGTATAAACATGCAATTATGATAAACAAACATGTTATTTCATCGGTATGCTAACCCACATAACTGAGCTGCTAGTCAAGCACACAGTATTAAAAATGTAGTGCTCGTCTTTTTTTCCTTTTTTTTCTTTTCAAACTGAGGCTGTGCTGAGATGTTGCTAGCATTGGCAATGAGATCAGGAGCTTATTAAAACCATTCATTAAAAAGCGTATTGATGGCGCATTCATCTCAGTCAAACCAATTCAAAGAGAGAAATGAACATTTGCAACAGGGAATAAAACTCTAAATTAAAACTTGTGGAAATGTTTACTTCTGCGACTTTGAGAATCGTGTTTTTGCCACCATTCTCACTACAATTTGAAGTCTATTGGAAAATTAGCACCAGTCAAAGAGAGTCAAACAATTAAAATGCTCAGATATGCGACTTAGTGGTCACGATTGAGTTGATACTTATCTGGGTGACAAGTTCAAGTTTGGCTCACAAGTCTATTGGAAAATCATTTCCTATTCCTATTCATCATTTCCTATTCTTAAACTGCCAGTCAAAAATAAAATATATTTTACTTTTTCTAGTGCTTCCACTGTAAAAAAAAATATGCACTTACATTTTTAAGTATAATCAACATATAATTATACAACACAGATCATTTATACTTATTTATTACACGGCTCTCTGGAATGCTTGATTCTGATTGGTCAGTTGAGACATTTGCAGGTTCGTTCTTTTCAAATAATAACCGCTCCAAAGTAATAACGCATTGCCGGTACTACTTGTACGATTAAAATCGCTCCATGCCAATAAAGATTAAAATGTTTCAAATTCATATTCATGTCCAGTTTTTTTTCTTATGTGGCAAGTAGCCGTGTAATAAGCGGGATAATGTAGAGGCAGCCGGTAGTTATCGGGAAATAAGCCCCGACAGTGTGATCAGGACCCGACGCTTATCCCTTACATAAAATGTAATTATTTTAACTTTATTTAAGTTACAACAACTCTTCACTAAACTCAAAAAAAAAAAAAAATGCTCGGTTATTTTCAACTCTGGGTAAAAAAGGAACGACCCCAGACCGCTGAGTTGTAATTTAAGTTTCAACCCAAAATGCTGGGTTATTTTAACCCATTGTTGGTTCAAATATTTTTTGGGTTAACTGTAACCCAGCTGCTGGGCTTGTCCCTTTTTGACCCAATGCTGGATTGAAAATAACATTTTTTTGAGTGTAGTCAAGATAAAAAATTAAAGATGAAATGACTTCAAGTTGATTATACTTAAATTTGAATAATGTCTAGGTTCTGTCTCATTCAATTAACTCAATTTTTTAAGGTAAGTGGTTGCAATCAATTTATTTAAAAGTTTTTTTATTTAATTTTACTTTACTAATCTTTTTTGTTTAAATGTAGCTTAAATAAATTGATTTCAACCACTTACCTTAAAAAAAATTATTAAATTGAATTAATATTTTTTTTCAGTGTATATACCTAAAATTTACCATTTAGCCTATGCTGGGTCGTTTCAACCCAAAATTCTGGGTTGTGTTAACTCATTGTCAAATATAAAAATTTGAGTTTTACCGTTTTGGAATCCATTCAGCCAATCTCCGGGTCTGCATTAGCATAGCTTAGCATAATTCATTGAATCTGATTAGACCATTAGCATTGCACTCAAAAATGACCATGATATTACTATGATATTACGCAGCGCCTGAAAATAGTCCCCTTGGTAACTTTCAATAGCTGGGGACTATTTTCGTGCACTGTGTGATATCATTGTGCCTGCTGTAGCCATGTAACATCAGCAAAGTCTTTGATTATTACACCAGAATGAGAGTATAGTTCCTAGACATATCTGCCTAGAAAATCACAACTTTTAATTTTCTGTTGGTCTTAGTACACAATGTAACTACAGAAGAGTCAAATTTTAAATAGGAAAAATATTTAAACTCTTTGGTCATTTTTGAGTGTGATGCTAATGGTCAGATCAGATTCAATGAATTATGCTAAGCTATGCTAAAAGTGGTACCACCAGAGATCAGCTGAATGGATTCCAAAACGGTAATAAATCAAATGTTTAACTCTAGGGAAGCTGGAAAATGAGCATATTTTCAAAAAGAGTGGAGTGTCACTTTAATTTAACCCAATTGCTGGGTTTGTCTCTTTTTGACCCATTGCTGGATAACCCAGTTTTTAGAATGTACATTGTGTCTACTTTTCAAATGACGTGCATTTATGCGTTTGACATACATTTTTATCCAAACTGACTCAATCTATAACTTTTTACCAATATTTGTGCTCCCTGAGATCGAACCATAGCCTTGCATTGTTAGCACAATGCTCTACCAATTAAGCTATAGAAATATACCATAAATCACTGGTGTGCTGTGAGTTACAAACCAAAGTTTGATAGCCTGCATTGTACTTAATATTAGAGTTTGTTAAAATTCATTGACTGTGAACAAAAAAAACAATTTAAGTCGTGTAATAGCTGTAAAAAGTAGGCTGCACCTGTCAATTTTGGCCACATGAGTCCTGTGAATAAATGATAGGGTTGCACAGCAGTGCATTCTGGGATAGGTTTATAGAAAGAGCCATGCTGAGTTGTTTCTTCACCTGCGGTGCTTGTCCAATAGCTTGAATGCATTCAGTTACACAGTCGACACCTGATAAGACCCAATAATGACTTTCTCATTCACAAGGACCTTGATTACTGCAGGCAATTAAACCTGTGGTGTTGTTGCCAAATAGATGTTTACAGAGAGAGCGAATACTGCACAAGCGAGTAAAAATCTCTTCAACTTGAAGTATCAATCAAAAGTTACGACAAGTGTCTTTTCTGAAAGACCCATCAACCAAATCAAATGAGTTTTGCCATTTTTAACTGTCTGTCATCTCGGCAGCCTGGAGCTGTTATTGATGAATCCGGTTTGCTGTTGTGTACAGAAAACTGACGTTATGTCACTGTCAACACTTATCTGACTGAACATTATTATCCACAAGCATGAGATAAAACTCATAAATGGGTCGGTGGATTCGCTGAGCTCTCCCTTCATCTATTTTTATATTTGATCTACATATATTAACAATGTGCTGCTTACAGAGCTTGTCACGGCAGTAAACAAAGTACTTCAGTAGATATAGGTGTCAAATTATGGAGCTGATATGATTTGTTTAGGCTGTATTAGATTGTTGAGCTGAAATGCTGTTGATATGAATATCCAAGTCCACTCATATCATGATACTACTGTAGATACTAAGAGGGTTGCCACCATCCCTTAAAGGCACAATATGTAAGATTTTTGCATTAAACTATTAAAAAAAACTTAGCACAGTGTTGTATGCTATCTCACTGTATATCTCAGTGGTAGGACATTGCATTAACAGTGCAAAAGGTCATGGGCTTGAATCGAGGGGCAACCTTCCGATCTCTCTGAAGAAGCAAATATGGAAAGGATTTAAAATGCAATTCATCGACTGGCCGCTAGTGTCTGGCTCCAAAAGGGAGTCAATTCCCATAGAACCCCATGTTAAAATGTCCATCTTTAGAGAAGAAAATATATGTTTACAGCCTGGTACAAAAAGGGTTTTTGGTCTATATAGCTAATTTTGCCCTTCGTGACATATGTGAGGGTGTGATTTTTTTTGTAACTCATCCGTTTAATTTATATTAAGCCTTAAAGGGATAGTTCGGCCAAAAATGATATTAAATGATATTCAGGAGAGAGTATTAGCGTAGTGTATGCACTTTTCTTAGTGACGTATGACAAATTCGGAGGGCGGGGGCACAGAGCAGCAGCAGAGTAGCCTCCGTAGGCTGCGTAAGCTCTCATCCTGAATGCGGACGCGACTAAGATGGCGGCGCTACCGGAAGGTATTTATTTTCGTTAATAAAGTTTTAAATATGGATATTTCTACAACAACACCGCGCGGATTACCCTCAGAAGACCTTTGTTTATCATCCTGGAGCCGTTTGGATTTAATTTGTGAAGGATGGACGCACTTTTTTGGACTTGAAGGTCGTGGACTATGGGTGGACCCCGTAACATTACATTTAATCAACTGAAAGATCTAAAACATTTTCTAAAATATCCGAAAATGTTTGTCTGAAAAACGATGGACATATGCAACTCGGACAGCTTGGGGGTGAGTAAATCATGGGTTTAATATAATTTTTGGCCGAACTATCCCTTTAAAGTTCTGCATAATTAAGGGCGTGGCCACTTGAGTGACGGTTGAACACCCACTGCCATCACTAGAGTTGAGCTAGGCGGTCGTGGTTTCAGTAACCTGTCACCTCAGCTTCACCCACGTCCCGCCTCTTTACCCATTTTCGGATATCCGTGAGAGATGCGGGGTGACGCACGGCCAAGATGGCAACGGTGAAAGGCACTGCCTACTACAGGCTTCAAAAACAATCTTCAGAAACCTATGGTTGATTTTTTTTGTTTCTATGGTTCAAACCCAGGGAACACACATAGGGGTGCGTGGTGTTAGTTGTAACACGGACCATTTACATTGTTGCACAGTGATTTGTTTTTTTCCGTATTGATTTCATGCTGCCAAAAGACGGTCTCTCGCAAATTATTGGAAATGTATCATGTTTGTCCAGAGATTTATTGATGAACGAATGTTTTAGTGGCATGTTAGTACATTTTTTCATCATATGTTTTTTTTTCAGTTTCTAAGTTGGGTGTGTAAGATACCAAATCCAATGCTATGTCATATTAATCAGTGTCTTGTTGACTAAAACACAGCATCGTTTTGAAATATGTCTGCAGCTCTTAGCAACTTTTTTGGTGGGCTTGAGAATATTTTGACCCAGCAGGGTTAATTGTAACGCTGTGCTACAACTAACCCCTCAGCACTTACGATATGAAAACCGCTAACGTTAGCGTAATTCTTGCAGTTGTTTTAAATAGGCTATACACACGAATGATTGATGCCTGCCATCAAAATAAATGTGCCTGTCTTATCAAAAATCGTGTGTCAAGTTTATTTTGTTCATATCTTTAATATTGATTAAATAAGGTCACGTCAAAGATTGAAATCATAATGAAATGAATGGCTAAAATCAGACTTTGATGCTCATTATCTTAGAAATTGATTTTGAAACTATAGTATGGTTATTACAGACTGGGTCACATATAAAAAATGTTTTGTCATAATTGTGCTGCTTTTTCTCACATATTTAGACATTTGTATCCATTTATAATTTAACTATTGTTAGAAAAGGGCTGGATGAATGAATACAGTGTGAATACCTGTCTATTATAGGCAGATATATAAACAATATCCACTTCAAGTATATAGACAAATAATATTGAAATATTTGCCTGCAAACTTAATTTTAGCAAGTGTTACAACTAACCCCCTGCCTGTTAAAATTATCCCCACCTATGGGGTAAGTTGTAACGTTTGCACTTCTGTCACGTTTGGTGTAATTGTCCAAGAATGGTAAGTACTAGAAACAAACTTCAAATGTTCATTTGTAGCAGAGATGTGTGTATCACTTGTGTAAAAATATAATGAATCAAACTCAAATATTTTTTGAATGATTGAGACAAAACCAAAAAGCATTGTAGGTATAATGTAATGTATAGATTGCAATGCACTGTACTGTAAGTCACTTTGGATAAAACCGTCTGTGAATAAATGTAAACGTAAAGTAAATGGATGCAATTAATTATGTATTTTACATACGCATAATTTTATAAAAAAATAAGGACCTTGATGTGTACATTAAAACATATCAGCAAATAAAAACTAATTAATGTCACAAGAAATAGCAGAAATTATTGAACGACTGAAAACTTACACTCGGAAGTGACAAAAACTATGAAAATGTTTTACACATCTGTCAAAACGGATGTTTTTGCATTAATCTGCATTAACAAATTTGCTGTAACTGGTAATATTATACTGCTGTATAAATACAATCTTCCTATGCTCGTGTTATTTTGCATAATTGGCACACCACAACACTCACAAGAAACAAAAATAGCTACACTGCTGACCTATTCCTAACGCAAAACTTTACTTGAAACTCTTTTGAAGCAGTTAAAATGAAACATGCAGCATGCATGTTAGCATCCTCTGCTTAATTGAAGAAATTGGCGAGTCTAGTTACAATCCATTTTACCGCACTCCTCCGAGTCCTTGTTCAACATCAGTTCGCTCATTATATTATTCTAATCATCTTTGCAGCTGTCGGACGGCGAGTATTTATTTACCCGTTTAATTTTTCCAGTGTCAAGATAACTGCTGATCCCACAGTGCTTGTGTCCATTGCCGCCCATGAGATCCAATCAACGCAGACAGTGACGGTGCATCATGATCTGAAAGATGCTCGCTCGCAATTACGCATTGACAGACGGATATAAGGACAGCGCTACTGCCTTCTATAAATGATTTTTACGTCCTAAAATAAACCTTTTAATGGGCCCAGTTTTCTCACTGATGTATTCAAGGCACAGACCTGCTGGTTTGCCAGATGCTTGCACCATCAGCGAGATTATCATCACCCGTCATCACAATTGATCATCATGAATAACAATGAGAACAATACGCGATTCACTTTCTCTGGAATGTTCTGAGGAGAATAATGTATGTAGATAAAACTCCAAATAAATGAATGCAATAGTTTTGGATACTTAACCTCACTACTGACTTACTTAAAAAAACATTACTACAAATAAAATGAATTAAATGGCCACATTATAGCTTTAAGTTTTAAAGTAACTCAGCTGAATTGTTTAGTTACAACACCTTGACCAGTTCACCAAGATGCTAAACCAGTGGTGTACACAAGTGTCCCAAGCAAAAAAATACGGGGTACTTAACTACCAACACCATGATGCACAGAAACATCCTTTCACCTCTTAGTAATGTCTCGACAGGCCAGGTTTGGTTAACTTACCTAAAGAGAGAGAAAACATATGCATGTCAGACATGATAAATTAATCAGCAGCATTGATCAAGTCATATATATTAACACAAGTTGCTTATATATTTTGGTTCATGGTCATAACCGTAATTTTACGATTACGGCAATTACAAAGGCTTTGCTTAGCAACAGGTATTAAACCCTTGAGGTAGTACACTTTATTTTTGCAGGTGTACTATTACACGCACCACTAGAGAGAAATTACACACATCACTGCAACTTTCCCCATGCCATTATTCAGGCATAAAGCTCAGTACTTCAGTTCATGAAGTAGCACAGAAACCAAATTATTCGAATTATCATGTGGACACGTTTCCTTTTACAGCATGGGTTACTTCATTGTATCACTGGGTCAACCATGAAGTCATTCAGATTCCTGAGTTCTGTCATCTCCCATGCCAATGCCTGAAGATGGAGTGGTATGTCATGAAAAAGGCCCATATGTGCTTTCTTTACCGGCTTAGGAAGTTGAAGCTGCCGTTTTTGAGTCTGTCCTGTGCACTTCAATAACTGTCTGGCTTAGTTCAGCTAGCAAATGTGTACAAAGAAGACTGCAACAAGCTATCAAGACTGCTGAGAGGTTTTTTGTGCTCCCCTGTCCTTCCTTCAGAACTAACCCACCTTTAGAATAAGGAAACAGGTTGAGAAATCACTAAGGAACGCAACACACAACAACCTCTGAGCTCCAACCCTCTGTCAGGAGCTATACTACAAATAAACATTCGGATACAAGGAGAATTTTTCAGTACCTTAACCAGGGCTCAAAATAAGGACTGCCCGGTTGCCCGGGGCAAGCGTGAGAGACGTTCGGGCCAGTAAAAAGTATTGTCACTTGCCCGACCAGGACAGTGCTTCATCCTCAGTCACTAAAATATATTTTCATCAATGTGTATTATTTAACATCTTGGAAGCAGACATTTACTTAAGTAAAATAGACTAAAGAATTGATGCAAAATTTTGCACAGTTTGTTGTCAGTTTACAGTTAAAGCAGAAAAGTTGGGAGCCTTTTTTCGTTGGAACAAAGTCTGTTGTATATGTATACAATTACATTTGACACTGACATTTTTTTATTGGGGCCCGTGAAAACTTTAGCAGGGCAAGTGAAAACCTGAACCACTGGCCCGACGGTGCCAGTATAATTTTTTTTTTTTTGCGTTGAGCCCTGTTATAGAAACAAGGAAAAAAGTCTCTTCATTTACTCACCCTCATGCCATCCCAGATGTGTATGACTTTATTATATAGTAAAAAAACTTTAACCTTTAATCAGAGGCGGACACTATTTAAAAATTTACTTTTATGTAGATAGTAAAAATACTTAAGTATTCATATTTTATCAGTGTTTTTCTTTGGAAAACAAACATTCCAAAGCATATTATCATCATTTTTACTCCACTACATTTCATAATTTAAAGTTTTTGGTTTATATTTAATATTTAAGTAAACGTCTAGTATTTTTTTACTTTTACTTAAGTAAAAAGTACAAAATTTGTATGTAATTAGGGATTATCAATTTTAATATGCAATATATTTAAGCTACATTTAAACAAAAGTTTTATATTTTATTTTACTTTACTAATCTTTTTTGTTTAAATATAGCTTAAATAAATTGATTCCACTTACCTTAAAAAAAATGTATTCAATGAATAATTTTTTTCAGTGTAGTCACAAGACATGCAAAAACCAGTAAGTTTTGAAGTCATCAACATGTCTGCCATATCTGAATTTTTTACGCTCTTACAGGGGACATATAATGAAAATCTGACATTTTCCTTGTCTAAGTGCTATAATTGGGTCCCCAGTGCTTCTATCAACATAGAAAATGTGAAAAAGATTAACTGAAGTAACTTACATTTGGTAAACCATTCTTTGCAAGCATGTGAAAAAATAGATAATTGAAATATGGCTCCCCTGTGATGTCAGAAAGGGATAACACCGCCCCTTAATCTGCACTATCCAACCAAGACACTGCCATTTAGTGCAAAGATTAACACATTTGCATGTTAAAGGACACACAAAAAACTGCACATTTTTGCTCACACTTACAAAGTGGGAATTTTAACATGCTATAATAAATTATCGACATGGTGTTTTGAGCTTAAACTTCACATACGTACTCTGGAGACACCAAAGATTTATTTGACATCTTAAAAAGTCTTGTGAAATGTCCCCTTTAAATTTTGCTAAATAAGGTTAAAAACATTACTAATTTTCTCTTACACACCTATCATTTTGCTCTGGTTAAAAAACGCACTCAGTGGGTAAAATCTGCATTTTTGGCAGGGTTCATCTGCTATTATTTGCATTTCCGGTGCTAAATATAACACTAAACTGGCAACCCTGGATAGGACCTTCTTAGGTGCATAAAGTGGCACATTTTACAAAAATCTATATATGTGTTGAACTGAAAAAAGTCATCTGTATGTGGGATGGCATGATTATGAATAAATTATGAGAACAGTGCAGATCTAAATGTTGTGTGCGTTGTATAACCTTGTATCTAATAGCAAGCATTTTTATTTTTGCAATTCCATTCAGCAATGATAATGGTGCAGAAATTGCTTATCTCACCATTAAAAAGTAGTGCACAGTTATGGTGTGTGTGATACTTAATGCAATGTATGAAAGAAAAATTATAAAGTGAGGTAAACATCTGTAACAGAAGAAAGATATACTGTCACAGATTAACTGTGACCTATGACTTATATTTTAAAAGGACTGCTAAAATGCATGCACTCACATGAACAATTTCCACCATTATACACACACAATCTAGATGCCGGCAAAATAATCAGATATTATAGATTGTTAAGTGTGTTTACTTTTGTTTATGTAGAGTACTTTGCCATAGCTCTTTGCTTTGTTTCAATGTTTTGCAAAACACAAAGAAAACTCCCCAAACTCTTTTGTTGTACAAACCACAGTTTATTTCCCCATGTAACAACTGCACATATACATTTAGAACGCTGTGGTACTTACATGGTGTGTGACTTCTCAATGGCCAAACCTGTGTGCAGCTAAAGCTGCCATTTTTAAAGGCTTACATTTGCCCTGTAGGCACTACCATTTCTAGTGACATCACAGGGGGAAATTAGGAAAACTAGAATTTCTCATGGTTTTCTGTTTTCAATGTTTGCAATTTACTTTTAGATTATTAGTTTGGTGCATTTGCTTCACTTTAAAACTGTTTATTTTGTGTATTTGTGAAGTTATATGATGCTTTATAAAATACCACATGGTATGTTCAAGAAGTGGGAGGGGCCTAACTCTATAAAGACCTCTGGTAGCCATTTTGAGGAGGTTTTTTGTGGCATGTGAAAGTACTAGTTTCTGGGCCTAGATATTGGCATAGTCACACGTACTGCATATGTTAATATAAATAAATATTTTATATTTCGTTTTCTTTATTGCTTTGCTTAGTTTAGTGATGGGAGAAACGAAGCTTTTCGAAGCTGCGAATCAATTGAACCAATTGCTTCAAAAATTGATTCAGTTTTTCGAAGCAGTTCGAAACCCACACACGCTGGCGACCCCTGCTGGTCAAAACAGTGTAAAAGCAGATCTTACCACACATTTTACACATTTTTTTACAAAATAATAGCAAGATTTTTATTCAAATATGTTAAAAAAATTATTTTACGTATTTAAGACATAGTTAAAAGTGTTTTATGTGTTTTTAGTTTTATTTAGGGCAAACAAATGAATAAAACTAACTACCCTTTTAATTATGCACATTTTTGTCATTAAATCTGTCTATAAACAAAAAGTAGACAACATGGCAGTGTTATTAGTCAGAAGGATAAATGTTTTATGAACTTTCATTATAAAACTGACCCGAGTTCACCTTAACTTATTAGACACTGGTCATGTGATCAACTCCCCCTAGTGGTGAACCATCGGATTTTCGAAACGTTTCGAAACAGTTATGACGTAACGAAGCCTCGTTTGCTAAAATCACGTGACTTTGGCCAGTTTGAAACAAGCTCCGAACCACTGATTCGAAACAAAAGATTCGTAAATGTTTCGAAGCCTCATGAAGCAGTGCTTCGAAAACGACCATCACTAGCTTAGTTTTGTCACTTTATGTTTTCCATTTTGCTTGGGAACCACGATTTTTGCACGAAAATAAACACCTGGATTGGATATATCCTTCTATTGTCATTGACTTTACACCTTCACCACCGGTACACCCTAACATATTCAAAAAACAGTAATTTGTCCTAGTTTTTAGACATTTCTTGCAAGTATAAGAAACAATATGTTTGGTTACCAAACATATTGTTTCCACTGCACACGACAAACGACGGCCACTAAACCGGGAAGTTATTCATTTCACTTTGGAGAGTCGCAAAGAGGCTCTGTTTTGAGCGTTGGATCCGTAATTTTTTTAACTTGTGCGACTACACTAGCCTACAAAACAAAAAGGCAGTAACTGCATGTTTGGTCCAAATTGAGTTATTTTCATGAAATTCAAGACATCCTTTGTTATGTGACAAAACATTTAATCTAAAATGTGTGTCGTTTTGGAGAAAAATGGTAGTTGTTTGCACAGGCTGGATGGGATAGGATGACTTTAAAGTAATTTTTCTCATTTCTGCACTCTGCATAGTTACTGCCTTTTTGCTTTGTAGGGCAGTACACCGCGTGCAATATGCAGAACGGAAGTGATGTGTTTCAGTGTATTCCAACCAAAAACTTTGTGAGGTAAAAAATATTAATCTTTTTTGTTTAACTTAATCAGTAACATTTGAATCTTTAAAAAATAATTTGGTTACTGATGATTAATATATTATTTGTTTAAAGTGCATACGTTATTTTAATCTTATCTCCATATGTTCTCTCAAAAAAATATTGACAGTCTTTGTTCATATATGCAGAGCTGTCATTTATTTAAATTCATTATTTATTCCACTATTGTAAATATTGGAATAAGCTTCTCTCCCATGTTACGATTAAACTGAAACTTCATTACGACTGCCACTAGGGGGCGAAGTCCGACAATCGTGTCTGTATGTCGTGTGCAGTAGAAAGGTGGCTTTAGTCTTGGACTGTATTAATTACATATGCAAAGCAAAAATACTGAACTGTTAAAAAAGCCATCAGTGATAAGGTCTGCAAAAAATAAAAACGTGTGACGAAGGAAAGCGGCTCACACAACTATAACAACTTGATTTTGTCCCTGAAACTCTCCTCATTATCTAAATTAAAGCAAATAACATTATTGATGGTAATTTAACCGTGTTTAAATCCGCTGTGTAATTTCACAATATGCATTCAGTCAAAGATTTTACCATCTGGAGGTAATGAGAGTATATTAATTTTAATGTTTAGAAGAAATGTAAGAACAAGCGCTGTGTTGCCGAAAAAAAGGGATGTGCAATTACACCAGTTACAGTATTTACATAAAGTACTCTGTGAGGAATTTTTTCAATTTATTGGAATTAAACTATCCCAGAAAACAACAGCTCACACTTCAAAGAACAATCTTGGAGCAAAGCCCATAAGATGCTGAAAGACAAGTTATTAAAGTTGTAAATAAGGAAAAATGTGGCCTTAGCATCACAAAGCGCCTCTTTATCCTCACGACAAAACAAACAGACAAACAAGTCAATCGTAAAAAGCGAATTCCTTGTAATTATATTACTGACAATGTCTGTGCAAACAAACACCTGCCGCAACATCTAAGATAAACACACTTTCGGCGACAAGCGATTCAGTGAAATAAAGACTCTAAATAGATAAAGCTGAGTTGTAGTGCTGTGGTTATAACACACCAAGTGACATTGTGCTCATGGAGATGTAATCTTAATGTCTTTTCTTCTGTACGCTATCTCTTGTTTGCCTTCCCTATAAAACTAAAAGCAAAAAATCCATACATCACAGAAAACATTACACAGAATGATTACTGATCTTCAAAGGACGGTTAATGGGCTTTACGTCCAGACAAACACATGTCCAGAAAAAGATTCACCAGCAAAAACATATCTGTCAGCTCGATGACATTTAGGAACCCAATGTATGCTATCAATATTAAAAATATCCTAATAATTATCAAACTCATATTCCCATGAGATCACACTGGGTGGTCTACACCTGCGACACAAAGGAGATACAAAACCGCTATAGACGTTCAAACAAGCATAGCTTTAACACTGCAACCTTTCTTCATGAAAATGTATCTTGCGTAGCGATCAAAGCATCTCGACACATCTCAGGTCAGACAGACGCATGTGAACAATGACTCCTGGTAGCTCAGTTCCTGGCCATACAAATCTAAAGTACAATATGTGTCATGTGTTACTCGCACAACTACTGAAAAGGGTCTTGAATTTAATTTCATGCCTGATTTAAAGCACCCAAATGCTTGAGTGAGCTCATGTCTGATTTTATAAACATCCACTGCTTAATCTCGTCTGGATTCGAGTGCCAAACCAGTTTTTCGTAGTCGACAAAAATATATAAGCTAAGCAAAGCCGGTATTCTGATAAGCTTTACCCTCTGTGATTTGTCATATAAGGGTAGAGGTGTCATATTGGTTATCTGGAGAAAAGACGCCCCGGAGATGTGCATGCTTGCTTTCATATTGAACTTCCGCACTGCAGCCACTCAATGAAGATTTGCATGCTCACTTTTGGATGTGTTTTTATTTATGTGACTCTGAAATGCAGAAGTTATTTATTTTGAGCTCTGTGGCAAAGCAGTAAAAAGTGTAGGCAGTTGAAGGGAGTGCCTGGAAACGTCTTTATGTTCATGAAATACAGTATGTTTAATGTTAAACTGGGAAAAAGTTCTGTACAGCATATTTTTTTGCCTTTCTGATACATTTTTCTTAAGTATACACCCTAGGCCATGGTTTAAAATATTGATTTTGTACTGTATGTTTTATTTAACATTTGCCAGATTTGAGGGGGAGGCTCTGAGACAGTTGGGTCTAAATTCACTGTAATACAATTATTTGTTAAATTCAACTTTAAAAAGTTAATGATGGAGCTGCATTAACATTTTTAGCTTATTCAACTAATAACTAATATTTTTAAGTTGAATCAACAAAAAAATTGAAAAGTTTAATTTAATAAAAAGAGAACATTTTTTTTAAGATTCATGTTATGTTTGGATGTATACATACAGTATGTGAATTTACACAGGAAATTTACACTCAAAAACAAGCTCACCAAAACGCCCCAAAAATTCACTCACCCCACCTCACTGACTTTGTATTTTCTACTTAAAAAGTCAAACTATCCCAAAGAGTACATCTGTCAAAAGTGATTTTACATCGGTCACCTCAAACATTCTGAGCATCTCCCAATTTTATAAGCTTCACGTTTTATCCTAAAGGGATTTGTGTAACCCTTCTGACCCTACAAGGTCTTTAACAAAAAGTGTGTGACCTGTATTTGCAGAAGGGCGATAACAAGCGCAGCTATAGTTGAGAGATCACAGCGGGAACCAAACACAGCGAGAGCCATCAGAGCTACAGTAATGGTAAAAAAACAGTTTCCATTTATCCCTCAGGCAGCTGTTTAAGAGCTGACCTTCACAGATGCCCAAAGAGCTTTAAAGAGCACCAATGGTCCGATTCACGATTTTACATTTCACTCTCTAACGTTAAACTGCAAATCAAACATGTTTTTAAAAGAGTGGAATAAAGCATATTTAGTTACAATGATTAGTGGATTTCTGGATTTTCTCCAGTCAAACGAAATAGTACAAAGTGAGAAAAATACACATTAAGACACTTATCATTGTACCAAACATATTTAATTAGATTTTAGTCATACCAAATCCACAGTGGAACTGAACTCTTTTTCATATTGAGATAAAAATCATTAAACTTACAGCAGATTATTTCTACTATTATCAATTTAAGTCTAAACAAAAGACCTTTATCTTTAACAAAGCATTCACATAATTTGTCTAGTACATGTACTTATTCCGCAATAGTTAGCATGTCTGGAAGAAAGCATTCACATAACTCGTCTGGGTAATATACTTATGCCGCAATAGCTAGCCTGTCTGGAAACGAGCGAATATAAAACCACAATACTGTGTGACACTTGCATTACATGTGAATGGCCCCTGGGCTAATAGGATTTTGTTTCTCTCCCCGTCTCATCCTCAGGATTGAGATTTTATAGGGAGATATATATAATGTTTCCCATAAAAGTTATGTCTGTCTCTCTCCCAAAGGTTTTTTTCCTTCCTAGGACTTCACTTTTCCCACAGTGTTTTTCTCCTAGGGGTTTTTTCAACACCTGGGAAGTCTGCTGACATTGGCAACTTAGCACCCTCTTATTTATGTTACATTATCTCGCTAGTACGGTTAATCTTAGCCACTGTATTTTGATGCTTATGTTTACAATTTTTCCGTGTTTTCTCCTGCATCTATTAATGTAAAGCTGCTTTGAAATAATTAAACAATTGTGAAAAGCGCTATATAAACAAAATTGAATAAAATTGAATTTCACCTACATTAATACAATTAATTTGAGATATTTCATGGAAAAAAGCAACTGCACTATTTGATTTCTGAGCCTTCACAGCAGCCTACTTAAAATATGCAGACTCCTACACAGACATCCTTACTCGTATACATATTTTTACATACATTTACATGTCATACAATGGTCCAGTGGATCTTAAAATAAATGTTCTCATTTTCATGCTCAAAATAACATCTACTCTAAAATAAATAAATAACTTTAGAATGGTCAAAACGACTTAAGGCTTAAAAAGAAAGAAAAGAAAGACAACTAAGAGCAGAAATGGTGCTAGCATACCTCAGTAGACAAATATGACATTGAAGTTTGCTCAGCTTCTCTCAGCTCAATGTGTGACATCCAAATTGGCCATTTCAGATGTTCCCAGGAGGATCTGTCACCTGGGTGAGCTTCATTTTGAGAGAAGACAACTGTCCATCGAAGCATGATTTCCTTCATTTGCAAGTGCCCTGCAATCAGCACTGTACCTGATTACGGCCTGCAAGTACATTTGGACCCCACAAAAGCTCTCACAAATGAGCTGAAGTAAATTGCAGCTTGACAAACTTCACTGCCAGAAGATGATTTTTGTACTGAGGGGAGTCTAACCTTTCATTGTAGAGCTGAACACTAAACATTCTCACCTCCCCGTTCAACCGCGGCAATCTGATGAGCGGGAAAAATCATCACAGCCTCCGGCTCAGACTATTCCCCTTACTCCAAATATCCTTTGTAATCTCTTTACCAGCGATGTGCAGCGTGGAGAAATGTGGGGGGTGAGATTGGCGCAGGATGTCAACAATGGTGCTTGCCAGGCGGCGAGGATTACGGCGCTTCCGTGGGATTGACCGTTGTTTATATCTTCAGCATTTGTGCTTTTGCTTTCTGCTTCAGGAAATGTTTAACGATTCATCCAAAAAATTTATTTTTGTCCCTATTTATGTTGTTCCAAGTCGTTCCAAAACAAAATTAGTTAAAGAAGCATTGTACAGCTCTTGAAATACAATTAGTGTGGTCCACCGATATTATTCTGGGGCGAACTGGAAAATTATGGATGCATAATTATGGCTGAAACCCGAAATCAAAAATCACTTAAAAATAAAATAAAAAATACAATAGTGCTAAACAACGGCTGTTGAACTCTGAAATGCCAGCTATATGTGAGTACGAAGTATTCTAAGTTGGGCTGCATAACGATTAATTGCGATTAATCATTTGCAGATTAAAAGCTTTTGTTTACATCATGTATGTGTGTGAACTGTGTATAAATACACACTATATATTTATGAAATATTTACATAATTATTATACACATTACAAAAAACATTTGATGTAAGCAAAAACTTTTATTCTGCAAACGATTAGTTGCGATTAATCATTTGCGGATTAAAAGCTTTTGTTTACATCATGTATGTGTGTGTGAACTGTGTATAAATACACACTATATATTTATGAAATATTTACATAATTATTATACAAATTACAAAAAACATTTGATGTAAGCAAAAACTTTTATTCTGCAAACGATTAGTTGCGATTAATCATTTGCGAATTAAAAGTTTTTGTTTACATCATGTATGTGTGTGAACTGTGTATACTGTAAATACACACTATATATTTATTAAATAATTACATAATTATTATACACATTACAAAAAATATATGATGTAAGCAAAAACTTTTATTCTGCAAACGATTAGTCTCGATTAATCATTATGCAGCCCTCATCTGAAGTGAGAACATTATAAAAAACAAACAAAACATAAATGGTGTTTCCCATCGACAGGCTAGTTGCGAACACCTAACTTAGGTCTTTGCTTCACAAAATGCAATCATGTGGCTACAGAAAACATGAAATACAGTATAGTGTACAAGTCAGATATGGTAACTAAATTTTTTTTTTTTTAATAATCATTGTAACTTTTGTGTTATGGCAAGAGTTGCTTACTGAGTCACCAAGGTGTCTAGAACAGCATACATTTTGTAAATGATACAAGCTAGTAAAAAAATAGCAAGTAAATAGAAAAATTGTTCGGAAGTCGCCTGCTGCTTGTCTGATTAATGTTTTTATTGCGACAATTTCTATCTGGCTTCTGACCCCTAGCATACATTGAAAAAAATATATAACTACTTGTAACAATTGATACAAATGTCATGCTGAGTCAAAGGGAGAACGTGAATATTTCAGAAATGACCATGAAATTCAGTATAACTTAGCAACAGTGTCAAAAAATAAATTACTGTAGGAGGAAATAATCGAAATAAATAGACAATAAATTAATAAATCTGAGCTCTATATAGGCAAAAATAAGTATAGGAAACTAAAGTTTAAAGATAAAAAAACATTAAATGTCTGGTAATGGTATAATTTATAGTCAGCATTGGTTGCAGAGGTCAACTATTATTAGCAAAGGCACCCCACAGAACAACGACTTGACATTTATTCATATAAATTGGCTGGACTGTCGTGTCAGTCTAAGTGAAGGCCTAAACGAACGTCATTAGCATTCTGTTGTATACTTACATGAGTATTCTCACTTGCCCTTGACTCAGCATGCGCTACTGTCTCCACTTATCAACACAAGGACCGAATTTATGGCAGAAAAGCGGTGCTAGCATCTACTTCACATTCACTTGTGTCCTGCACCTGGGTTAATCCTTCATGCATAAATAAAAATTATGTCCTTATCGGTTGGTGTATTTAATAATGTATTGGTTAGTTCATGTGTCCCATGTTTCTTATCGCATCAAAACCGGTTGGTTTGGACACAACCTTAGCATGGCTTTAGAAAATAGTGCACAACTTTTTTTATGTTTTAAGTTGTTTTGCTCTTACAGAGGACAGGGGACAGAGAATGAAAAACCATTTTACCTTCTCTTTGTTGAATAATGGTAGTCTACCCGCATTCACAAACATACGAAAAGTGCTAGACATGCTAAACATCTCAGTCTCATAGAAATTCCTCTTTTAGAAATGTCAGCCAGAAAACAACCCAATCTGAAAAACTGATGCTTATGACATCACAGGCATCTAACTGCCCCTCCACTTTAAAATAATTGGCTACATGTTTTTGAGTGGCAGCAAAGTCAGCCAATCAGTAATGAGATTGCAAGTTAAGCCAGTAGGGGGAGCCAAATAGGTGCAAAACCACTTGTTTAAAATCCTTCACCCTAATAGAGCTATCTAAGAGAGGTTTTTAGGAAGCTTCTAAGGCATTACAGACCCAAACAAAAAAAATTTTGTCTACATGTCACATCACAGAACAAGGATAAATACCCTGTTCAATCAGTCTATGTCACCTTTAATGTAATATATGTTCATTTACAAGAAAATATATCAGATGCACTTAGAGGGTTTTGCATCTAAACTATTCAATTGATAAAAAAGCATTGAACAGCTCAATGGTGACAACCAAGAGCTGTCAACTCCGCTATATTCTGAGTTAGCTGAAAGGGCCAAAAAGTTTTACCAAAAGTACTGTTTTAACAACAACAACATTGATCCACCATTTTAGATCTGCACAAACAAGCAGGCCAGATGCAAACACCCAACTTTGTTCTTATCTTTATAAAATGCCATCGTGTGGCTAGCGCACAAGTCAAATTGGCACTTTAAAGTGAAGCATTTTGTCCTTTTTTAAGCTTGACAGGCAATGCTCACTAGATATTTTCACTGTATACAAAAGAGAAAATTCAATATTTTGCGAAACATCTTCTCTTGTGGTCCACAGATGAAAGAAAATCATACAGTTTTGGGGGTGAGTGAATGAAGACAATAGTTTCATTTTTTGGGTGAACTATCCCTTTAACATCACCAACCCGAGCATCCCTGAACCTGTCAGATGACAGACATTATAATTCCATCTTTTACAATTCACCCAAACCTGCTCCACAAAAGCGTGTCATTTTACAGAGAAAACATCATTTCTCCAAAACCTTAAAAGCCTACGGCTCGATTCCAGCACACCGTATTTAAAAAAAACAACAACAACAACATGCTACCCACGTACAATCACATATATCTTTGTTTTTTAACGACAGCCTGTGTAATTTCCTGCATTGAAGATGCTCTGGCTTGGTCAATTACATTGTTTATTTGCCTTCAATACCAGGCAGCAATCCCAGACTGTGTAATTGACAGTGAGGGGGTGGGCCGTCAATAGTATGTTCAAACAAAATATAATATGCAAACATGCACACATTTATTTATAATCCCATTGAGAGATGCCTATCTGCAAACGCTATCAAAAACTTTCGATTAGACATTGAAATCTTCCATCATGTCTGAAGCCTCGGTGTGGCTGGCTTGCGAAACCCCATCAGAAATTGCAGCAGAGTTACAAAGGGTGTTTTGTCTCTGCCGTCGGAAGTTCATGGCTTGCATGAATAAGTATTGCTCAGCGTGCACGCTCAAGATGAGAAGCGTGAGATAGGCGAGACAATGGGGCCGCAGAGAGGGACAGGGGTTGGGCTGGTGGGTAGTTTGCTCCTGAACAGCACCATTTTGAGCTGTGAAGTCTGTGTTATCAAAATGATGACATTATATGAAAATGCTGGTACCATGAGCTTTGTGTTTCATAATTGAGTAATACAAAACATAAAAAGTAAAGCATCTCAGTGCTGTTCTCATCCTATCATTCAGTCAAAGGAACTACTTTTATAATTTGATCCCTCATGCCATCCCAGATGTATATGACTTATTCACAAATGAATAACTTTATATAAAAATGCCGCCGTGTTGTCTTACAGTATATGGAACCTACAATGGCAAATGTCCAGAAAGCACAGCCATCCATCAACAAAGTAATGAAATTACTCCATTCCAGTTTTTTGAAGCAAAACAATATGTTTGTGAGAGAAAATGATATATTTTATAGCTTATTTTAAGCTTATTTAGCGATTGGTACATCGTAAAGACATTCAGAACAGTGTGGCAAGTTCAATTGTGGCACATGCCGAAAACATCAAATCTCATTGGATCCTGTGTGTCTTGTGATGAAACGCACATGAAAACCAGTCACATGACATGTGAAGGGAAGAAAGAAGTCATCTAAATCTTGAGCTTTTTTGAAGTCATTCGATTAGAATTAGAAATTAGGATTTAATTTCAATTAGGTTTAAAGAGACAGTTCGGCCAAAAACAATATTAAACCCATGATTTACTCATCCCCAAGCTGCCCGAGTTGCATGTGTCCATCGTTTTTCAGACAAACACATTTTCGGATATTTTAGAAAATGTTTTAGATCTTTCAGTTGATTAAATGTAATGTTACGGGGTCGACGACCTTCAAGTCCAAAAAAAAGTGCGTCCATCCTTCACAAAATAAATCCAAACGGCTCCAGGATGATAAACAAAGGTCTTCTGAGGGTAATCCGCGCGGTGTTGTTGTTGAAATATCCATATTTAAAACTTTATAAACTAAAATAACTAGCTTCCGGTAGCGCCGCCATCTTAGTCGCGTCCGCATTCAGGATGAGAGCTTACGAAGCCTACGGAGGCTACTGTGCTGCTGCTCTGTGCCCCCGCCCTCCGAATTTGTCATACGTCACTAAGAAAAGTGCGTACACTACGCTAATACTCTCATCCTGAATACAGAGGAGTCTAAGATGCCGGCGCTACCGGAAGGTAGTTATTTACGTTAATAAAGTTTTAAATATGGATATTTCTACAACAACACCGCGCGGATTACCCTCAGAAGACCTTTGTTTATTATCCTGGAGCCGTTTGGATTTATTTAGTGAAGGATGGACGCACTTTTTTTGGACTTGGAGGTCGTGGACCCCGTAACATTACATTTAATCAACTGAAAGATCTAAAACATTTTCTAAAATATCCGAAAATGTGTTTGTCTGAAAAACAATGGACATATGCAACTCGGACAGCTTGGGGGTGAGTAAATCATGGGTTTAATATCATTTTTGGCTGAACTATCCCGTTAAGAGATCTTTCACAGGGTTCCAACACCTTAGTTAACTTTAAATTTAAGGACCTTTCAAGGAGTTCCAGGTCCAAAACCCTCAAATTCAAAGACTAAATGTGGGGATACATTTCAAGTGAGAGCAAGGTTACATCGTGTTACTATTCCCTTTTGAGGGTACTCGCACTGCATAACTGCGGTGACACTTTGGGGACGCCTCCAAGGGTAAGTGCGTCTGAATGTGTATATCAAATTCAACCAATGGTGAAGCTTAACGACAAAGACAGTTTGATGCGGGAGCCATGAAGTATATCACTATCTGAAATATTGCCAAAGACGGCTTTACAGGGACGCAGGAAGTATGGCAAGGGAGACACAGCGCTTGGTTCCCTTCACATTTCTATATTTCTTTAAAGTCGGCATGAAACGGAAGTAGGGATTGTCTTATTTTACCAGTGGTGACGTATATCCGAGTGAAGCAGCTTTTGAAATGAAAAAAGGCAGGCGTAGACTTGAATTCGTCCAATGAGATTGGATCGTTTGAAGTTGGGTCATGTTGCTATTTGCTAATCGCTGCAATGTTTACCCAGACCCGCCCACCTGCCATACCATATGACCGGAAGTAAAGAGAGATCATTCGAGGAGCGCAGGAGATTTGCATTTTTGTTTTAAGATTATAAGGGCATGGTCTGGAAACTACTGTATATTGTAAACAAGCGGTTACTGGAAATTTATTTGACACTTCAATCCTAGCATAAGATCATAGTAGATGAGCGTGCTGCCACAAGCATAAAAAAACACAAACATTAAGCAGATTTTATTGTTGCGCTATTGACAATACCGAGAGAGATGGCCCAAAAAAAAACACACACTCCTGAACTGTTATCTCGCCAAACAGTAAAGGTATGGCTGGAGACATGGACTGTTTGTGTATGGGCCATTAAGATTAAAAAAGTGTTTTTATAGCCTTTGCTGGAACAGCCAATTAAACTCAGGGTCGATCTGAGCTATACAAAGGTACCATCACTGCACCTGAGGTTACAGCAACCTGCGTGATAGGTTTGTTCAGGCTTTGCCAATTTATTTTCAATCTGAAAGAATCTGGAACAGAGATAACAAAGAAAATGATTATAAACAACCCTGAGATACATGACCTCTTTTTCTTATCTCGCTAGATAAATGTAAAAGTAACAAAATGGGATATTGAAACGGAGACACCTACATTGCTGTTCCCTGTCTAATGTTTTGAACGAATAAGCCAAAAAGAAGCTAAATAAGACACCATTATTAATCTTGTTGGCATTGACTGTAGATGTAAATCTTTTCTTAACATTAATGCCAAATGAAAGCAATTCCTGAAGCTCCTTACTGGTTGAATTTAACAGTAGCACATTAGCAGTGAAATGCGTGCCACCACACGGCAGGCTCATCAAATATAATTCATCAGCATTCCCGTCACTGACAGGCACTTCAAAGAGTTCACGCGCCCAGAATAAACTACAGGGGGAGTATTGAAGTCGAGCAGCCAAATAACACAATGTCCTACGTAGGCTACTTTGCAAGCACTGGTGAATTTCTCTTACAATAACAAAAGCAGACATAGCCTTTCTTCTTCTGGCTGTCCTCTTCGGGATTTTTTTGATGGCTGAGCACTGAGGAAATATTGCTGGTACCATGCCCTGAAGCCAAACTTGTGTACCGAGCAAACTTAACCAACCCTGGACAACTACAATAAGCGTCGGGTGCCGGTGAGCGGCCTGCTGAAGTGTTTCAATATGAGCAAGCAAGCAGCAATGTTTGGAGTTGGTAGAGAATCTTATATTTTAAGACCAAGAACACTTTATTGTAACTTTATTGTAAGCAGTCTAATGCTTATATGTTTAATATATTTAATATTTTAAATTCTGGATGTTTATTTACAGGGCTGCCCACTGTTAAGGCTCCCATTGCAAGCGGACAAGACCTCCATTTTCACTATCTGAGGAACGAGTCAAAATTAATTTTATTGGTCCATAGACAGTAGTTATGTTTCCATTAAAGTTTGCGAAAAACTTTTGCGTTATTTTTTAAATGTCGACAAAAACAACATGATCTCACAAATTTCCGTGGTATAGTCATGAAATATTTTGCTCATTTATCTGTGTCATTGTCACGGATCTCTGCATTTTTGCATGTCCGTACCACAGACTTTCTTTTTTGTGTCATGTTCACGTATTGGTTACTCTATTGTTTTTCCTATTTTTAAACCATTGTCGCTTGGGTTTGGGTTAAGATGTGCTTTAACTATTGGTTTATACTATTTTTTCTGATATTTAAACAATTGTCGCCTGGCGTTAGGGTAAGAGTTGGGGTTTGGGTTAGGATGTCATTTTATGTAACAAAGTCATCCTAAACCCAAACCCAAGTGACAATGGTAAGAAATAGGAAAAACAATTGAGTAACTAATACATGAAACTGACACAGAAAAGAAAGTCCGTGGTACGGACACGGAAAATGCGGAGATCCATGACAATGACACTGATAAATTAGCAAAATATTCCATGAATATAAAACGGAAATTTGTGAGATCAGGTTGACAAAAAGCTTTTGCAAATCGACAGCATTTCCATTAACCATTGTTATGCGACTTAAACGTAATTTCGTTCTCTCGCGATAAGTCATTCCAAAAACTATGGCGGTGGATGTGTTCGGCATCATATGGCGCTGCTCATACCGACATGCATATGACATCAAAATATAGCAAAAGCGACTCAAAAGCATATAGGCCAGTCGACTCCCGAATCGCTATTGCTGTATTTTTATGTCATTTGCAGTTCTTGTGAAGCCACATGAAGACGACCACACCTCCTCTGTCTTGTCCTCCAATCAAATATACCGTGCCATATTTAAAGAATGATCATGTGTCAGGTCACCTGTAAATGCGAAAGAAACGTTTCCATTGCTGTTTCGCAATATATTCCTTGTTCGAATTGCCAGAAAAACATCTAACTCAAGCATAAATTATGCAAAATTGCCGTGTTTCTACTGCCCACATTTTCAATTTGCTACTTCAATTACCGCAACTTCAATTTGCTACTTCAATTACCGCAACTTCAATTTGCTACTTCAATTATCGCAATTATCTTTTCCCGCCAGCGTTTTTAAGTTGCCAGCCAACGCCAGCATTTTATGATTTTCACTAAAGTTTAATGCATTCCAGAAAATGTTCTTCTTTAAATATGTAAACATACAATATATCAAAGGAAAGAGCAGACTCTTCGCTTTCAAACAAAAACTAAAAAGTTCCATCATACCTTTATTTGTTCTCTTTTTATCACCTCTCAATTATTATCAATTATGGGTAGATTTCTATAAAAAAGCCAAATTTTGAGCAAAACGCTCAGATAATTGTGTTTTTATAAAGGACTTTTGATTGAGATCAGATTCAGAGCGATGATCAAAACATACACGGAGTTTGAACTGTTTGGCTTAAGGGGATACTTCCAGGTTTTAGAAGTTGGTAAGAGCTAGTACAGATTGCTGGAAAATCTTGTCTTTGGCAGGGAAGTGTTTTCTCTTAGTTAACTCGTCAATGGCGGGGAAAAGTTTATGAGTCTTTAAAAAGTTTATGAGTCACATCCTAAAGTTTGAGTCACATCCCAACAGTAGCTTGAGAAATAACTGCAGGCAATATACTGACAGATATAACTATACTAATACACAGATAACTTCCTCAGACATTTATATTACTCTGAACCTGAGCACTGTTTTAAATCAAAGTTTTCATCCCCAAAATGGTATTTAGCAGCTACACATTCAACTCACAAGAAAAGTATGAATCAATTCCGACCAACAATGATGCAATTTTTATGAGGTTCACTAAGCCGTATCCATTTCTAAAGGTTTGAAGATTAAACATCTCAACAAGAATTTAAAGACTCTGAATCGATCTTTTCTCAATTTTAACAAAGTTTTCTCACAGAAAGCTTGAGCTTTCAACAGGCAGTGACCTTTAAACCAGCTGGGTAATGCTAATTTAAAAACTCTTCAATTATTCATGACATTTTTATCATGTACTTTCCCCTGCCAGACAATATACAGTCTGTGTTCTGACTGGCAAAATGATGAACTTCTTGTTTTATTCATCAGTACATCAGGAAGTCACTACCCCATCCCAACTGCGAATCAACACTACAATGTTATTACATTACAGACAAATATACACTCTATAAAACCAGCAGGAGATGTATCTCTTTACATTTACATTTATGCATTTGGCAGATGCTTTTATCCAAAGCAACTTATAGTACATTTAAGAAATGTTTGTAACCAAACCGTTTGTGAACCCCATTTACTTCCATAGTATTTTTTCTGACTATTTGGTTACAAACATTTCTCAGAATATCTCCCTTTGTGTTTATCAGAACAAAGAAATTTGTTGCTAGTGCAATGTGCCACCAACTGAGCTACAGGAACAAAGATTTTCGGCAAAGGAAAACATCATATGCCTTAAAACTGTTCGAATTATGCTTGAATGAAAGTTCCATAATGACAGAATGGGCGCAATGTTTGAGAAAAGATTGTTTTCTGTGTACTGCTGGCAAAAACACCGGTTATGAGTCTGTAATGCATCTATCTACAGTATGTGGAGTCAACATAATCCAAACATCTCCATAATCCAATTGAGAAAGAGAGTGCGGCTTACGAGGGCTGACGACCTCTGACACAGCCATGAAATAAGCTTAGCACAAAGCGTCATTATAGTGCCCATTACAACAATAATAACAAACGTAATATGGTTTTACGATCTCCTCATCCCTCCATCTGTCTCTCTTCTCTCTCCTATCTGCCAAAGACTTGCCCTTTCCATCTCTGCCATCTGGACTCAATAATGCATCCCCAAACACGCATTTTGTTTCAAAGTCAGTTTCTCTTTTCTCATTTAATCCCAATTCATTTACTGAGAATTCACCTATAGGTCGTTCCAAAATTGTATATTGATATTTAATTTTAGCTTTTTTAATGGAACAACATTGGAACAAGTTTATAAAATCTTTTTTGAACTATTACCAGTGGCGGCGGGGGACTTAAAAAAAAATTAACCAATGTTATGCACCTAAAACAGAATCTTTTTTTACTTTGGTGATAAGTCATTGCAAAACTCCAGGGTGGGTATTGAAGTCGAGTGGCAAAATAACACAATGTCCTAGGTGGGCTACTTTGGTGAATTTCTCTTAAGATAACAAAAAGGAGACACAGCCTTTCTTCTTCTGGCTGTCCTCTTCAGCTGTATTTGATGGCTGAGCACAGTATATATATATATATTGGTGAGCAAAACCGTTAAAAGCACAATAATTGACATGTTTCAATTGGGCGAATTCACAATTTCAATTTGGACCATGTCTATTAAATATCACCAAATGTTAATATGGATGTTGTTGAGGATGTTTTTGATCCGGCATCACTATAGACGCATTACATGCAGAATACTGGACTATAGCGGTGAGAATATATCAGGCGTCAGTATACTTGTGCCATGATTCAGCTGACTTTTCACACTAACCCTCCCACACACAACGCTTCACAAATCCTGCTTTAAAAACTACAAGGTAAGAGTGGAAGGCATGAGTTGTCATTCCTCTTTATTCTTATTGCTGGTGGAGTCACAGGGGAGCTGAGGGGGCCCTTTAAGGCAGAACTTTACAAAGGCAAAAACATCACAGATTGCACATTGGAATGCCAGGCAACAGGGTTTGACTCTGTCTGGGGTGTTAAATATTCATGCGTGCATGCGTATGTGTATGTGTGCGTGTGCATTATGTTTCTGAGGGGATCTATCTCTGGCTTTTGTACACCATGCACACATTTGTTCATAATGCAGAAGTAAAAACTGTTTATACAAGATTAGTCAGTCTTCACCAAACATTTAAAGTGCACCTATTTCATTGCTAAAAACAACGTTATTTGTATATTTGGTATAATACAATGTGTTCCGTGGTTTATGGTTCAAAAACACACTATTTTCCACATACCGTACATTTTTGTAGCTCCAGATATCCACCTTTCCTCAAACGCTTTGATTTTGTACACAACTCATCGATTTGAAAAGCTCTGTGTCCCTGATTGGCCAGTTAATCTGTACGTTGTGATTGGCCTGAATACCTCTGACGTCAGCCGGAAATGTGACGCTCCTCACCATGTTTGAAAGATTCGCCCACAATGCAATGCTAACAGGAGTTAATTTACAGGCTGTGAGTCCAAAGCGGGAGGAATTATGATAATGTCGGTCATCTCTACATACCCATTCCCAGGAAGTAAACTTTGGCTAAAATCTGTGTGTTTGTTGTAGTCCAAGAAAAAAGGTTTACGTTGGAGACGATAACTCACGTCATCGTTTACTTTGGGGTTTGTACCTTTTGCATTTCGTTAACATGTACTATACACACGTACACACCAAAGGAAATGTAAAACTTGAATCGGACCATTGGTGCTCTTTAGATCCTTCATCTGCATGACTGTAAAGCAGTTTTTAGTGTTTATATACAGTATGACAATAGCAATGTACACTCTCAGAAAATCAGAAAAAAGGTAGAAATGCTATAACTGGGGCAGTATTCTTTACCTAAAGAAGGCAAATTAGTACCTTAAAGATACATACAGTACTGGTACCAAATGTATACATATCTGTACCTAAATTGAACATATTATGGATTTTTTTAAGGGCACTGCCCCAGTGACAGCTTGCTTCTTTTTTTTTTGAGAGTGAGTAAAAACAAATTAAGAGTGGTTCTAAAACAAGGTAACGCCGTGTTTTTTTTTCAGACATCTGTTTTTTGATTGTGCATTTCAATTACACTTAAAAAAAAATGATTCATTCAATTTACTAAATTTTTTAAGGTAAGTGGTTGCAATCAATTTATTTAAGCTACATTTAAACAAAAGTTTTTGTTTTGTTTTGCCTTTCAAATTTTTTTTTTAAATGTAGCTTAAATAAATTGATTGCAACCACTTACCTTAAAAAAATGAGTTAATTGAATGAATCATTTTTTTTTGTAAAATTGTGTAAAATTAATCAAACTACATCAAATATAGCTAAGTAACACAATAAAACACAATAAAACAATAAAAACATAATAATAAAATGTTTTGACAAAAACTTTAAAAACGGAGTTATCTCCTTTTGGAACCAAACTCTTAAAATATTTAATTTAAGCACTTCGGGTTGAATTTTATTCAAGATTAGTTAAAGGAACAGTATGTAAGAAATTTATATCAATTAATCATAAAATGGCCCTGATATGTCACTATACATTAAGAAATCATTTTAATTTCAAATACTTATATCACTCACAACAGTGGTCTGGCCAAGATATTGTCATTTAAAAAGTAGAGTTGCAGCCCTCAACTGATGTTTATGTTGTCATTTTGTGTATTGGCCACCAGTTGTGTGATTGCAATACCATTTTTGGCCACAATCCTACATACTGTTCCTTTAAAAGATATTAGTCAAAAATAGAATATAGAGCCAGTATATATATTCACTATTGTTTATAACTGCTTGGATTGCTATTTGATAGGGTATTAACCGTTAATTTACATTTGGTAATGTGTTCCCGCAAACTGAATACACTGTAAAAAAAAATCCGTAGAAATTGCAGCTGGGTTGCCGGTAATTTACTGTAGATTTAAATTTATGTTATTTACTGGCAACATTTTGTTCAAAGTTGAATGAAAATTTAACATTTACAAGTCTTTGTCTTTACAGAGTAAAAGTAAAAAAACAGCATCAAGCAAAACCCTCTGGGAAACAACATCTGAAGCAAAAAACAGGAAAAGGTTGATGATGATTTCTGGTTCCCAGAATGCTTTGCATGAGGCTGTTATTGTATAGTTTTATTCTGTAAAGATAAAGACTTGTTAATATTTAAAATCTATTTAACTTTGAACAAACTCTTGCCAGTAAATAACATAAATTTAAATCTACGGTAAATTACCGGCAACCCAGCTGCAATAACATTGTAATTTCTACGGATTTTTTTTACAGTGTACAAATCTAATCTAGTTTTGTCTGCTACACTATATGTAAATACTTCAATGATGAGTCTAATTCTAGATGAGAACAACCATATGCCCACGAGTGACTCACATTGTCGTGCCTCAAAACCATCTTCTGATCTTGACATTACTGCATTTCATTACATTCTACATTTTGTTTCACTTTTGGTTAAAATGTGGATAAACCTAACTGCAGGCCAGTGTTTAAATTGATCTATGCTGAGGGGTTTTAACCTAAAATGGGTTGTATTCAGTCAAATATTCAGTAGACATTTTCTAGGTTAATTTAATCCAATTTTGAATTGGGGTTGGATTGTATTTTACACAAGTATGGGTTGAAACATCCCAGCTTTTTTGTGAGTGAAGTATATTCTGTTAGACAGTTCACTGCTAAATGTAGCAGTAACGGGACATTTACAGCACATTCTATCATCCACAAGTGCTTCAGTGTGTTGCGCTGTTTAAATTTGACAAATTTAACTTGGTGTCATTTCTGATAAAGTGTAGAATGTGTAAACAAATTGAATGATTTGTGGTGCTATAAAGGATAAAAGCTTGCAAAAAATGTATGCACCATTAACTAATATGGAATTGAAAACAGATAACCCTGGAGGACAACCCCATTTGCCCAAAACAAGGATAACAATGATATTTCTTCAGGATCCAATTCACTTCAAAGAAATCGTGTTCATACTGAGTCTTTGACGATCTGTGCAGAGTGGGAATGAATGGAACAATATTGCTCCAGGCTCAGAGGAAATGGACAGACCCGCCACACACCCTGCGTACATTGTTACATGCCTTTGAGAAAAATGCCATGAAATGTACTGTAATTTCCCTTAGGACCACAGCCACTTTAGACCCACACATACACACCACTATTATGTACTGTATGTGTCAGTGTGGCATCCTACACAAAATCTCATCTTGTCCCTGCAGAGAGGATACACATGAGCAGATGTTCACACGAGAGCAGAGGTCAAAGCCTTTATGATCTGGTAGGGCTAATAACATTTCCTGTTTATGTCATTGTGGGTGGTGACAGCGCTGCTAATTGACATTTACATACACACAAACACAAAACTATGCTGTGTTTTAAGTCAATATTCTTATAGTAAAAGGCATTTTTATTTTGTTAACATACTGTATACAAATCCTGTGTATTATCATTTTAAATCACTCTATTTAAATACGTTATTTATTACATTTATATACCTATACAAAAAGTCCCCATTCATTCTGGCCCTGTTAGATCTTAATCAGGTTTGGGGGTTATATTTAATATTTCACAAATGTAAAACAAGGCTGTGCATGATAAAGTATACAATACTGAAAATACATCTTTCAAAACAATTTCCGACCTACACTGCAATTTCATTTTGTGCCCTGTAGCTGCCGAGGTCATTTGAAATAAAACAGCAAATTTGTGTACAAGGTGTGCTTGCATTATAAATAGAATAGCAGACTGCAGTATTACAGCAAAAATCCTTGCGAGAAATCTTACATTTTCTTATTAGGTTCTTAAGGGTGCTCACCTGCTTTTATTTGCTGTTTGTGAGCAAAGCATAAATTAGTCATTGTCATGAACATGCAGAGATGATTTTTAAACAAGTACTGTACAGTGCGTGTTTTGAACACTTTTGGTATTACCACTACTGGATCTGCAATATGCGACTGCAATATGAGTTTTGTGTGAGACTTGTTTGTTGCTGATAAATCTCACGAATGTATTGTTTTGCATTGTAACATTATTTTCTATTTTCTTTATACTTATTTGTTTAATGCAAACTCAGCACTCAAGAAAATGCTATGATGTATAATGCTAGGTTCTTAAATAAAAAAAACTATCTTTAGTTTGAAAGTAGAAAATAAAGTTAAAGGGACACTCCACTTCAGCTCCCTTCGAGTTAAACATTTGATTTTTACCGTTTTGGAATCCATTCAGCTGATCTCCGGGTCTGCCGGTACTACTTTTAGCATAGCTTAGCATAATCCTTGAAATCTGATTAGACCATTAGCATTGAGCTAAAAAATAACCAAAGAGTTTCGATATTTTTCCTATTTAAAGACTCTTCTGTAGTTACATCGTGTACTACGACAGAAAATTAAAAGTTGCGATTTTCTAGGCAGATATGGTTAGGAACTATACTCTCATTCTAGCATAATAATCAAGGACTTTGCTGCCGTAACATGGCTGCAGCAGGCGTAGTGATATTACGCACTGCCCGAAAATAGTCCCCTTAGTTACTCTAAATAGCAGGGTACTATTTTAAGAGTTTGGTTCCAAAAATGAGATAACCTCCGTTCAAATTTCAAAAATCTTGTTTTTTGATTGTGTGTTCCAATTAATATCAATCAAACTGCATTTGGTTTGTTTTGATTTAACCCTTCATAACTAATAAAATAAAGCTAAGGAACACAATAAAACACAATAAAAACATGATAACATGATAATAAACATGTTTTGAATTTTTTTTTTTATTATCTCGTTTTGAAACCAAACTCTTCATTTCAGGCGCTGCGTAATATCATTGCGCCTGCAGCAGCCATGTTACGGCAGCAAAATCCTTGAGTACTACACCAGAATAAGAGTATAGTTCCTAGCCATATCGACCAAGAAAATCGCAACTTTATTTTCCGTTTGTCTTAGTACACAACGAAACTACAGAAGAGTCAAGTTTTAAATAGGAAAAATATCGAAACTCTTTGGTTATTTTTGAGCGCGATGCTAACGGTCTAATCAGATTCATTGGAGTATGCTAAGCTATGCTAAAAATGGTACTGGAGTTCAGCTGAATGGATTCCAAAATGGTAAAAATCTAATGTTTAACTCTAGGGGAGCTGGAAAATAAGCTTATTTACAAAAAAGTGGAGTGTCCCTTTAATGGTAAGTTCCTTTTAAAAGCTCAACAGTCTAAATTCTGCTGGGTTGTTGCATTAAAACAACCCAGCATAGGTTTATTTATTAACCCAACATGTGTTCTGTCAAATATTTACCCAGCATTGAGTTAAAAATAACCCAGCAGAAATTAGAGTGATATTTTCAAACATATAAATGCTATAATACTTAAACTGACACTGAAAGCATACACTTGTAGTCATGCAGAAAAAATCTGCCCACTTCCGCCGTTTACCTCAATAATTTGCTCTTTCTTCCTCTGTCTGTTTCATTCATAGTAACCCATCTGTTTGGATGCTGCGTCTGCTAAAAGTCTCCATGCCAATTGCCTTGTGTGACAGAAATGCTTTGTGCAGACCTTGGAACGAATAGCAGTGAAAATGGAACGTGCTAACTTAATGTACGTCAACCAATGACAGACAGGATAACTAAAAGAGTAACCACCAGGGGTTCTGAGTACTGCAATAACCAATGAAATGCCTGCAAACTTTGTGCACCAGGGTGAAATCAATTTCCAGACTACTGTAGAGTCGTTAATTTCCCTATTATTGAGAGAAAGATTGAAGCAGGCAGTTGGTCTGTCTAGTGAGTTACAATCTCGTTCTTTCTCTCTCAGCAGGACTCTAACAGTCTGGCAGGTTAGATCAGTAAGACTGGACATGGGTTGTCTCTCGGTGCACTTTAGTACCAGCTACTCTTTCTCGAATGTATTCTCAATTGCCTTTAAGAAACCATTTTCACTCCATATGTCATCCACTGCCGCAAGCAAAGACGGCCATTAACAAACATGAGTTTGCATTGCCTAAACAGAAAATGTCACTACAATATGAGAAAAAAAACTAATTAGAATGAGAGAGAAAATGACTTTAGTTGCAGTATTTTCAATCAATGCGTGATTGATTTACATGCCTAACTTGTTTCCCAGAACCCTTTAAGTAATTAGCAGTTTTTGTATGATTTTTGTAAGTGTAATGTACTGTTGGTTCAAACAACAAACAATTTGTGACCCTGGACCACAAAACCAGTCTAAAGTAGCATGGGTATAATTGTAGCAAAAGCTAAAAAGAATTTGCCAAAAATTATTAAGATATTTAGTAAAGGTCAAATTCTATTAAAGGACAAGTTCGGTATTTTACACTTAAAGCCCTGTTTTCAAATTGTTTATGATGAAATAGAACGGTTTTGACTGAAATTTCGACATATGCGGCTGCCCCGAGAACAGTCTGAAAACAGGGCTTTAAGTGTAAAATACCGAACTTTTCCTTTAAGATATTTTGTAAATTCCCTATTATAAATGTCAAAACTTTGTTCATGGGTGGATGCAGTTGCTAAGGACTTCATTTGGACAACTTTAAAGGAAATTTACACGCCCAGATTCTCAGATTTTTTTAAATAGTTGTCGGCCAAATATTGTCCTATCCTAACAAACAATACATCAATGGAAAGCTTTGATTTATTCAGATGAGTTTTAGATGATAAATAAATCTAAATTACCCTTGTATGACTGGTTTTGTGGTCCAGGGTCACATTTGTGATGCAATCTCATAAAGCAGGTTTCCCAAACGGGAGTTCGTGAATCATGGGAATTGCAGGGTTTCGTGAGATGATGAAAAGCAATAAAAAACCCTAATAAAACAATTATTAACAAAAAAACATACACAACACTACACAATATCAGAAAATTGAAAACTTAAGCAAATGGGCAGATACATTACCAATAAAAGAAAAATACCAAATATAATAAAAACAATAACTATGTAAAAAATACTCATAAAAACTTTAAAATTAAATGTAAATGTGCTATTAAAACATTGAAATATTTGTCTAAAATCTCAGGGGGTACTTCAAGTAAATCATTCAGGTTAAAGGGGATCGGCTCACAAAAAGTTTGAAATTCACTGTGATTAAGGATTACAACAAAAATAACACTCTAAAAATGCCATGGTTGAGTAAAATATGGACCCAACTGCTGGTTAAAAAAACAAAATGTCCATATTTCACCCAACCATGAGTTGAAACAACCCAACTTGTAAACAAAAAAATATCATTGTATATTAAAAAAACACATATGTTGTATATTTAAAATATTTCTGTACCAAAATATTTCGGTTTTCCCATGCTGCCTTGCACGCACATTTTCCCCTGAAATAGGGAACCAATCACAGAACGGGAGGGGCAGCAAGACGATGACGACGTCTATGCGACCACCGATTGGCTATGAGCTATGTACAGACTTATTTGATCGACATTCGTAGCACCCAATAAACGGCATAGGGAACCAATCACAGAACGGGGAGGGGGCAGCAAGACGATGACGACATCTATGCGACTCACCGATTGGCTAATGAGCTACATACAGACGCATTTGATAGACATTCGTAGCGCCCAATAAACGGCTCTGGCCATTCGTAAACCATTCCTCAAATACGAGAAAATTAACATGTGGTTCCCAGACCACATCTCATTCTCTATGTTCTGGAGTTAGCCAGGCTATACTAAGTTAAACTTAAATTGATAAAACTGGATCCTGTGCAAGCCAGTTCAATTCAGCAACTAATATATCAACCTACTGCCATTGTCAGAAACAAAACAACCATGCAGCTCATTCTTTGGTACAGTCGACTGCTTCTTTCAGACAGACCGAATACATTAAAACTCACACGAAAAGACAGGATTTTCTCACGGAATTGTTTCTAATACGCTCAGCCGCCTGCGTCCAATGAAATGGGAAACACATCGATTGATGGTTAGTTTTGTGTTTGGAGGAATAAACGATCAATAACAATGCAGACGCTTGTTTACTGTGGGCACGGCTACCTAGTTGAAGAAATAAAGCGTACAGTCTCGCGAGTCACGGCACGTTGAGAAAGCGTTTCAATGAGCTTTAAAAATAAACACAGCTTTTCCAGCTTAACTTTGTGTAAAAGCGTTGTGGCGTTTACGCCACTTACTGTGAAACTTTGAAAAGAAAACAACTGTACTGACACTATTTGACTGACAGCTGACTTTCTGAATACTCACTGTATCACTACACTAGCAGAACTAGAAGACTAACTTTAAAAATAAAAACACACAAGTATAAAGCTTAAATGTTTTATAGTAAATTAATACTTGTATAGGGTTGGTTTAATACCTGTACACACTACTCAATGATACTCAATACATGTTTGATTAAAATGTTTATGCCATTGCCGCCTTGTAAGTTTGATTTCAATTTATTTAACTTTAATTTCAGTCTTTGGCATGACCTTACTTACAGTAGTCAATATTAAAGATACCAAGGTTATATACAGATACGTAGGATGATTTTAAAACATTAAATCATATAGCAATGGGTCGCATATGCACTCTACACCTATGTTTCATCTGTTTCTTGCAGGTTAAAACCTTTATGAGAGGTCAAGTTAGAGTAAAACAACCCTTTAGGCTGTCGCATAATCCTCTCAAAGTCCTGAGCTCAACCTCTCGATGAGAAACCCAGTCAGCGGATTTCAGTGTGTAAAAGGCTTCTTTAATGGCTGCAAAATAGCACTGCATCTTCAACTCTGTCTCTCTCTATCCATTTTTAATAGATAGGGAATAGAGCGTAAAACCCTGTCATCTGTTGACTGTTAATGGCTAGGCTGTTCCTCTAGACTCCTACAGGGAAGTGCTTTGACTTAAATGGCCTTTACGATGTGACTTTATTTGATTTGGCACGTAGGACTTCTACCTTTCCCATGCGGAGGTTGTGTTAGGGATGACTTTGCTATAAGTACATCCTGACTAAAATTAAACTACATCGAAGTTTTTACAGTTCTCAATGCATTACAGGATAAACAGTTGTGTGCTGGGCAAAAACTACACAGTGTTAGTTGTAACACGGACTGTTTAGATTGTTGCACAATGTTGAGCATTTTGTTTTTCCTGTATTTTTTCACACTGCCAAAAGATGATCTCACGCAAATTATTGTAAAGGTATTATGTTTTTCCAGAGAGTGTTTTGGTGGCATGTAAGTAAATTTGATCATTATATGTTTTTTTTTTCGGTTTCTAAGTTGGTTGTGTAAGATACCAAATCCAATGCTATGTCATATTAAACAGTGTCTTGTTGACTAAAACACAGCATCGTTTTGAAATGTCTGCAGCTCTTTGCAACTTTTTGGTGGGCTTGAAAATATTTTGACCCAGCGGGGTTAAATGAAAACCGCTAACGTTAGCGTAAATTTTGCTGTTTGTTTTAAATAGGCTACACACAAATGATTGCTGGTTGACAACAAAATAATTCTGCCCGTCTTATCAGAAATCGTGTTTCAAAATTTATTTTTGTTCATATCTTTAATATTGATTGAATAAGGTCACGTCAAAGATTGAAATCATAATGAAATGAATGGCAAAAATCAGACTTTGATGCTCATTTTCTCAAAATTAGATTTTTAAACTGTTATTACAGACTGAGCCACATATATAAAAAATGTTTTATCATAATTGTGCTGCTTTTTCTCACATATTTAGACATTTTTATCCATTTATAATTGAACTATTGTTAGAAAAGGGCTGGATGAATGAATACAGTGTGGATACCTGTTTATTATAAACAGATTTATAAACAATATCCACTTCAAGTATATAGACAAAATAGTATTGAAATATTTGCCTGCAAACGTAATTTTTAGCAAGTGTTACAACTAACCCCCTGCCTGTTACAACTAACCCCCCAACTATGAGGTAAGTTGTAACGTTTGCATTTCTGTCACATTTGGTGTAATTGTCCAAGAATGGTAAGTACTAGAAACAAACGTTCAAATGTTCATTTGTAGCAGAGATGTGTGTGTAGCTTGTGTAAAAATAAAATTAAATCAAACTCAAATATTTTTTGAATGATTGAGCCAAAACCAAAAAGCGCTCTCCCCGATTACATCTGACACTGTCTAGTTGGCCAAAACAAGCTACAGTATTTTAGGAGGCAGCATAATTAAGATGACTACACTCTAAAAAACAAACGGTGCTATATAGCACCAAAACAGTTGCTTTGGATCGTAACGATAGAAGAACCATTTTTAGTGCCATATAGCACTGGTGAAGAACCAGTGAAGCACCAGTGAAGCACCAGTGAAGCACCTGTGTAGAACCATATAGTGCTATGTAGAACCATATGTGGTGCTATATGGCCCCTATATGGCTCTACACTGGTGCTTCACTGGTGCTTCACTGGTTCTTCACCGGTGCTATATGGCACTAAAATGGTTCTTCTATCGTTACGATCCAAAGCAATTGTTTTGGTGCTATATAGCACCGTTTGTTTTTTTAGAGTGTACAGTATCTTTTGGCACAGATCAAAAGACCAAAGCAGATTATCACTCCAATTATGATCTGAAGTCAGCAATGGCATGATTTTATCAGTCTGGACTAGATAAACAAACTAAAGGAGTACCAAATAGTATCATAGCATTGTTGTAATGTTTGATACAATAATGCCATGGTTCTCTGGACATTTACCATGGTAATAGTATGGTATTCTAGCATTGTACCATTTTGAGTGTCACGATACGTGTGAATAGTAATCATTTATTAAAAATGGTATATTTTAAAGCACCACTGTAGTACTACCATACTACTACAGTTACTGTGCTAACACCATAGTACTCTTCTATCTGCGTGCTTAAACAAGAAAAAGCAATCATACTGTTTACTCTTTGCTCTCAAAGCTGCACTGTTATGAATTATAAACACTCTCCCTTTATGAACTACATTTTATTTATAATTTAACTTTGTAAATGCTTTGCAACACTCTTGATTTGTTACAAAAGCTTTGCTTTAAGCAATTTCCAAATTTACTTTGAACACACAAGAAAGCCGTATAGATCAAATACAGAAAAATGTGAAATGTTTGCCTTTACTGAGGTGATAAAAACTGAATTTAACATTGGTATTCTGTACGGGTCAGGTGAAATGTCCAGTAAACTCCCAGCAGTTTGTTTTTGACCTACATGAGAGGTTTTGATTTAGGCTAAAATGAGTCTGTGTTTCTGAAACTCATCGGTTTTCGTGTAACCCTGAACGTGTCTAATCAAAGGTGCGATGCGACCTCTACGGCTCTGAGCCATCCCTCCCTGTGTGTTTTCTGAATGACTATTACAGTGAGACTGTATAAGATGAAAAGCCTCTTGAACTCAAGTAGAATTCAATTATTGCACACAAAGGACAATCTTTTCTTGAGAACCAACGGGTCAAAGCATCCTTCAGTCGACCCTGATATATACAAGTACAGAATGAATCGTACAGTGCAGCCACATGATACTAAAAGAAATGGAAGTGGATGTTACTCAATCTGTTTTAGTTTGAAAATTTGGTAAACATTGCAGAAACTCTGTTGGGTAAATGCAGTTGTCTGTGTAGTCTGAATTGGTTCGTTATGCACTGTCAAAAATACTTTTTTGTACTGTATATGAATTGAATTTTTGCTGTGCAGGACCTAAGTCCCCTTACACTGCAAAAAATGACTTTCTTGCTTAGTATTTTTGTCTTGTTTTCAGAAAAACAAATCCACAAATTCTTAAATTAAGATGTATTTTCTTGATGAGCAAAATGACCTAGGAAAATATTTCTAGTTTTAACAAAAAATATAAACTTTAAGTAAATTAGTGCTTAAAGGGATAGTTCGGCCAAAAATGATATTAAACCCATGATTTACTCACCCCCAAGCTGTCCGAGTTGCATATGTCCATCGTTTTTCAGACAAACACATTTTCGGATATTTTATCAAATGTTTTAGATTTTTCAGTTGATTAAATGTAATGATACGGGGTCCACCCATAGTCCACGACCTTCAAGTCCAAAAAAAGTGCATCCATCCTTCACAAATTAAATCCAAACGGCTCCAGGATGATAAACAAAGGTCCTCTGAGGGTAATCTGCGTGGTGTTGTTGTAGAAATATCCATATTTAAAACTTTATTAACAAAACTAATACCTTCCGGTAGCGCCGCCATCTTAGTCGCATTCAGGAGAGACTATTAGCGTAGTGTACGCACTTTTCTTAGTGACATATGACAAATTCGGAGGGCGGGGGCACAGAGCAGCAGCAGAGTAGCCTCCGTAGGCTGTGTAAGCACTCATCCTGAATGCGGACGCGACTAAGATGGCGGCGCTAAGGGAAGGTATTTATTTACGTTAAGAAAGTTTTAAATATGGATATTTCTACAACAACACCGCGTGGATTACCCTCAGAAGACCTTTGTTTATCATCCTGGAGCCGTTTGGATTTAATTTGTGAAGGATGGACGCACTTTTTTTGGACTTGAAGGTCGTGGACTATGGGTGGACCCCGTAACATTACATTTAATCAACTGAAAGATCTAAAACATTTTCTAAAATATCCGAAAATGTGTTTGTCTGAAAAACGATGGACATATGCAACTCGGACAGCTTGGGGGTGAGTAAATCATGGGTTTAATATCATTTTTGGCCGAACTATCCCTTTAAAACAAGCAAAAAAATCTGCCAATGGAATAAGAAAAAATTTCTTCAAATAAGTTTACTTTTTCATAAACACCTAATTCAAGAAAATCTTTCTTTTTACATTGGCAGACTTATTTTCCTAGGTCATTTGGCTCATCAAGAAAATACATCTTAATTTAAGAATTTTTAGATATTTTTACTGAAAACAAGACAAAAAATACTAAGCAAGAAAGTCATTTTTTGTAGTGTAGGGAAGTCAAGCCACTAGCCGGCCATCTTTGCAACTCCTCCGGGCAGTTATTTCAGCAAAGTCCTATGTACCTGAATCAGGAAAGACAAATATCTCTAAAATCATGTGTTTCTTAAGCTCAAATTGCCCTACAAACACCTTTATTCAAAGTAATTTCAACTACTTCAGCTACTTTCATGCAACTCTTTATAGACCGTTTTATCGGACGCACATGCGGTGGCGCGATTACGCGTCTGAGCGGAGCTTTACTTTCGGTCTCTGTTTGTTTGATGGTCAAACTGAAAGGAGTTTACACACCAAGACGGTTATCGTGCGTGCTTATCGCTGATGTTTAACGCCTTGTGACTGTTAGATTGTATTTCTAGAGATATGTTTGCAGGCTGGAGGTCTGTGCTGAGCAGCAGAGATTCTGATCAGGGGCTATGAAAGACGCAGACACCAAGTTCTGTTCAAATCATAGTCAAAAGTTTATTGATAAAGTCTCACAATATATAGTGGTAAAAGAGGAAGCATTAGTCACCTGAGACAGATTGTGATATTCATGAAGACGTCTGAAATAAATCATACTCATCTTTCTGCAGATATAACTCTTGACTAATGTCATATTGTTTTTGCCAGATTGACAATTTATAACACAAGGAGGTCTCTAAGTCACTAAGTAACTCTTAGGGGTTTCCCGGACAGGGATTAGACTAGTCCTAGACTCAAATAAATGTAAGAGCTGTCCAAACTGAAAACAACTTGCACTGACGTATCTTAACCCTTGTGGGTTGTTGAGGCCATTTTTGTTTTTTTATGGCCACAACTTTCTCTGTGTTTCAGCAAATGGAATGATTTTGGGTGACAAATCTTATATTTGCACAAATTTTGAGAAAATGCTTTGAAACTTTCATGTGCTCACGCGAAACCTTCATGTGCAGATTTTGCTATCGCGAGCACGTGAAGGTGAAAGTTTCACATGCGCGCGCGATAGTTTCACGTGAGCACGCGATAGTTTCACGTGAGCACGCGATAGTTTCACGCTAGCATGCGAAACTAAACTGTCTAAACTTTTCTAAAAAAATTCTGCACATGAAGGTTTTGCGTGAGCACATGAAAGTTTCACGTGAGCACATGAAAGTTTCACGTGAGAACATGCACCTAAACTTTAGATTTTTTTACTCCAATGTCACCTTAGGGGCTCGGTAATAAGTGGTGTCACTGATTTGATGAAAAAAAACCCACACAAAATTACAGATTTTCAATATAAAAAGTGATTGTGGACTGGATTTTTTTTTTTAACCTTTTTCACAGTCTTGGGCTTGTCAAAGATTGGTTAAAACATTGGGTTTGATGCTTGTAAAACATTTCAAATCAATATTTAAAATTCCTTACCATACTTATGAGGTAAATAGCTGTAATATGTAATAATAATGTAATATGTGTAATAAGTGGGATAATGTACAGGCAGCTGGTTGTTATCGCAATAAAAGCCCATTTAGTGTAATACAAGACCCTCCACTTCACATTGGGTCCTGATCACACTGTCAGGGCTTATTTCTGCAATAACAACCGGCTGCATATACATTATCTCTTATATATGATAATGCCTGCCCTGAAATATTGTCAATAGGTTTTTCAACATTAAAGATCTGGCAACCAACATCGTACTTGTCATTTGTTTCTATTCTATAAATAGCTTTTAGTCTGTCATGTGTTTGATGTTTTCTACTCAGATGCCAGGTTTGCGTCAAGAGTGACAGAAAATATGACTATATTTACATGCAAATGAGAAACGCATCTCTAAACAACTCATAGCCATAGATCTCATCTCAACTCACCTTGGAAAAGAAAGAAAGAAACATTTGCGAAGTACTAAACTATGATAGCGTACGATTGCATAATAAAAACATTCATTGCGAGAAAAAAACGGGCATTTATAGTGAGGGTTTGGATATGAATTATTTGTGATTTTATTGGACATGTCTATGTGGCACAAATGACTGATGGCTCCGTTCCAGTGGGTGTTCTGAATCATAACAACCAGTTGTTTGTCTTGAAAGCATTTCACCTTCTCGGCGTGTGCTCTCATTGCAGAATTGCCCTTAACCTTGCTGCCACAAAAACCACACAGATTTCAGTTATCTCAGTGTGATGTTTCTCCCCATGATGTCTCTATCCACAACAATTACACCAAACAAAGATTGTCAGGCAAGCATCACAATCAAACAGGCCTATTTACAATACATGCTCACTGATCCTTTAATCCAAAAAGATTTAAAACATACTTTATGAAGTGAATTTTTAGGTCTTTATATCTAAAACAAAGAAACATTACTATGCAGAATGAATAAAAATGTTCTGCAACATTAAAGCCCTTTCATCAGTGTTTTTTTTTTACTTTTCGTCTGCACTTTTTCTATACTTTGATAATGTGAACCACGAAATGCATATCCTAAAAATACATGCAATTGCCTCACACAGCTCTCATTTACACACTACAATCTGCTTTGAATTACTGCAGCTGTGTCGCTTAAATTGCAGGTCTAACATTTGATAAGCAGCCTGATTGTGTTCATTAAGCGTTTAGCGCCGAGGATCTTATTCCCGCTTCTGTTCACATGAGTTAGTGCCCCTGCAATCCAACAGCCGTGGGTTATAGGAGACACGAATCATTACCCAGCCCTGCTTATGGTGATTATTTTGGACCTTTCCGGCACATTTCCTCGAAAATCTCACGGTAACGTCTGCGAGGCTCCGCGAAGGGCCAAACGGATCCGGGAAAATGAGGCTGCAGATCCGCACGGGCACACAGACGATGAATGATGGCCGCTCTCGCTGCTGTCATTTCCACAGTCTATCATATCGTTGTGTTGCTCGACATGAACAAGCACATCTGTTGCTCGTCGAACATCTGTACTCATTTGCATATTAATGAATAATTATGTTAATTTGATTGCCACTGATTCGTGTGGAGGGAAATTTGTCTCGTGTGGCCGCCACTGGAGCTTAAACCAGAGGGTTTTTTTCTCTTGGATTGATGATCGATATATTATTGATGTATTCGCATACATCATTTATTACAATTCAACAAGATTGAAGAAGCAAGCACTTGGAAAGAATCATGAATGGATTCGGTGCATAATTAGTTTTTTTTTCTAATCTGTACTTTGTCATGCTTTCTACAATAAAAAGTTCTAGAAACATGGAAACCATAAAAAGTTTTATAAGACTTTAAGGGACACTTCACTTTTTTGAAAATATGCTCATTTTTCAGTTTCCTAGAGTTAAACATTTGATTTTTACCGTTTTGGAATCCATTCAGCTGATCTCTGGGTCTGGCGGTACAACTTTTAGCATAGCTTAGCATAATCCATTGAATCTGATTAGACCATTAGCATCGCGCTAAAAATGGCAAAAGAGTTTCGATATTTTTCCCATGTTAAACTTGACTCTTCTGTAGTTACATCGTGTACTAAGACCGACGGAAAATTAAAAGTTGCGATTTTCTAGGCTGATAGGGCTAGGAACTATACTTTCATTCTTGCGTAATAATCAAGGACTTTGCTGCTGTAACATGGCTACAGCAGGCGTAGTGATTTTATGCACTGCCCGAAAATAGTCCCCTTGGTTAGTTTCAATAGCAGGAACTATTTTCAGGCACTGCGTAATATCATACCATACCATCTTCCATTGGTGAAAAGTGAAACGCTTAGGTTACTCACGTAACCCCGGTTCCCTGAAATAACGGGAACGAAGCATTGCGTCAGTTAGCTGACGCTATGGGGGAAACTCCTGTTTACTCCGTGACTGAAGCCTATTGGTTAACGTCTGTACAAAGTACAGACCAATGACGTTTGAACCCGCGCGCGGGAGGAACGCGTCCCTATATAAGCGCGGTTCAATCGTCAGGAGCTCATTATATTCGACTGAAGCGCGCAGCCGAATAACACTCGCTGCGTAGACGTTTGTAGCACGGCAAGAGACGCAATGCTTCGTTCCCGTTATTTCAGGGAACCGGGGTTACGTGAGTAACCTAAGCGTTCCCTTTCAATACGGTTCACTTCGCATTGCGTCAGTTAGCTGACGCTATGGGGGAACGTAATCCCATCACGCCGTGCATACACAACGTACTGAAGTGCCTTACCGGAGAGACACTGCGTGTGGCCCTATACCCGGCATATTCACAGCTTAAAAAGCAAATGTGTAAGCACCATATAAATTGTTGACGCGCACACGGTGGGGTTTTAAACGCACCGGGGGCACATAACATAGCACAAGACGGCGAGGTACCGAGCGCGCCGCGGCTGTGCGAGATAAGTAAATTCAGAGTCACGTTGGTGAGCTCGCTGAGCGCACCGTGGTGTACACATAAAACGCATGAGCGTGCATGATTGAGCCGAGAGAACCTGCGCTCGTAGGGCAGGGACGTCTAAGCTGTACAATCTGACAACGTAGACGGCGAAGACTAGCCGGCCGCGTAGCAGATATCAAATATAGATATAGATACCCCTGTAGACCAAGTTCATGAAGAAGCCAAACTCGCAGAGAGTGGGCTCTATATAGGACATAGCTCATAGAGGGGCGTGAGCCAGTGCGATGGTTTCAACGATCCATCTAAATAACCACTGTTAGCAACAGACATACGTAGTGAGTGATCTGCGAAGCTCACGAACGGCCGATCTGACTATAATATGCGGCAGAACGGTTCGTAGCGTGGGATTATACAGATACCACAATAGTGTGAACCCAGGTGCACCCTCGAGCGCATCGGGATGCATATAGGTAGTATTATAGTGCACAGATCGGTGAGCTTTCCAAGCGCGCCGTAAATGTGTATTGACTATAAATTGCACGGGCACAGGTGAACACTTGAATACATCGTGAATGCATATAGATGAATCAGAGTGTTATAATGCACAGGCCGGCAAGATTCTCGAGCGCGCCGTCATGTGTTCTGATAATAAATTGTGCGCACACGGGTGAACTCTTCAGTGCACCGTGAATGCGTATAGATAAATCAGTGCACAGAACGCGCCGTGAATGTGTACAAATATGATTGATGAACGTAACGGTGGGCACCCAACGCACCGTGAACGTACACAGATGAACAACAATGTATGTGTCACAAATCATAACACAGCTGTGTACACAGGTGAGCTTTCCCAAGCGCATCTTATTGTATACCAAAATGTTATAGCGTGTACATGTGAGCTTCTCTAAGCGCACGGTGGACGCATATAATTAAAAACCATATCGTGCATACAGGTGAGCTAATGGGCGCACCTTTAATGCAACAAACCTCAGTAGTGCGAAGCAGGGATGTCGAAGCTGTAAACTGACAACGTGGACGGCGGGGACCAGCCGGCCGTGTCACAATTGTCAAATGAGAAACCTCTTAGATTGCCCATGCTCTAAGACAAGTGAGCATAATTGTCACGGGAGGTGATAACGTCAACGATCCATAAATAGCCTGTATTGACAGGTGCTCTAGTGAGTGATCTGTGACGCAGATGAACAGCTGATCGTCTGATGTACGTCAGACGTATGTGTCATCCAGGACCTTGGACAGTTCCAGAGCGCTGTGCCTCGGGCACCGTCCGCATCTGAGAAATGACAGGCTTATGAATAAAGTGAATGGCCAGCCGTAAAAGCATGGTTCGCTGTTACCGCCGCCGTCCGCATCTGAGAGATGACAGGCTTGTGAATTAAATGAATGGTCGGTCGTAAAAGCGTGGTTCGCTGTTATCACGGCCACATAGATATAGGTAGGGGAGAGAGCCGCCGTGCCTCTGTAGTGAGGAGAAAAGTGTTCCACCCACGATTCGCGGGGGGTATTGACTTTCAAATGTCACTAGACAGAATGGATCAGACTTTGCATAAGGACGCCTCGTGAAAGGGGTCCTAGCAGCTTGTGTCAATTTGTCATAAGGCACGTAATGTAGGTCGTGTCCCACGGATGCCATCTCCACACGCCCATCGTAATGGGTTAATATTGGTAGTTTAAGCATGAGATGCGTATCACTCTGATTGAACATAGCTTATAAAGCGATGCAATGAGTTTATAAAGGAGATGACTCGTCAGCTTGTTCAGGGGGCGAGATCTCAGTCTGGTTCGGTAAATAATGAAACCACCGTAGATTGCCCGACCGCATTATCACAATAACACGGTCGAGAGTGCTGCAGTGCTAAATCATCCTCTTAATGTACCGTATTCACAGTACAAGGTGATTTATATGAGACAAACGGCGTTCCACGCGCCGAAGGCTGATTGCCGTCGTAAAGCGTGTTCAACCCACAGCAAATGCTGGGCTAGCTCGTAATGACAGCACTTCATGCAGCAGTGTGTAACTTAAGCAAGCTTCCCGGCCGTCAGCTCGGGGCGGGACCTTTGCTTAGTCAAACTGAAGTGGACTTATGAACAATGCCACGATATTCAGCTTTCTGAGGCTCGTTAGAGGGGTACGTGCGCCCGTCTTAAACGAGATGCCGCGCGCGTCTGACTGTGCGCGTGCTTTAAGCTTTGAAACTTATTGTGGCGGGTAGCAAGCTCACTTGAGGTTGATATTACCCTTAATATCTCCAAGTATTGGAGCGGAGGTGTGAGCGTCTTCGGATCCGCTAATATAAATCAGCTATATGGCCGAAAAACGTCATAAACCGCTTGGCTGTAAGCCTTTGAGTGGCCGTCCGGAGAGGGCGCGATTCAAACGCTTGGAGCCATGCAAAAGTCTGAGGCTGTCCTTCCTCTAGGAAGAGAGAATAACAGCCGTAAGACCGTGCTCGTTTGCGCCATCAGCATCGTAGCGGAGAAACTGAGGTGGGCTGCGAGCGAATTTGGCAGAAAGGTGTTAGAGACACAGTACAGTCGTGGGGTGTCAATACACAGTATATGGCCAAACCGGGGTTTTTTCGGCTAGCGTCGATAGAATTATGGACAGCGGGCCGTGTGTGCGTATTACTGATTGCTTGTCAGTAAGGCGATAAAGTGTTTAGAGACACCGTACAACCGTGGGTGTCAATACACAGTATAGTAAGCACGGAAATTACTCTTTTTAGAGGAATTAAATACCGTTCGCCACTATAGTGAGGTCGCATAGCCGACAGTATTACACAGTATGTTTGGATAAACAGCACACAGAAAACATTTCAGGGCAGTCCAGCCGAGGCGCGACATAACCCCTTTTTCCCAGACAGTTTCGTTCTCTGTTTATGCAGCTATGCTGCGGAGACCAGAGCTCAGCCGTTCAGGTGCACAAGCCTCAGTAGTGACGGTGACCGAACGGCTCACGGAGCAGGGTAGTATGTCTAGGTAGTTTAATGTCAGACTGAACCCATCGCAGAGAGGAAGTCTGCCGCGAGGCCCGCGGTTTTGCCGTTTATTAAAAGGGCAGAAAAACCGGGTATATATATATAAGAATGTACCAATATTCAGCGCACTGATATAGGACGGGACTGAATAAAGGGAGGTATTCGAGCCTCAGTATATTATAAACAAATTCGTTCTGCCTCTGATTCCGTCTAAACCAGAGAGAAATTACCAGGCAGACGAAAAATGAGCTATCTGAAGTGAGATCGGCTCAGGCCAGTAAAGCTCTATAATAAGTGTTTTAGCGCTCCAATAGAGGCGTGTCCGCCTTATCGAGCAGACGAATGAGATCGTGCCGCTCCAGGAGGGGAGGGGCATGAAGCTCTCTTATAATGAGTGTTCTTGGTGCTCCAATAGCGGCGAATCGGCCCTATCGAGCAGACGAATGAGATCGCGCCGCTCCAGGAGGGGAGGGGCATGAAGCTCTGTAATCGTTGAACACTGGACAGCTGCATTTAGAGGCAGCGAGCCGTAATACCGCGTGCTAGCTAAGCCGTTAAGAGACCTCACCACTGTGGGGAAAGGAGCGAGGGACTCCGCGAGCGTGGAGCACGAGTGGCTGTGCTATGACAGAGACAGGGGCAGACCGCCCGTGTTTGCTTGTCGTATGCATCTATCCAGGTCTACGGTTCCCCGCTTGTTCATCTCAACAAGAGAGGAACGGCAGAGGGGAGCAGCAACACAGACAGAACAGCCATGCGTCGTGACGGTATCACCCGATGCACTCGGGGGATTAATATATGTGCCAGAGATCTCGCCACTGAATGTGAAAGGAGCGAAGGGACTCTGTAAGCATGAACGGTTGCGGTGTGACAGAACACAGGGGGGGTTAGTCCGTGTGTGCTTGTCCATGCATCCATCTAGTCTCATGGCTCGCCGTGTGTTCATCCCGGCGAGAGAGGAACAGCAGGGGGAGCACGAAACATGGATAAGACAACCAAAGCATAAGCGCGGTCCCGGCGTGGGAGGTGCCAGACCGGTAACGCGCTCGGAGGAAATTCATAGCAGAGAGGCTCACCGAGCCGCTGTGCTGGACGCTATTACAACAGCGCCTGCTCTTTTAGCTTATAGCTTTATATTAAAAATATTGATCTTACCGGGCGGCCGCAGGGGAGACCTCGTCAGGCGTGTGTCCGCTGCACAGGGCTCGAACCACGGCAAGCGAAGGCTATCTTCGGTTCTCGGCCGGAAAGCGGCAGGGGAAGACGCTAGACCTGGACTCTGCTATCTTCGGTTCTCAGCCGGAAAACGGCAGGGGAAGACGCTAGGCCTGGACTCCGCTGCAGGGCTTTTGTCAACGGCGAGGTAAGGCTTCTTCTTTTTCTTCGGAGCAGCGAGAGGTTCGCGCTGAAGGAGAAAATAATGAGCTCCTGACGATTGAACCGCGCTTATATAGGGACGCGTTCCTCCCGCGCGCGGGTTCAAACGTCATTGGTCTGTACTTTGTACAGACGTTAACCAATAGGCTTCAGTCACGGAGTAAACAGGAGTTTCCCCCATAGCGTCAGCTAACTGACGCAATGCGAAGTGAACCGTATTGAAAGGGAACCGGCAGTGTCCCTATACGATGCTGACATCTTGGGTCTTGAGTGTGCGCAGTAGCGATTTCGGGACCAGTCCTGCGCAGTAGTGAGCAGGAATTAAAGCCGCAAAATCAAGGCACCACCCTCGCCTCCGCAGGATGTGCATATCACAGCTGTCAATCATGACGTTACATCATCGTTTTTATAGCTTTAAATAACTAACTAAAAACCAACTTATTTTAAAAACAAAAACATGAATTTACATTAGGGTAATAAAAACTACAGTAAATGACAGAAACCAGCTTCGGAAAAAAGATAATTTGAGTAAAATTAAATTGTTTAGTTGGTCTCAAGTCCCACTGAATAACATGGGGGAGGCGGGGTTTATAACCTATACTAGGACCAGTCACTGGGAGGCGATTGAGACGTTTTGGCTTCACTTTTCAGGGCTTGATTCAGACATACTACTCACCTAGTCTACTGCTTTTCGCCTACTATACAGTATGGAAGTAGACTGTTTTGGACGCAGCGTCTGTGTTAAATTGTGTTATTTTTCTAATGCTCCTATTAGCATTTGTTTTTCTTTTTAGCATGCCTCACTTTATCTTTCCTCTTATACTCTCAAAGCTTATTTTAGGATGTTTAGGCATTTATAATTTATAACAAAGTGACATTTATTATTAAAAATGTATTTTGACAATGTTACAGTCACACACAAAGCACATTTTTACCTGTAAACACAACACTGACAGATAGTCAGGGGACTTTAAATGTTGCATAAGGTTCCTGAATACCACAACCCTGCATCTGACAGAAAAAGTATTGCAACATTTCTGATATAATTCTTATGTCTCCTTTGGCGATGCCCACAGCCTCTCTCAGATACCCTCTCACGTACAGTATGACTGAACTCAGTAATGATAGATGATACCGACTCCATCATTGGGAAACAGCAAGGGCACCGTACCGCATGTCTTAAAAAAAATCCCATGAGCTCCAAGACCCAGAGGGCATCGAGTCAGGCCCGAAACAGCTTTAAATCACTCTGCATTAAAGCAACAAGAGCCGTTTTATTTATATGCAGCACAAATACTTGAGCCAGTGTCAGTGGTACTTTAAATGGTAATGAAGTGATATGAAAATTTGCATTTCTTAGAGCAGTCGAGACAAACTGGATGAGAACCATGCATTAAACTTCACATTAAAAGTAATGCAGATAATTCAGAATGAAGGGTGGCAGGATTCCAGAGGTTTGTCTGGGATTTGGGCCAGGACTCCGGGGTGAACACCTGTACAACATGGCAAAAGAGAAGCTCCTCAGGTGTCAGCGTGGCAGCACATAGTCTCTCTCTCTCTCTCTCTCTCTCTCTCTCTCTCTCTCTCTCTCTCTCTCTCTCAATCGAGTTAAAATGGTGCTGCAAGTGGGCACTGTGTTCTGTATTTGATGAATACATTTTGAACTCTGTACTGTAATTTATTACAATTGTTATAAGTGATTTGTATTATTAACTTATGTGTTTGTACATATTTGTGAATAAAGAGATCTGTCTCTCTTTCGTTTTCTACCTTCCTATCCTATCTCTATTTATTTTCTTTCTCTCTCTCTTTATGTCTATTTGTATTTATGTCATTTTGTTCTTAAAGGCCGAAAGCATGAAGAACGATTGTTATGATGTGGATCTCACAAGGTACCAGTGGGGGCTCGTGACTGCTCATCCGAGGGGCACAAATTCAAAATAAGTGTTCGGAGTGTCATGTGTTGCTTGCGTTTTCAAAATATGTGTTTGTTGCGTCATGTAAACCATGTGCATCACGTATTTTGTCAAAATAAGTACCTCCTGCACACGTGTCAAAACCGTTTATGATAAAAGAGACGCTCATGTTCACAAAATACACGCAAGACACTCCCTTAACAGTAAACTTTGATTACGCATGAGATTATGTGAGTATCTGGCCACCGCGAGCGTCTCTTTTATTTTTAACCATGCAGCAGGCACTTATTTTGACAAGACACGTGATGCACATAGGATCACTTGATGCGCAGAACACATATTTTGAAATTACGAACCACACACATGACGGGTTACATACATGTTGTGATGAACTTCGCATTGAGCGCCCTTGAAAAAAGAAGTCACCGGCCGCCACTGCAAGGTACTATGGGAATTTAACTTTGCATGCCTTACTGTAACACTGAACAGATTGTTGGAGCATATGGGATAATATGAATAATACTGTAGCGGAGAATCGTGGGGATCCGAACGAATCACAATTTTATTTACACAAGACTCTCTGTTATTCTAAAACGCACTCCCTCAATTCCATTCTGCTAGCACGGAAAGCCATGTTCACTTCAAACAACTTTCAACAAGACGGAGGAAAGCCGGCGTGCTCTGGATCCAACAAGAAACACTGTGTCAGCGTGGCAGCACTGACATGTTTTTCATCTAAATAAATCTTCACTAGTTTGCAAGATGCGGCTCACGTCAGGCTGTTCTGTAACGTAGACTGTTTAATCCGCTTTTAATACCACCTGCATTATGGCATTTCCCCTTAAACCATGATAAGTATATCAGCGGAGTCAGGAGACGTGCATCCAGTCCAGGAATAACCCAGCTTGACTCCCTCATCCATCAACATGGCAAAGCATGGTACAAACTCAGCTGCTATATTTATGAAGTCAGGTCACCTAACCTGAACTCCAGATTGGGCACATTTCAGAAATCAACAGATAAAAACAACACAGATATATAGTACATTTCTTTATTTCTTCCAGCTAAATATATAAATGATCCATATACCAGTCCTTTCAAAAAAAAGTTGTTTTTTTGTGATTGTTGCTGGCAAAAATTCTTGATTTTGCGGCTCGTTTTCTTAAAAAATGTGATGGAATATGCAGGATATTTATGCAATTGTATGCTAAAAAATTGCGGGAACTTGCAAAAACTGCATTAACTGTTTGCAGCTTTTCCTTGAAGTTCACGTCGCGTAATTACATCACTTCCTAATGCTGCGTTCACACCAGCTGCGTTAGAGGCGTCAAGCATGAGTGATTTCAATGTTAAGTCAATGTGAAGATGTTGACGCACATCTGGAGGTCTCAACTCGCGCGTTTGCCGCGCAACGCTCAATTTAGATGCGCTAATGAGGCAGAATCGTGTCTACTGCGCTGCACTAAATGCCTAAATGCAAATGGTGCAAATTGAGCGTTGCCGTGGCAAACGCGCGAGTTGAATAATGTGAACTTTGGCAGAAAAATGCGCCGCGTTAACCAATCAGGAGCTTGCTCTAGTAGTAACGTGATTACAGGAAGCAAGCGTAGTCACAGAAGCCCCTCCCATGACGCAAATTTCCACGTGAATGTCTTGATGACTAGAATTTCACGCGCGAATGAAGCGAGTAAACTCAAACTGTTCAAGTGGCAAACTAGGCGTGGTAGACGCGATTTTGACACCTCAAACGCGGCTGGTGTGAACCCACGGTTACATTCCCATGACAACAGAGGACATGGCTGCGCATGTGTGAAGTAAATGCAACATTTTTCACTTTTCTGCTAAGATATATATGGCTTGCTCTGAAAATGCGAGTATTACGAAATCATGCAATTTTGCGAGCAGAAATCTGCAATTTATGTTGCGAAAGTGCAACGTATTTATAAAAAGTGCCCCCTGCATAAATATGTGGACTTTGGCTGATTATGCATTAAATCATGCGATTGCAAAATCACGTTTTTCTGGAGGGACTGATATACTGTATAACATAAATATTACAGGCTCCAGACCAGTTTTTGAGACAGCCCAATCAGGGGCGTTGCTAGACATAAAGCTCTACTGGGGCACAGGCCCCCAATTTTTTGCTGACTTTTTTTTGAAAGCCTGCTGTGTTCGAGAAGGGTGCAACACTTCTATACAATGTCATTTGCTTAAACCACTATTCTAGTGCAACAGTTACTGCGAAAGATGCATGTATACAAGTGTAATCTTCATCATACCTAACATTATTAACATGTTTGGAGGCATAAATGGCATAACATGTTTGGAAATAATGACAGCAGAGAAATATTTTCTACATTATACAATGATAGCAATGATTATTAACTTATTTTTACAAGAATATTTTAAGAAACCAGTCATTTTATGACTGCTATACTAAATAATCTCTGTCATAGTTACTGCTAACTGTTATGTAAGTTAGTGTCCTAGAGTTAAATATTAGTAAACTAAATCTTAATCTCATATCTCAAAATACAGAACAGTATATCGCATAAATGTATTGATTTTCTCAGCAACGATGCAATTCTATAGACTTGACAGAGGTTTTCCTGAGATTTTTCCTCTGTTTGAGACCTGACAGGGTGAGGATGTAGTTTGTCTTACATCTCTTAAACTCATCATCTCTCCTTTCTTCTTCCCTTTCCCTGCTTTGCACAAAACATTTCTGTTGTACATCTACAGAAGCCAATAATGATCGAGTCAAAATGAGATTAGCATTATTATTTAGAAACTTACTTTAGTTTCGTTATGCTTTCATAAGCACTCGCGTGGCGTCACCTTTTGAATGCGGTTGTGCGCGGTGAAGCCATGGATACGTGCGTGCACGCGTCAATGCGCCTGCTTGCTTTTACAAGCCTAAATTGAGTACCTACTTTGCATAAAGATCCGTTTTTGCCGCGATTGTCTTTGTAAAGGAATACACTAGTTAACTGCTAAAACTTAAACTTGAGATTTACACCGGGGCACAAAAGATTTACACTGGGGCACGTGCCCCAGTAAAAGGGGTCTAGCGACGCCCCTGAGCCCAATCATTTTTTTAAAAGTTTTAGCACATTCGCTATTTCTTGTTGAAAAATGAGTGGATCGCGAGCCGGTTAAAAAGCTGTGGGCTCTTGCCAGCGGTTCTCCTATCATTTGAATGACTTAAATTAAGAATAATTGATGACGGGCTGCTGAATTTTTGAAAATAAGTGAACATTCATTTTCAACAAGATCTCCATAGTCGTGCATTATTAAAAAATCATTTTACATCTTAGAACCTCTGTAGCCAATCAGAAACGAGCAATTAACAGTGTCATATAATGTAATGTAATCCAAGATTTCAATGTTCCATTGCATTGTGAACTGACTGGCTACGGTTTTGTTTATTCGTCAAAGCCGATTTTTGCTCGCATTTGGCACTTGACGAGTGTTCAGACACATACCCGCCAACACACTCCGTCTCACGGCCGACACGAGATGGAAGTAAACATAAAAACATCAAGTTGGACAAGCAGGTCAGACAAGATGAGCGGAGAGAGAATTACAGAGAGCAAGATGGGAAGGAGATAAGATACAAGACAGACCCGACGGAGACTGATCCCATGGTGATCTTTCACAGCAGCAGATGTTTTCCTGACACTGTCAGGACATCACCCGATTAAAGTGGAACAAGACGCCTCACTTCTCGCAAGGTGCCTTTGTGAAGATCCAGGATGAAAAAGTACAACGAAATCATGACGATTGCGAACCATTCTTACTCACTAAAAACAGTTGGGTTAAAAATAACCCAATAAATAACCCAATGGTGGGTTACTATAGCACCGACCCATTGTTGGGTTATTTTAACCCAATGCATTGGGTAGAAAGTTTAACCCAATTAGTTGGGTTATGAAATAACCAATTTGTTGGGTTATTTTTGCAATGCTGTTTTAACCTCATTATTATTATTATTATTATTATTTATTACTATTATTTGCTTTATAAATAAATAATACAAAACTTACAAATACATTTATAATGCTTTATTTTCATTTAGTCATTTGCACCTGCATTTAAATGTATAAATACATACATGTATAGAAGCATAAATACATACACACATACATACATATATACATACATAAATAAACAAAAACATAAGAACAGAACAAATCTACTCCATCTTATCCAACTAAAAACTGCTTAAAAGCATAGTTCACACATTTTGTCATCATTTTCATCCTCTCATGTTCTTATAAACCTGTATATAAGTCTTTACTTTGATAACCACAAAGGTATATTTCAAAGAATGTTTGAAATCAAACCGATCATGAGCCCCATTCATTTTCATAGTATTCTTTTTTCCTATTATGACAGTCAATGGGGCTCATGATCTGTTTGGTTTCAAACATTACTCAAAAAATCTTCCTTTATGGTCATCAGAATAAAAAAAAATGTATGTTTGTAACGACAGGAGAGGAAGAAAATTATGACATAATTTTCATTTTTTGGGGGAACTGTCCCTTTAAACAGGTGACAGTGTGTTAAGGAAACATCACCTGGTACAAAATGTATTGTGTTACAGAAACTACTTAACAGTAGTGAAAGGCTTGGGATACTCTGTCTAAAATGTAAAAAATATTAAAGCACATGTCAACTGCTGGTCTTGCTCCTGGGCCATGCCTCCCCACGAAAACAAAGGCTTGTGATTAGTCGAATTCATCCCATAACAGGACATGGGGTCTTCGTCCTACCTCCTCCTCCAAATACTGAATTATGTTTGTTTTCTGACCTAAAGACAGAATTTTCACAATGTAAATATGCACACATAAACACGATAAAAAAACAAGTGTCATAAATGATACAGGTTGAAAATTTATAAATGCTTGCTTTGCTTCTTGGTACTGTAGGAAGGCTGAACCATCTTGCTGGCCATTTTGTAAGGTTTTTAATGCAACATCTCCAAGAATGTCTACATTTAATGAAAAGAATAATGAATTAAATCTCAAAGCAAACACATCTGGCAAGCTGAATAAATACTCTACTTTGACAGTAGATGTCGCTGAAGAGCAAGTTCAACCGTTACCGGGGTTACAGTAAACAGTAAAAGACGTGCAGGATTAAACAGCGCTTTATCAGGCGACAGTAAGACGACAATATAATAGCTTCTTAAGACATTTCCATTCAGAAGCACATTTATATTACAGCTCTGTTTCTATAACACAGACCGGCTAAAAAAATATTTGGAGCCAAAAACAGCCGGTCGCATTCTCTTACAAAAGTTAAAAACGGTTTTTACTACACTTTAAACAAAAAAGCATTGTCTGTTACAGAAAACACGGTTAAAGCAATATGGCAATCAATACGCCATGAAACTAACGTTATAATACTAAAAAAAGACATGATTCATTTTCGTAAGGGATCATGCTGTTGGTGCTGTTTAGTATTAAAATAAATTGCGATGTTTTTCCACCTTTATGATGGTTTAAAAACGCGTGTTGGAATCGGTAACAGTTAATCAATGGAACACGTGTAACGGACAAAAACTAGACAACAGCGTTTTTGTACAAGTATTTGTAGAAATCGTGGCTGATAGTTTACTGTGTGTTAGAGCTTAAAGACACTTTGTAGCAAATAAAACATTACACAGAGATATATATTTTAAAACTTACCTCTCGTGTCTGTCCGCACTCAGCAGTGGCACCTGTCGACCATTGAAATTCAAAATGCGTGACGTGAGCCCGATTTTAACCCATCGGTCTGGGTTGTTATAGAAATAACCCAATACAAGCTAGGAATAACCCAACACAACAACCCAATATGTTTAACCCACCTGTTGGGTAAAACAAATAACCCAACGGTTTTTAGAGTGTAACAGAACATCTTCCTATCGCACATCAACAATGTTCTGGGATGTTCCAGGCCTGCGTGTTTACAGCAGAGATAGATGGGCAAAGGTGGGGCACAGCTTACCTACAAGAGACCACCTTGCAGTGAGTTTAATAAAGCGTGGCAGAGAATGGCAGGGATTTGCACCTGGAAACGACAGCAGATCTCCCCCCTCCGGACAGAGCCAACCCGTGCTGCTCTCAGATAAGAACTATCTACCAGGTGCAAGCTGGCTGCATATCATCACTCTTAGATGAAACACTTGCCATCCTTAGTGCCTATTCAAGCCTAGAATAACTTGAGGAAGTTAAAACACAATGCAAATTCAACTAAAGATCACGTGACTTGAAAATGAAACTGTGAACTGCTGCTATTTATGGAAATGTTTTAAAGGTTTTTTTTTTGTGTTTTTTGAAGGGTAACAGCTGTGGTCACTATAAACGCTCACGGCAAACGCTACATAAAGATTTCTGGGTAACATTTTATTTAACAGTGCTTTTGTCACATGTAATTACTATTTTAATAACAGTAAATGAGGCATAATTACATGCAACTAACCCTAATCCAAACCCTAACCCTAGTGCATCTGACAAGTTTTCTCATAAATTAGATTTTTTATCAAGATCTTATGTTTAAGTTGAGTAATTTCTCTTTAGTGTCAATGAAAAGGTTTTTCACACATCTCACTTTAGTCATTTCATTGGTAGTTTTCAAATTTGACTGTATTTCACTGTAAAAGTAGCCTACATGCAAAAAAAAAAATATTTTATGCCTTTTCTGCATAAAGGTAAAATGTCAATTTCTGTCAAAATCCTAATATATTCTGTAAACCTCCTTAAAATGGGTTAAAAACTCTGCATGTCATTTATCCAAATAATGGCATACAAAAACAGTGTAGGGTTGAGTAAATAACAAAAATCCTGTTTATGGGTAAACGGTTTCTTTAAAGGGGACAAATCATGAAAATCTGACTTTTTTCATGTTTAAGTGCTATAATTGAGTCCCCAATGCTTCTATCAACCTAGAAAATGTAAAAAAGAACAACCTAGTAACTTAGTTTTGGTAAACCATTTTTTATAAGCAAGTGAAAGAATAAGTAATTGAAATTTGGGTCCCCTTGTGATGTCAGAAGGTGATAATACCGCCCCTTAATCTGCACTATCCAACCACGGCACTGCCATTTAGTGCTGAGATTAACTTATTTGCATTTAAAGGACACACACAAAAACAGCACATTTTTGCTAACACCTACAAAGTGCAATGTTAACATTTTATAATAAATTATCTATATGGCATTTTGAGCCAGAACTTCACATACGTACTCTGGAGACACCAAAGATTTATTTGACATATTAAAAAAGGCTAATAAAATATCCCCTTTAAACCATCTGAAGAGAAAGCAGGCCACACAAAAAGTACAAATTCTTGTACTCAAAAATAATAACAAATTGCCATAATGTGTTGCAAGCATCACATGTGCATTGTGAGTGGATTACAGGACACATCCTTTATTTGGATTGAGATTTGCACTGAGAACAACACGTTTGAGTCTTTGAAAGACTCTGGAAACTCTTTAGCCTTGGTTGAATTTCTTAATCAATTTAGTACACTTTCAACCTGTCAGCAAAGCTGAAGTGCACTGAGGAAAGCACGCTTTTCAGGTGCCATGTGTATAAGCATCAACCATAAATATAGATTAGTCAAGTTACTCTGATACAAATTCACCTGTTTTTAAACTCAAGTGCTCTACCAGTAATGCAAAAATCTCCTATATTTATATAGCCATTATAGTTTGGGAGGTTTCAGTTCAGGTAATGATCCTATAAGATGAATGGCAACTCATATATATCATGCCACTTTAATTGCAGTGTGTTTGTTGGCATCTTCATATTTGTGAGTTAAATTTGCATTGACTAATCTGATCAACGCCTTATGCAATTAACACATAAACTCTGTTTAAAATTTGTTTTAAGGCAGGCCCATACAGCAAAAAAATAAATGTCTCTGACCAAATATATGCTATTTTAAATAAATACATTTTGTTGAAAGAAATGCTCAATGGAATACATTTTTGAATTTCAACTTCATATATTAACATATATTTCAAAATGTATTTCAACGGGAAGCAAATGCATTCCTACTTTTACATCCCATATGGCAAAAATTAATTCTTCGCCAAAAGATATTATAAATATATACAAGTACATTTTATAAAGTATATTTTTGAAGTTGAAATTAAATCTAAAAACTAAATGTAATTTCAACCTTTTTAAAGCAGTTATGTTTACAGGTTCGTAACAAAAACAAAGTTTTTCTTTAAATGCAACATTATTATATATCCTTGGATTGAAATATATGGAGGGCTTAATATATTTTTATGCTTTTAAATGTATTTCTTTTTAAATATATTTCAAAATATAGAAAAAATATATAGATGAAAAATATATTTTTGTAAACATATTCAGCAAATATTTTTTTGGCCATTTTTTGTATATTTTGAAATATATTTAAAAATATATATAAAAATATATTTTATGTATAGGAACATACATAAAAAATGTAAAAGCTTTCAAAAATGCTTTCCAAAAAAGTCTGTCTTGTAATTTTTCACCAAAATTCTTAAGCAGGGATGACATATTTTTGTAGGCGAAACCCGGAAGCAAGTTAGCATTTTAGCACTTTAGCACTATCATCCCGAAGTAAATGTTTTTTTTTTGTTTTGTTTTTTATGGGTTTTGGCTAAACTCCTTAAATAAGATATTGGGTTAGCATCAGCCCAAGATATTTTTACTTTTTTGTCTATGCCATTAAACACCAGTAATGCCTTACTCGTGACTTTTTAAAGCTTTAAACTGTTAAAGCAACACCAAAGAGTTTTTGCTCTTTGCTCCCCCTACAGGTTAGAAGCGTAATTGTCCATTACCCACTGTCATAAATACTGAGGCATAGCTGGCTCTGATTGGATTGTAGGTCTGCCGTAAAGCAAGTTTTTGTAGTATTCACTCGGACTACAGGACCACTACCCGACGTTTGGAAACTTTTTTAGTGCGGTTTTGGCCGATAGAGGGCTGCAAAGCGAATGTGAAAGTGCTGTTCACCCTGTTTAGAGTGGATGAACGACTGAAACTGTGTTGAAAGCGTTATTTTAAGGTAAAAAAAACTCTTTGGTGTTGCTTTAAGTGTCGCAGTCGCGAATACGGGACACCTACATTTCCTTCAATATTATTGATGTAAATTTTAATCTATCACTACAAACTATATATTTTTGGAAATGTCTAATCCTCTAGAATAGACATTTCAACCGTGTTTTATAAAATAAATTATGTAGGGAGAGTAATTTATTTATTTATGAAGAGAGTGTGCCAGAAAACATTTATATCCTGCTAAATGTCACTGTCCTGTCAGCAGCACACTACATTTACTTTAGTGTGTGCATGTGAATTATCTAATCATGACAAATTGTATCTTTTTTTAAAGCTACAAGAGTGTAGATTTAACTCAATAGGGTGGGGTGACACCTAAGGGGTTAAAATGTCTTAAAATGGCTAAGAAGCTGCTATATTGGAGTACAGACTTTAAACATCATCACGCATGAAGATCTTAAAAAAAAAAAAACGCACCATGGGCACAATTCCCAACAAGATTCATCCACAGAGTATTTCTTTATCAGCTAACATGTTATTAAATGTGTTTAATAAAGTTTGAAAGAGCTGTCGGAAGCTTGATAGTGATGATATTGATCTCGTGAGACAGCTGGTGTAGGTGACTTTTAGCCTAAATTTAGCTTTTAATTTCTAGTAAATGTATTTAAGCTTAAAAAATCATAAATGTTTTGTTTATCTGTAAAGATCTTGTTTGACAAAATGTCTAAGCGTCATAAATGTTTGTTAAACACAGAGCTTATTTTTTGCTTTAATTCAAAATCTATGGGAAAAATGAATGTGCTTTTGTCGAAGGTGTCCCGCTAACTTTCAGGTTGGCCTACAAAAATACATCATCCCTGCAGCACTATATTGTGAACCCATCTACTCTACCCATCTGTCAAACAGAGACAGACACCACTTATATGATCTAATCTGATACTAATGGATAAAATCAAGTCCAGGCTAGTTGAATATCCTGTTTCACTCATACATCACATTAAAACGGTGCGCTTCATGTAGCCTAAATTAAATCAGTAATGTACTCTGATGTGCCAAATTATATTATAACAGTCGCAATGACATTATGTTAACATGTCCTAATTTTATGTATTAAAACCAAACAGTGCTACAGTGAGAAGTGAATGTGAGATCACAGTGAATATGGTACTAAGCCATAATGCAAATTTTACCTTTCAACTACCTTTCATTACTTAAAAATGCAAGAATTCAGTTTAAAAGTGCAAAGAGACTTTTAAAAGACTTTCAATCCTGATATCTCTGGAGAAAAGATAAATTCATGACGGACAGTCTCAGTCTTTGGTTTCAAAACTTTTGTTCGTACTTTCAAGAGTTACACATCGGTATAAAAAAATCAGGCCAGGTATTTGTTGTTTTGAGGATAAAAATGATTATTACATAAAAAAAGTTTTAGAAACTGTAATTTGCATAAGATCACAGCATCTTAAGAAGTCCACCTGGGAAAAAGTTAAAAGGAAGTTGCTGGGAAATGCAGAGGTAGCCAGAAATGTTTTGTTTAAACTAAGTTTGAAAAGCCATGTGTGTGCACCAATTTATGTGTGTAGACCTCATACTATTCTGTAAAGAAAATAACAGTTCATTACCGATCACTTCCAGTTCCAAATGACAAAAAAGTCCTAAAAAAGTGAGAGAATTACGTGAAAAGGCTTTTATCCGGGACCATGCACCACACTGTTTTTCCTTTTAAGTTTTCTCGACCATCTGACAAGTAGCAAGTGAGATTTGCTTTAAGTCAGGGGCAAAATTGTGCCCTAAAAGAGCGTTACTACTAAAAACGTGCTCTTTTCTTTGGTGATCCTTATTGTTGGACAATCACAGTTTCAATTGTGTAATTAAGCAAGCGTGTCATTCCATACAAACAACACAAAGGCAAGTCAGATTACACTGAAAAAAATGATTAATTGAATTTAATAAAAAAATTTAAGGTAAGTGGTTGCAATCAATTTATTTAAGCTACATTTAAACGAAAGTTTTATATTTTATTTTACGTTACTAATTATTTTGTTTAAATGTAGCTTAAATAAATTGATTGCAACCACTTACCTTAAAAAAATTTATTAAATTCAATGAATCATTTTTTTCAGTGTATGTGACTGAACACAAAGCATGCAATAAACTTCAGCTAAAGAGCAAGTCAGGCACAACCACACACAATTTGTACAGACGTCCTAATGTCCAGTGCCGCATCATTTTAAAAGCCTCTCGGCAAACACGGCATTGGGCCTCAGGGCAGGTGAAGCCTGCCGTTGTGTTTTAAGGAGTTTATAAAATTCTCATGCTTGACATACTGTCAAAATGCTGTATTGTCATCATTAATGTTAGTGAGAGGCATTGGGCTGACACCAGGGATGGTACAAAATCGCTTTAGTGGTTAAAAATACCCAATTTTCACCCGTTGATGGACGGATAGAGTTTAGGGACCGGATATCAAAACACAATATGCACTCTGAAAATCATCATGGGACAGTTTAGGCATAATAACATTTCCAGAAAAATATGTCCCAGGCTTATTTTAAAAATGTGCAGTGCATGAAATTGTCATCTGACTGCATGTCCAGACTGGCAGATGAAAATTAAGTTTTTTACTCTGTAACTTGTCACTAAAGCAGGGAAAATAATCAAAAATAAAAGTCATTCAAAGGTTAAACGCAGTGAGTGCAAACATGTGCTAGACAGTGTTGGCATAAACATTTTTGTGACACAAACGTGCATAGCAAGTATATTTTTGACCCAGTCTGTGAAATCCAGGTTACAGTCCTACTTTATTATGAAATTTGGAGCATCAAAGTTTGATTTCAGTCATTGATTTCACAATCTTATTCAGTAAATATTAAATATATATAGCTTATATGTTCTTTACATTATGTACTGTAGGATGATTTTATGTAGAAAACTGTACATCACAAAAAAATGACTTTAGCAGGGTTTTTTACAGGCAGGGTCACATTTTTCCTTCTATATTATTTTTATTTACCTGCTTGAAAAGGCCAATCCAGGACATAAACCAGAGAAATGTACACTCAATGTCCAAATTGTGGAAGGTGAATATTGCAAACAGGCCTGCATATGATTTTATTTGTGCATTTGTGCATATGTGCACGAGTACGGTATGTGATCTCAATGCATAAATGCCTGTGGGCAGCATCAGGTTCATCCCCTGTGGAGAAGGTGACCTCATACTGACAGCAAGCCAAGGACACAATAGTGTCATAACACAGATTAAATCAAAATGATTTCAAGCACAAAAGCTCCCAGAACACAGCCAATATTATGTTGCGAATAAAAAATTAAATCAGTATCTGTATCAAAAACTAAATAATGCTCATTGACAGTCTTATTCATTCACAGTTACACAACTGTGAATTCGGCCCTTATACCCATTTCCAGTTACACAAATTCTGTAAAGCACAAGGCATAAAAATAGATGCGTTTTGTGACTCTTTGGTACACATAATGTTTTTACTTGGCCAAACTAAATGGAGAATTTCTTACTGGACACTGTCCAAAATCCGAACGCATTCGGACGATGAGAACAAAGAGGACTTGGTGGAGATATTGACACTTATTCCTGGTGCCAGGCCAATGTGTCTTCACTACTAATCTACTGTAATATGACTGATAATCCGGACAGGATTTACAGCTACAAAATAATCAGTGTGCTAAAGGGCTTGAAAAGGGCATTAACAGTCAATCCATCCTGATATTATTATATTTTAATATTTTGACCATTGAGTTGAAAAAATTCAGTTTTTCATTCTAAAAATCTGTTCAACTTATTAAAGATCATTGTTATAAGTTTACCTTCGTGAATCGTAGTAAGGTAATATTTTTGTTTATTTTTAACTGAATTGAGGATTGCAGGTTATGGATTGCAGTTTTAAGGAAGAATGAAATAACATAAAAACTAGATCTAGATGTTTTTACTGTAGATAAAAGGCTAACAATGTTGTTACACACATTTGTGATTACAGAATCAAAGATATTGAAGAGATTTCTTCTTGACAAATGAAAAACTGCAGAAGAATGGCATACATGAAACACAGGATAGAAATTTCAAACTTGACAGTATTTGATCTCTCTATCTCAAACTCATCTCAGTATACTACCCACTGACTTCCAACCTCTCATTTCAAACTATCCTGTTTCAGATTGTTGAAATGCGGTTCTCAAACATTTAAAGGTGGGGTGCATGATCTTTGAAAGCCAATGTTGACATTTGAAATCACCTAAACAAACACACCCCTACCCCAATAGAATCTGGATCTTCTTTTGATAGACCCACCCCACACATACACAACAGTTAGTAGACACACCCCTTACTGCTGATTGGCTACAAGTGTGATTTGGTACTCGGCCCGACTCCCTTTTCCAAAGCGTTTCTCAAAAATCGTGCACCCCGCCTTCAAGGCAAAGTATCACCAAATCCGAACATCCAAAAACCACCCACCAGTAGGGATGCACCAAATGTTTGGCAACCGAAAATGTTTGGCAAAAAAAATTTTTTCGGTGTTCGGCCGAACAAGTGAAATAACCAAATATATTTTAACGAACAATGAGGCCTTTGATAACGCTATCAAATTGCAACCAATGCAGAGTGAGAGGTGTGCCAGCTTCATAAATGCAGAAGCATTACAAGTTTCATTTATCATTTAAAATCATCCTGAACAACATGCAGCGTATGAGAAAGACAGCGGCGATTATGATCCTGGGTGCTAAATGCACAAGCAGGGAGAACGAGAGACTTCTTACAGACGGTTTCATCGGACGCACGTGATACACGTCTGGATCCGAACCTTACTTCCGGTTTCGTTTTTTTTATGGTCTGACTAGTTACTAAACTGATCTCTTGAACGAATGCCTCGTCGAAAATAACAAATGTTTTGGTTTCCTAGGTAATCTATGTGTTGTTTTTTTGCTTGTTATATAAATAAACTATGTTTAAAGAACTTTGTTGTTATTTATTCTTATTGGAGTTTACCGGAAGTTACGTGCGGACCGCGACAGCCGCTTGTTTATGTTGTTACTGCTGAAACGGTCTATAGATGAGAAGAGGAACGACAAAGAGCGTCAGCAGCAGTATGTAATAAAAACTTCCTAGAACCAGTAAAGTCATGCTTACATTAAACGAGAAATAAAACGTTTATTAACAAAAGCATTTTTTGTTTAGTGCTTTCTCCTCGGTCATGCTCCTGTCAATCTCTCGCCGTCTCTCACTTTCCCTCTTGACCCTGACTGAGAAGCACATGCACGTCCATTGCTCAAAATAAGTGATGCCTTTTTGTTGCAAAAGCTAGAAGTAAAGGCTGTGTGTTTGACCGTGTACGTAAGTTCGCGTACACTTAAAAAATAGACGATCTTCCGGGCTTAAGCGTCATTGCAAGTTTCTTAACACTTTCCCCGCCATTGACGAGTTAACTCGCCAATTAAGATAAAACGCTTCTCTGCCAATGACTAGTATTTCTGGCTTTCCGCAATACCACTACTATCCACCAGGTGGCAACTTATAAAACCTGAAAGTATCACCCTAAGGCAAACATGTGTATGTCCGTGTATGTTTTAAGGATCACTCTGCATCTAATCTCTATCAAAAGTCCTTCACAAAAATACAATTATCTTTTTGCTCAAAATAGGGTAATTTTAAAGAACCTACCCATATTTGAGAGGTGATAAAAGTGAACTAATGAAGGTACGTGTAGGATGAAACATTTATTTTCTTTTTTTTTAAAGCAGATGGTCTGTTCTTTCATTTGATATATTGTATGTTTATACATTTTAAGAAGAACATTTTCTGGAAGGCAAATCACGAAAAATGCTGGCACTGGCTGGCATTTAAAAAAAAAACGCTGGCTGGGAACAAGTTAAGTTGGAGTAATGAATATGTAATTGCACGTTGTGCAGGAAAATAGCGAATCGGATTAATATCAGTTTAGCCTAGACTCATTTTGTGGCAGAATGTTAATGGAACAGTTTAAACAAAACAGCGCTCCAATCAGAGAAGTGATCCGGAGTAAAAAGGCCCTATAATGTCTGCTGGAATGTAATTTTTTTTTAAATAAATATAGTAAAAAGGAAATTCTGAAAATGTAACTTACTGTGGTGATAAAATTAGCAAAATAATTTAGAAAATTAAAAAAGCTCACTTCATCGGACAATTTTCCTTTCAGTGCATCTAACGGTGTTGTTTCATTTACTTTTGAGTACAAGCTTATGGACTGCGAGCAAACATGCACAAACAGCCATATTTTAATTAATATAAATGTTCCTGTAATTCACATAAATCATGGTGCTGTTAGACTCTCATTAATCTTTTGACAGCATTGTGTTGAGCACAACACTGCTGGAAAGGATTACAATATATTTGCGTGAGTAAACAGGCATTTTTCAGCACAATCCAGGGGTCAAATTAAACCATGTCTAAAAATATAATCATTTATAAGTAAAATTTTTGCAAAGACTACAAAATTGTGCCGTGCTCACACAAATAGCCGTGGAGACACAATGTACTGATCAATAACTATTCGCATAAACGTGATAAATCTTAAATAAACAAAGCTACATTAATGATGAAAACTGGTTTTGGTGCATGGTTTACAGCATTAGATTCAGATTCTTCTGAATATATCTAATACTGTACCTAATGCTGATCTGTACCTCACTTATAAAGATGTGTACATATATATTTAGATAAGATATACATTTTTTCGTAAGTTTCTGTGTTTCTTGATCAGACTGAGAGAGGGAGAGAGAGAGCGAGAGATTATGCTTTATGCTCTGATGTCATTTTGGCATCCGTCCCATGAAGAGATTGCTATGGACAAATGGGTAATCCTGCAGTGCATTCCAAAGGGTGACTCCAAAAAGCACTACAGAAAATAGCCACTTGTCTCCCAACAACAAACAAGCTTTCAGTAAACAGCGTTTTTCATCAGTCTAGCTGATGACAACAGTTGCGCTGCTCTGAAATTCAGCAGTACATGAGCTGGGGACAAATTTGTCTGGCCACATTCAAACTGTACAGTTCAAGGATTCTTCGAATGCGTTTGGCATAGCTTTGGGACATTATGTGCTTCAGGATGATAATGTCAATTTAAGACTTTCTGCTAGAAGATAATGAACTGATCGCTGACCTATGCTAAGAAGCTAGTAGTCTACTAACATTAACAAAAAGCACAAAGTTTCATAGTAGTTCTTTCATTTTTGGACTTATACCATGATAATGCCATGTTAAGTTTGGGACACAAACGTTTAGTTTGAAGCACTTAAAAGCAAGTAAACTCTATATGAAGAGTTTGGTTCCAAAACGCAATAAATCCAAGAAAGTGACAAGATGTAAACCACAATTTTCTGTTACAAACTTTCACATAGCATCTTTAGGTTATAAAAAACATAAAAAATTCATATCCATAATTTGATTTTCAAAGATTTATTATAAAAACTGTTTTTTTTTTCACAAAATGCAATAAATTTATTGAATCAATATATAATGTGCATTCATCTTTGCCATGTTATATCCATTTATTACACGGCTCTCTGGAATGCTTGATTCTGATTGGTTAGTTGAGACATTTGCAGGTTCGTTCTTTTCAAATAATAACCGCTCCAAAGTAATAACGCATAGCCGGTACTACTTGTACAATTTAAATCGCTCCGCGCCAATAAAGATTACGGTTTGGCGCCATCTTGTGACAAACACTGGACAACCACAACATTTTGAAATTAATTTTAACATGTACGGAAAAAACAAAACATTTAAACAGTGGATAGAAGAACGAACAACGACAAGACACAGAGAGCTTACTAAAACTGAACTTGACAAAATAGAGCATGACAGCTACGAAGCCAACACACACAAAAATACAGAATGGGCATTAAAACTTCTCAAAGACTGGCTAAAAGAGAAAAAATGGAGACAGACAAGTATGAAGAAGAGGATCTTAATAAGGTATTACGATCATTTTATGCATCTGTGCAAAGTTTTGCGGAAGGATAAAAATGTTAATTTAAAACAAATATGCCAATAAAATGTTTCAAATTCATATTCATGTCCAGTTTTTTTTCTTATGTGGCAAGTAGCCGTGTAATAAGCGGGATAATGTAGAGGCAGCAGGTAGTTATCGGGAAATAAGCCCCTTCAGTGTGATACAAGACCCTCCGCATCACACTGTCGGGGCTTATTTCCCGATAACTACCGGCTGCCTCTACATTATCCCTTACTTAGTTGACTAGTGGTATACACTGATCAAAAAAAAATAAACATTAACTTATTTTGTCATATTAAGAACACATTTACTTCGAGTAAAATAATGGAAAGTTTTTCATAAGATCCCCTGGGGTCAATGTGTTAGCATGACAGAAGCTTGATGCTGTCAAGAATTATTTGATTTTGATGGCTTACATTTCTTTCCCGTCACAGAAAACCACCGCATGTTTAGCAATACCATCAAAGTATTATTTTGTTTTTGTTTGTTTGTTGATCACGAACCACAAAGTAGACGAGGAAAACTAGGATTCTGTGTGAATTCAACAAGCCGCCTTTGTTGTTTACAGTGCATGAAATGGTGCGCTGTGATTGGTTAAGCAGATTTATTGCATTCTGCAGAAAAGTAGGAGTGGCCTTTATCGCGGTTTGGGAAAAAATTTGGAAAAGATGACAGAATAACATGGCAGATATTGGATTTTTCGTAAAATTAAGAATTTACTTTTTAATACTGACTTGATACAAAACCGATTTTGGTGGTAACTCTTTTTTTTTCTTTTTAAATGGCGCTTATCGTGTTTTGGAACTCTTCATATATTTGGGACCCTGCCTGTGAAAACCCAGCTAAAGACATGCTATTGTCCTTTAAAGCAAACAAACTTGTAGCTTAAGTCTTTAGTTTGACCTCCGAACAAAACTTTGGTGTTACTGATTTTAATGTTCTGAACAGAATTAGTCTGAGTCCAAACTAATGAATCAGTGAGACAGCGGCATAACGTCTGAAAGATGTTATCACCTTAAACTTACAAAGATATACCACTGCACATTGTGTTAGTATTCGGAAGGTGTTACTGACAAGGAGCGACTGAGAATTAAACGTGCTAAAGCCAAACAACATTAGGGAAATAAATGACTGACTGTCAGAAACTGAAGTGGATGTCCAAACAACAACCCTGCTTTAAATGCAGCAAAGGCCTGGTTTAGCTGAAACTGCTATTTAAGGTGGAAAACACGTGTTTGACACGTAAAGCAATCAATAAGAGTTTGTTTTGTTTTTTATGTACCATTTAAGGGTTGGGTGATCAAATGTACACCACTGTTAATAAAACAATTAACACATTAACAAAAAGAATAAAACAATTCACAAACAGTAACTCTCATTAGGTAGATAAAGATCTGGCTGTGGCATTTTTCCAATGTCATCTATATGATTAATAATATTTTAAAAATTATTTAAAAATGTACATATTAAATGTATTTACACATTTGACAGATATATTTATCCAAAGCAACTTACAGTGCATGACCAGGTATACAATTATCACTATGAGTGTTCCTTGAAATCAAACCTTTGCACAGCTAAAGCAAAAGCTTGAAACAAATGAGTTATGCTTACGTATAATCTTGTTGCTATTAGGAATCAAAGCAACTGTGCTTTACATTTCCACTGACTACATCAATAAATCAAAAGTCCATTAAATCACTTCCTGGGAGACCTGGAAATGTATAGCTATAAAACATTCCCATGAGGTCGAGCTGCCTTTTTATTTAGATTTAATCAGTTTAACTTTCAAATAGTTTGTAATATAAAATAAAGATATAATTTTTTCATAATATAAACTGAAATCAAGCACTGCAAACAAAGGGAAACAGAAAACAAAGGTCTACAGCAGTGGTCTCCAACATGATGCCCGCGGGCACCAGGTTGACCACACAGAGTGTGTTTTTTTATATTAGTTTAGCCTATTTTATGTATGTAAAAAAAAAAGATAAAACATATCAACAAGTCCACTTGGGCTCAGGCCCGGAAGGCTAGTGTGTGAGCGCAATCGTGCCTGGGACGTCAATTGAGCGACCACTCACCTTCATCTGCCTTCTTAAAAACCTTCTGATGTGCGCAGCAGGGTTACATGAATGTCCGAGCTGCACACGTGTCAGACCGACTAAGCAATATGATAGGCATGTGAGAGGGCTGTGTGCCATCGTGCACCAAATGACTCTGAATAAAAAACACAGACTTAACATTAAGATGGGTTCCAGTGTAAAGGGAGCGCTTTACTTCCTGCTTTGTTCAAAACAATCTCATCTTAATGACGAAAACGCGCCCGGGCTCGGATTGATAAAAGTACAGTGTGAGTGCGTGCTTCTGGGGGAGAAGGGAGGGGGGACAATCACACTGGGGCATGGTTTGGTTTGATTTGGATAATGTGAGTGCGCCCTTAATTAAGTAACGTAATATAAACTTACAAAGGTCTCCTACAATGTGTATAATTTGTCTCCCTGACAGATTATGCTCTGATTCAATACTAGTGAACTTCCTACAGAGGTATGATTTTAGGGCATTATGAGTACTGTGCGCACCCACCTCGGTGCATCATCGAACAAAATATGCATCGCTTTTTTATGAGCACACAATCCGATTTGACACAAGCCTTGGAAAATGCTTCTGTGGCCCGGCGAAAATTGCAATCCATGTTATAAATGAACGCAAACGGCAGCCTATAATTTAATGCCACAATGTTTCAACAACAAAACCGTTGAAACTGAAAAATTAAAACACCCACCGCACATAGACGACACAATACAAGTTAATTGTGGAAAAATATGAACGCTATTCGTCAAACATTGTATTATGGGAATGTCATGTCCCTGAACTGGCCGAAAAAAATGTCTTTATTAGTTTGGTTATGAGAAGCGGAGCTCTGTGATGGATCACTCAATCTATCTAATTCAGTTGTGTGAGCAAGAGTAATGGCAAGCCCAAGAGCCACATCATTTTCTAGCTCATCCCACACAGGCTTCACGGCCCTACCTGGGGAAGAAATGCAGTATAACAGCACAATAGCTCATTCAGCTGAACGCAAATGCGTTCCTTAAATCCTATTAAAGAGTTGGATTGTACATGCAAGTCAAACTAATACTAATGAAGCTTTTGTTTTCATATGAAACGTGATTGTGCTGAAAGATGAGATGCACAGATTGCTGTTTTTAAAAGGGGAAGCCACCAAAAAAATAAACATTTGGTGATTCTTATGCTTGGTACACACCAAACGTGGGGCATTGCGCTACTTGCTCAAGATTACCTGCGAGATTTAACTTTTAATTTTTTTTTTAACTTGGCCAAAGACATGTTCGAGTTTGCGCGAGTAGATTACATACAAAGTCAATGCAAAGACGCGATCAGACGCGATATGGGCGGCGCGTTTGCCGCGAAAACACGCACTATTCGTCTCAAACGCGTCTTCACCCAAGTTAAAAATATTCAACTCGAGTGAAAAATTTGCATGACACGAAGTTAAATCCTGCCATTAATCTAGAGCGAGTAAGGTGATGCCCCGTGTTTGGTGTGTACATAGCATAATAGCGCGTTTTAAACTTAGGGAAAGACACGTTCAAGGCTAACTGTGGGTTCACACCAGATGCAAGTTCAATGATTTGCGCAAGTAGATTACATACAAAGTCCCTGCAAAGACACGATCAGACGTGTCCTCGCGTGGGCCGATGCGAATGACGCGATATGGGCGGCGTGTTTGCCGCGAAAACGTTAAATCCCAACCGAGTTTAATCTAGAGCGAGTAACGTGATGCCCCGCGTTTGGTGTGTACGTAGCATAATAGCGAGTGTTTTCGTGGCAAACATGCCACCCATATCGTGTCATTCGCATTGGCCCGCGCTAGGACACGTCTGATCGCATCTTTGCATTGACTTTGTATGTAATTTACTAGCGCAAATCGTTGAACTCGTGTCTGGTGTGTATGCCGCATTATTGTTTTGATTCTTATGTACACACCAAACGCGGGTCATTACACTACTCGCTCTAAATTACCTGCAGGATTTAACTTTGTGTCATGTGAATTTTTTTTACTTGGGGAAAGACGCGTTTGAGGCTAACAACGATTTGCATGAGTAAATTTCAAACAAAGTAAATGCAAAGACGCGACATGGGCAGCGCATTTTCCGCGCAAACACGCGCTATTCGCCTCAAACTTTGCCCAGGTTGTAAATATTCAACTCGAGTAAAAAATTCACATGACAGAAAGTTAAATCCCGCGAGTAATCTAGAGCGAGTAACGCGCTGCCCCGCGTTTGATGTGTACGTAGCATAATAGCGCGTGTTTTTCCCGCAAACGCGTCGCCCATATCGCGCCATTCGTATCGCCCCGTGCGAGGACGCGTCTGATCATGTTTTTTTGCTTTGAATTTGTATGTAATTTACTAGCGCAAAGTGTTGAACTTGCGTTTGGTGTGTTTGCCACATTATTGTTGTTAGAAATATGTAGGACTTATTTTCTTCTGTGGAACAGAAGGAGTAACATTTTAAAGACTGTATTGGTCATTCTTTTCATGCAACTGCAATAGGACTAAAGCTTTTATCGTAGGTTTCCACAAGCACCTCGAAAGTGGCCAATAGGACTTGTGTACTACATTAAAAGCCATATGATATCCCAAGGTGATCTCATGAGAATACGTGTGTATTTTTTATGTAAAACAAGCATTACGGGAATTCATTCCATTATGGGGCAAAAAGAAACGTATTAATGCAGACCATCCAGACAAGTATAGATGAACAGGCCTTAACAATGACTGCTTATGATGCAACGTCCTGCAAACACTTATTTTTATTGAACCCAGAGTGTCTCTGCGCTATCAAATATGCTCTGATGATTGACATGAAATAATACAGCTCCAGGACCCAGAAAGATATTAGAGGAAGACATTGCAATGATAATGGGACAATGTGCCTGAAGTGGGTGCTTAAGTCATTCAGATCTGATTATATTTAAATTTCAGATGTCTATATACACATGATTAATAAAAAAGACAGAGAGCGCATGGGGGAATCAGGTTCGATTAGGCATCAGATGGATCCCCTCCATGAGGAGCTGCCTGCAGCACTCGCGCTGCTCTCCCGTTGGCAGGGTTATCAGCATGCGGCCCTCTGCATTTCAGCACGTCTCTGAGATAAGTTTGGACCATGACAAATGAAATACGGCATAGGAGAAAGAGAGAGAGAGAGGAAGAGAAAGAACGCACCTGCTCTTGCCATAGTGTAAGCTCTTGTTCAAATAAAACACAAACCCTGTCAGAGGATGAGGTAAAAATCTCACATGCCTGTGACTAAACGCAGGGAGCGGAGCCGAACATTGTGGTATCAGTGTAAAAACTGTTCAAAGTGTCTAAAGATGAAAGTGATGGATGATATTTCCTCAAACAGCAGGGGACAGCTTGCCGCAGTGCCGTTTCAACAAATCGCAGTAAACATTGCATTTAAAATGTTCGTTTGAAATCCGAATGATACTTTCACGATCTTTTCCCAATAAAGCTCCCATGAAAAGCACACAGAGAGCTAAAAATATCTGGTATTTGCATCAAGGAGAGTTTTGTAGCTCTCAGCTCGGATACTGTAACCGCCAGAGAGAGGTGATATAAAAGAAATAAACCAGTCATAGAAATGCAAATGAGAAATTGTAATGCTTAAAATGGCTGCTGTACACTGTCAGAAATAAAGTTAGCCTTTTAAAAGGTCCTAAAATTTGTAATTTAGGTGCAGATATGTTCCTTTTAGCTACCAATATGCAGCTTTGAGGTACTAACATGCACCCTTTAAGTACAACTGTGTATGTTTTAAAATGGTAAGTGACAGCTACTGTAAGATTATTTATGATAGAGAAATTAAAGTCCTGCCTTTCAGTTAAAGTGAATTAACTTTTTGAAAAATGCATCATCTAGAATGTGCAAAATACATTTTACGTTTTATTTTATTTTATATTTTACAATTTAAAGAGCAACTATCGTCCGATTCACGTTGTTACATATCCTTTGGTGTGTAAGTACACGTTAATGATATGCAAAAGGTACAAACCCCAAAGTAAACGATTGTTTCCAGCGTAAATCTCTTTTCTCGGACTACAACAAACACATGGATTGTAGGCAACAGTTTACTTCCAAGGCCAGATGACGTAGAGAAGACCAACATTATCATAATTTCTCCTGCTTTGACTCACAGCCTGTAAGTTAACTCCTGTAAGCATTGCACTGTGAGCTAATCTTTCAAACATGGTAAGGAGCGTCACATTTCTGGCTGACATCAGACGTATTCAGGCCAATCACAATGTACAGATTAGCTGGCCAGTCAGGGACACAGGGCTTTTCAAATCGATGCGTTTTGTACAAAATCAGCGTTTGACGAAAGCAGAATATCTGGAGCTATAAAAATTTACGATATGTGTTAAATAATGTTTTTTATTTTTTACCATAAAGCATGCAAACACCTTGTATTAAACCAAATACACAAAATAGCTTTGTTTTTAGCAATGAAATAGGTGCACTCTAAAGTAAAATTAATGATTTTCCCATCACTATAACAATCCTGAAATATAGCAATTTAGGAATTTTTATAAATTTCACAAAACTTATCCCATCCCAAATACAGAGCCGGCGCCAGACCATAACTGACAGGGGGGCACTCGGCTTCCAACGGGGGGCACGCAATAGCAACAATAACTTGCAAAAACAAGACATTAAAACAACAAATACAGCAAGCACACACTCATACAACTGGTACAGACTGTCAGCTCATTTCCCGTATAAAGTGCAAAAGACCACAAACTATGCGCAAAACTATTGAACTTCGACCGCGGCGTGAGCGCAAGCTGAGCTCCGCTGCGCTCGCGCACTCGACGCAGCAACAAACCGCCCTCGCGCAAGCCGTTGAAATGAATGGGTTTCATAGCGCAGCGCACACCGCGTCCTAGCTTTAAAAAAGCCGCTTTACCATAATCACGTCTTAATGCTGTTAATGGTCTATAGCCATACTTCACATTTAAGCTTACGTAATTTAAAACATCGCTAACTTACCTTTGAAATAGCTGAAGACGGCGTGTAAGAACATAAAACTTCCTTAAAACAGGAATTTGTAAATTCCACCTCGACCTCTAATCTCTGAGTTTGAGCCAGTCTGTGTTTGAATGAAATCAGATGAAGCAGGCGGTGCTGTTTCGTTCTAAATGTTCTAATATCCATATTTTACACGATCCATAAAATGCCCCGAAAAAACACGTTGCTAGTATCAAGTCACAAATATGCTAAAGATGTAAGACGGGTGAGACCGGCAATACATCCAATCAGAGAAACTGGTCTATTTTAATTAAAGAAAACATATATCAACTATATTTTCCTCATTTGATTACATTACAAGTCATGAAACATTCAATGTTTAATTTATTTTAATTATTCTTGATATATATTAAAGTAATAAAAAACTTTGTAGGGGGGGCACAACAACCTGTTCGGGGGGGGGGGGGGGGGCACTGCCCGCGAATGCCCCCCCTTGACGCCGGCCCTGCCCAAATATCACTAATATTTTCAGTTTTTCAAACCTTTACTATGCTCAGTATATTTTCATATATACATACTTTATTCAACTACACTCTCAGAAAAAAGGTACAAAAGTTGTCACTGGACAGTACCCTTTCAAAAAGGTACACCTTTGTACCTAGAGTGCATATTAGTACTTCAAAGGTACATACTGGCAGTTCAAAGATACATATTTGTACCTAAATGGTACATATTAGGATCTTTTTTAAAGGGTACTGCCCCAGTGACAGCTTTGTACCTTTATTTTTGACAGTGTATATGAGCTGTAACTGCATATCTTGCCTAGACACCTGTTCAAAGGGAAGATGTTATTGTCACTATTGTGTTATTTATGTGTTTGTTCCTGTTTGTATTTGGTACCACAACTTCACATGCACAACATCTGCATCTGTCTGTCAAGATGCATTGTAAGAGCTACAAATTCGGAGACAAACAGCGCTATGACATCCAGGGTTCCTACTCATGTTCAACAATGAATTTCATGATTATTTCAGTTCATGACTGAAGGAGAATTTTAAAGAGACATTCGCAAGACATTGCATTCACAAAGAGCAATTACTACCTTCTAAAATATTTCACAGCTGAAAATGACCAGGAAAATAAAATGCATAGCAATTCCCTGACGTTTTCAGGTAACCGGGAGCAGAGACGCACACAAATGCATGAAAATAATTTACAAATACAAAATATTCTGTAGAATAATTATTAAAATACAAATACAAAATACTTTGTGGAAGTTTAATACAAAATAACGTATTTTGTATTTTAAAAATAAACTATATACAAATGAAATTGACCATGACACCCTCACTTTATTGCAGAAAATTAATTGAGTTTTACACCTGCAGTATACGTGCATGAATTGTAAGATTGGGGAACGTGCCTGATAAAGAGGTTCAGTGGCACAATGTATTTTATGTATTTTGAATATACAAAAATACTAATTTTAAATGTATTTAAAATACATAAATACAAATTACATATACGTTTTTCCAAAAGCATTTAAAATACAAAATTGTATTTTGAATTTCAAATACATATTTTAAATACATGTATTTGAAATACCGCCCATCCCTGACCGGGAGTACAGGCAAATTTCCAAATTACCTATATATCATCATTTACATTTGCATTTATGCATTTCGCATATGCTTTTATTCATTAAGTGACTTACAGTGCATTTAAGCTATACATTTTTATCAGTATGTGTGTTCAAACCCATGACGTTTGTGCTGCTAATGTAATGCACTTTTAAGCTACAAAATTAAGCTATAGGAACACCTTTTAACTCATTTCCCGACAGCCATTTTTTGAAAAGTTGTCCGCCAGCATTTTTTTGTGATTTTCACAAAAGTTTCACAAAATGCCTTCCAGGAAAATTTTCTTCTAAAAATATATAAACATACAAAAATATAAAATAAAAGAGCAGACCCTCTGCTTTCAAACAAACAAACATAACGGGGAAAAAACGTTTCACCCCGTATCTATATTTTTCCCCTGCTTATAAGCTCTTGAATATGGGTACCAGTATTTTTATTTAAATATACTTCTTTTTAGCAAAAAGCTGAAATAATTGCATTTTTGTGAAGGAATTTTGTTAGAGATCAGATTCAGAACAATTATCAAAACATACACAGAGTTTAAAATTAGTAAATAATGATTTGGCTTCAGTATTTTCATAAATTGGGTAAGTGCATGGATAATCACGTATTGCAGATTAACATAAAAAATAATCAGGAACACGTTTGTTTATGCAAATGTTTTCTCTTAATTGATGAGATAACTCTCAATGGCGGGGAAAGAGTTAATATTGGTTAATATCTAACAGCTGTAAACAACACACAAATGAGACCAAAAACCAGATGTGCATCATAATCAAAAAAACATATTTTGCGCCTACCAAATAAACTGAATTCTGATCAGATTCAGGTCATCATCAAAAGCTCTTGTGTAAAAGTCCTGAAATTCAGATTACTGTATGCGGTCATAAATCAGTCGTTGACAGCCCAGTCCTTTTGACAGCTTGACGCCTGTTATTTTTCAAGGTGGGTGGCGGCGAATCTGTCACATATCACTGTGAGTGGCAAATGCTCCATCATCCAAATGTTGGCCTTTTACATTAAACCCTGGCTATTATGCGCATCTTCCCTGAACAGCTTCCCGAATCGACCCTCATTTATTAACCTCATTTCATAATCATGAACACTAGAAGGTGTCAATAAATTCTCCCTAGTCCACTGTTCCTAAATCACAGCTTTTATTGCACGTAATACATTTTTTACAGCTTATCAAACGAGAAAACTGTCCTCTGGCCAAATCAAAGCCCATCATTATCTCTAAATATGGAGTTTATTTGTTCTTTCTGGCTGAGCAGTCAGCAAAACTTATGGGCAGAGGGCACTTGAATGACAGGACTTGCTAAATTTCAAGCCTCTAAGCTGTTAAAATCATTGTAGGACCATTAAGTTCCTCACGGGCCCGGAGCCCCAGGACCTATAGAAAATGAGCCAATCGTATGATTTAGATGGGAACTTCACCAGAGCCTCTCAGGAGGCAGAAGGTAGGAGGCTGAGCGGTTGTTATGACAGATTAGCCAGAGGAGACTTAAATCACCGGCTAATGGGTCTGTTATGGAGGGACTGGAGCAATGCATCTGGCACCACATGTAGCTTATGAGCTGCGTCATCTGTTACAATCTGCAAGCAGCCATGCGGAGATCTGCAGCGCACCGGGAGTCCGACCCCACAAGGGGGAGGAGGCCGCCATGGTGGCTTGAGGAGCGAATTGGCGGGATGGGTGATTAAAGTGATTTAAGTTTCGGTTTGGCCAGGTGCTGCTTTTTATGCCCACGGTGCTATTGCACTGATAGCTAGGTCCGAATGATTCATCGTGTGTGGGGCGGCACCGAGAGAAGGACGAAGGAAAAGATATGAATGAATCATGGGGAGACAATGGATCCCTACTTTAGTGTTGTCTTCTGTCCTCTATTGAGCTTGACAAGAGTGATTATAAATGTGTAGCGATGCAAAACAACAACAACACAAACTTCAGATGACCTATCCTTTACCCACAGCTAAAAATGTCTCCGTGCAGGTCTTTATTAAATCAATTGGCTCATGTGATGTTAAGGTTGTCTAAGGGTGAATTGCAGTTCATACCTTCTCACGATAACCGAATCATTACTCAAAAGCAAGACGGCAGTAAGTGCATCATACATCAAAACAATAGACAAATCACTTAAGGGCAAAACCATACCTATAAGCATAAAGGCCTGAGTATATCTGTATCCATCACAGTTATGTTGCACTTAAATGTCTTTATGTACTTGAGAATGTTTTCTTTGTTGATAAATATACAACATAATCACGTCCTCACATTCGCTTGTCGGCTCCTGGCGGGTGGTTTAAAATGAGAGCTCTCCGCATGTTTTGAGGTTAGATATCCTCACCGGACTAATGGAAGTAGTTATTCCGAAAATAAGCATTTGAACTGTTTGAAGTGTGTCACCGATGTAGGCTGGATACTTAAAGAGAAGGGCCGAATTACTTGGATAGAAACAGAATAATAACACAAAATTGAGATCATATTCGAAACTATATTTGTCTGTTTGAAACCCACCAGGGCATACACTGTATGTGCCTACGAAGTGAATTTTAGCACACCGATTTGCCTTTGCTAGGTGGCTGCCTAATGACCCAAGTCAAAAGAGAGCCCACCCCAAAATCTGTATAATAGTGGGCACCCTAGATACAGATTACAGAAAATGAAGTAGATGGCACATCTTTAAAAAGCAATAGCACCTCTCTTCTCAACAAGCCGTATGGTTTGAAAACTAATAAGAAATTTCATACAACATAATCTCAAAGGACACATTACAGTAGTTTGTGAAATCAATATAATCTGACAGTTGCTTGTTTTATAGGGTACTCAATATAGCTCAAAATACAGATATTGTAACAAGAAATGCTCAAATAATAGCTCTGAATACTTGCACTGCTGCTATTCTGTATTGTGTCCTGTGAAACAACTCACTACCTCTTACAAAACGATAAGCGAGTTAAGGTCGAGCGCTGCTCTTTCTTTACAGTTTAGCAGAAGAGCGGACAGCATTCCCTGTGTTAATAGCATTCCTTGGACACAGCGTTTAGAGATGAGTTGCAGAGAAACAGGTGAACTCTATCAAAAAGAGACGGAAAGGTCAGAGCGATGTCAAGCAGTCAATCTTCTGGACAAGCAGGAGAAGTGAGGCTCAACCCTACGGTACGTCTTCTCCAAGCGCCTTCGCATCTGAAGAAAAAGCCTTGTAAGCCCTGGCCGTGATTGGCCGCTAATCTATCATGCCAGCTTGATGAGATGAATATCAGACACTAGACTCAAGTGTTGTCCTATCAAACAGTAACAAGCACTCTCAAATGCCAGCATTGCCTTTTTGCATCAGGTAATGATGCTGCTTGAACATTAAAGGAGCCGCTCATCCGAAAATGTGACCCTGACTGTGAAATTCAGGGTAAAGTCTCGTAATCTAATGATGAGGTTATGAGCATCAAAGTTTGATTTCACATTGATTTGAGTGTTTGACATGACCCCACTCAGTCAATATTAAAGATTTCAAGGTTATATTTTCACACAATGTTCTTAGGGGGGCGTTCACGCCAAAGCTTTTACGCTGGCGGCAGGCATATGTTTTCAGTTGTTTTCAACGGAAGTGCAGCGTTTTCAAAAAAGCCAGCAGCTGGCATTTTTTATCGCTCTGATTGCCGGCGCTCTGCGGGTTTTTGAATCGAAAAATATTCAACTTTTAGTGAAAAGCTCAGCTCGTCAATGTCAGTTCTCACACAGTCATCCAATCACAGTGGAGGAGGGGCGGGACTAGTGTTAGGGGCAACGCATTACAAGTAACGCGCATTACGTAATAATATTACTTTTCTTAAGTTATCAGTAAAGTAATGCATTACTTTATAAATGTACACATTAATATTTGAGTTACTTTTTTTTAAAAAGTAATGCAAGTTACTTTTCAGCTCAACTCTTTTCCCACCAGCATTTTTCATGATTTTCACAAAAGTTTAATGCCTTCCAGAAAATGCTCTTTTTTAAATGTATAAACATACAATATATGAAATAAAAGAACAGACCCTCTGCTTTCAAACAAAAAAATCTGTTTCATCCTACCTTCATGTGTTCGGTTTTTATCACCTCTCAAATATGTGTAGGTTTAATCAAAAACACCAAATTTTGAGCAAAAAGCTGAGATAATTCAATTTTTGTGAAGTACTTTTGCTAGAGATCAGATGCAGAGCGATCTTTACAACATACACGGACATACAGCTGTTTGCCCTAGGGCGATACTTCCGGGTTTTATAAGTTGCGGAAGACCTGGTGGATAATAGCGGTATTGCAGATTGACGAGATAACTCGTCAATGTCAGGGAAAGAGTTAATTAATTTAATTTAAAAATAAAATAATGTACTGAATTTAACTGAACATATTATCATAGAATAACGCACTCGGTGCGCCTGAGCGGGAACAGTTTGAGTCAGAAACAGAAATGGCATGCCAGAGCTTGTCATTTTTGCGATCATAAAAAACACCAGCAAGGCCTGAAAGACACCATGCCTCAGCCAAGTAAGAAAAAGTAACACAAAAGTAACTTAAAAGTAATGTAAGCATTACTATCCAAGAAAAGTAACTAAGTAATGCAATTAGTTACTTTTTTGGGGAGTAACTAAATATTGTAATGTACGACTTTTAAAAGTAACTTTCTCCAACACTGGGCAAGACGAAAATATTACAAAAACCAACAGGCGCATCGTACAACGACTGATAAACAAAGCAGAAGTATCACAGCAACCAAAGCGCTCTGCTGAAAAAAGTTGGCAGTCGGCTTAAAAAAAAGCTGGCAGTCGGCTTAAAAACGCATAGTCACGGAATTTTTTGCTAATTTTTCCGTGCCATTCTCACGGATCTCCTCATATTTCCGTGGCCCTGCCACGGACTTTCTTTTCCGTGGCATTCTCACGGATTGGTTACTCAACTGTTTTAGGAAAAATAGGAAAAAACAGTTAAAAATAGGAAAATAGGAAAAAACAGGAAAATAGGAAAAAACAGTTGAGTAACCAATCCGTGAGAATGCTACGGAAAAGGAAGTTCGGAAATATGCGGAGATCCATGAGAATGTCACGGAAAAATTAGCAAAGAATTCCGTGACTATCCCACGGAACTTCATGAGACCATGTTGTTAAAAAAAACTGGCAGTCGGCGTCCGGCTGCTGTTTTCGGCCACGTTTAAGGGGCGGGACACACCAAAGCTTTTTGACGCGGCTGAAAACACCTGGAGGACGCCGAACGCTAGCTATTTCTTCAGCTGAGCGCTTTGGTAGCTGCGATACTCGTCCCGCCCCTCCTCCACTGTGATTGGACGGCCATGTGAGAACTGACATTGACGAGCAGAGCTTTTCACCCAAAGTTGAATCTCTTTCGACGCAACCGCTGAGCGCCGTGTTTCAGCGCGAAAAAAAACGCCAGCTGCTGGCTAATTTGAAAAACGCAGAGCTTCCATTGGAAACAATTGAAAATATGCGTCGGCCTCAGGCGTAAAAGCTTTGGTGAGCACGCCCCCTAAAAGCTTTTGTGTGCACACCCCCTTACTTTATGTAGGATGATTCTGTAGAAAAAAATCAGCTGGATTTTCACAGACTGGGTCACAAATTAAAAATATGATGATGCACCCTGACTATATTCCTGTATAGATTTATTCTTTCCAAACACAAAATGAGATCATTTAAAGGATATTTGGTTGGGTGAATTCAACACATTGGTACTATCTGACTAAATTTTACTCTCAAATTTTGTTTTTATTTCACAGACACAAACCACAATCCTTAAAAAAAGGCTTTGGGAACTTTCCGTGTCACATTAAGCATTAATACAAGCCATATTGTACCACCTGGAGTAATTCCAGTTTTATCCTAAAGGAAAAACATACAGAAACAACACAAACAGCATTTCTGCCTTAGTTCAGGTAGATTAGAAATGCTTGTGTTACAATAATAGAGAATTTAACAGCACATTACCATGAGGGATTAAATGCTCTGTTGATATTAATGCTGTCTCCATTTGCTTGTACATCAACAGTAATGTGCACACTGGGGAATCTCTCCCTTTACATCAATTTACCACAGTGATGGGACTAATCTGTATACAGTATCATGTTGTCATTTGCATTTAATTTCATTATTACCTGCTTAGAGCCCCCTGTTTATAGATGTTGGGAAGGCTTGGCCACTTGCACAGGACACGTATAAGCATTCAGTCCTTCTGGCAGCTTGTTTTGCGGATCTGCCCTGTGCTTTAAGGGACACTAGTACAGGATTGTAGTTCATCACCTAGTGCAAAACATGGGCAAACTGTCCCCCGCTGCTGTGTCCCTGCGGACCTTTCTGATAAATGTCACTGCGTGATAAAATCTGCCTGCTCCGAGACCTCCAGAGCAATCAACACGCTCCCAGAGCCGGTCTGGCATTGTCAACTCGCCTATGCAAGATAAATAAGGGGGTATAGACTTATATTACTTAGGAACATCTGCAGTGATTACATTTTTTTCTCATATCTCATAAATTATGCAAAAAGAGCTCTGTTTTTCTACCATTTTTTTCTTTTCTCTATTCGTTGGTGTTGATTTTATGATGATTTTCCTAGCAGAGCCAATTTTTTATTATAAGGTGTTATTTGAGCATACCATGGGGAACATCCTGATTATAAGTGATGTTTTTGACAGCATTGTACTTTAATTGGCTGTAAGAACATGAGGTGGATGTTGAATGTTTAAATACAATATAATGAGAAACTATATAGAGAGCTTCTTTGTGATGCTGGAAGGTTGCACCGTGCTGACATGAAAATTACAAAATCATACAGATAATGCTAGCATGTTGAGGTCTGCAGGTGTGTGTGCGCTTGTTGTACCGCATAAGGATTTTGCTATAGCAAAAAAGCATTATGCTATTAAAAAAATGGAAATTGGTTCAGGATAAAAATTCAACATTATTGGAGCCTTGAAGTGAATGTAAATCAATCATGATGCATTAAACGTGTCTGCTGGAGCAAAGAACATTTTTGAGTCGAGTGGTGGTAGTTTGAACATGTTTTATAATTGGTGAGTGGCATCGTTCAAGCAATTTACTGTAGACAATAGAATTAAATTTAACATTTCAAAGTGACACATTTTGGATAGGACAAATGGATGGCAATTACATTCTTCTAAAAGCCTTACATAAATGTGAGCATAAATTAAAGACATATAGTGACAGGTCCATGCATATTCACAGACGTCTGTCACTACAGTTTGCGCCATACACCTCTGGCAGGAATATTAATGAACTTATGAAAAGAACATGATTTTTTTACCAGAAGTATAACTCACATGAAGTCCAGCAAAAATGATTTTCCTGGGAATTGTTACACTGCCACGGGGTGCAATATATGCTGATATAAAACTGCTCTGAGTTCAGATTTGAGTCATTGAACAGGCATTTTTAACAATATAGAGAACATAAATGTAAAGGTAATATACAGAGTAAAACCATTCAAAAAAATGACCTAATGTCAGCAGTATTATATACATTGTCAAATAAAAGGATCAATATGTACCCCAGCTGTCACTTGGATGATACTCTTTCAAAAAGTACACCTTTGCATCTAAAGAGTTCATATTGTTACCTTAAAAGTAGGGGTGCACGAGGCAAAAACTAACTAAGGACTGTTTACATTGTTGCACAAGGTTGAGCGTTTAGATTTTCTAGTATTTTGTTCACGCTGCCAAAAGATGATCTCCCGCAAATTATTGGAAATGTATAATGTTTTTCCAGAGAGTTATTGATGAACGAGTGTTTTGGTGGCATGTAAGTAATTTTTTTCATCATATTTTTTTTTCGGTTTCTAAGTTGGGTCTGTAAGATACCAAATCCAATGCTGTTTCATATTAATAGGTGTCTTGTTGACTAAAACATAGCATCGTTTTGAAATATGTCTGCAGCTCTTAGCAACTTTTTTGGTGGGCTTGAAAATATTTTGACCCAGCGGGGTTAATTGTAACGCTGAGCACTTACGATATGAAAACCGCTAACGTTAGGGTAATTCTTGCCGTTGTTTTAAATAGGCTACACACGAATGATTGCTGGCTGCCAACAAAATAAATGTGCCTGTATCAAAAATCGTGTGTCAAATTTATTTTTTATCATATCTTTAATATTGATTGAATGAGGTCACGTTAAAGATTAAAATCATAATAAAATGAATGTCTAAAATCAGACTTTGATGCTCATTATCTCAGAATTTAATTTGTAGTATGGTTACTACAGACTGAGTTTCATATAAAAATGTTTTGTCACAATTGTGCTGCTTTTTCTCACATATTTAGACATTTGTATCTATTTATAATTGAACTATTGTTAGAAAAGGGCTGGATGAATGAATACAGTGTGGATACCTGTCTATTATAGACAGATATATAAGCAATGTCCACTTCAAGTATAGACAAAATAGTATTGAAATATTTGCCTGCAAACTTAATTTTTAGCAAGTGTTACAACTAACCCCCTGCCTGTTACATTTAACCCCACCTATGGGGTAAGTTGTAACGTTTGCACTTCTATCACGTTTGGTGTAATTGTCTAAGAATGGTAAGTAATACAAACAAACTTCAAATGTTCATTTGTAGCAGAGATGTGTGTGCTGCTTGTGTAAAAATATAATTAATCAAACTCAAATATTTTTGAATGATTGAGCCTAAACAAAAAAGCGTTAGGTTGTGCCCCGCTCTCCCCCATTTAAAGGGTACATCCCCTAGTGACAATAAGATTCTTTATGACCATCTCAGAATGCCATAAGGTATCAAGACTATTCCTTCATAATAGTTCCAGTACAGGGCCAAAAATGAAATGTTTTGTTTGGTAGTCTCTATATCTCCTCTCTTACTTTTTATCTCCCCAAACTTTTCATTACGCTTGCTGAACTCATCGCAGTCTTCTGTCCGGGAGATCGCCGTCAATCACAATCGCCCGCTTCTCCTGCGGAGTGAAAGAAATTGCTTCGGCGTTTCTCTGTGGGAGAAAATGACTTTAAACACGTCTCTGGGTGGCTACTGCCAGGACCTTCGATTCTCCTGACAGGTGTCAGAAGAAGCTCAAATGTTGTACGCTGTGCACCCTAAGCTGGATTAGAGCATGAAACCAGTGCTGTTTATCGTTACTTTGCTTATTGATTGAGATACAATCCAACTGCGTAGCTCTTAGTAATACCCTAGTTACCAGCTAGCTATGAACACAATTATACCCAGGCGTCCTCCCTAGTGACCACTCCGTTATTGATGACCCATTAAGGGGCGTGTACACCAAGGGCGTGACTGAAAACGACAAGCGGACGCCGACTGTAGGCGATTGTCAGCTTTTTTCATCTGAGGGCTTTGGTTGCTATGATACTTCTGCTTCGTTGAACGATGGACAGGTTGGATGTTGTGATATTTGTCCCGCCCCTCATCCACTGTGATTGGATTGCTGAGTGAGAAGTGACATTGACGAACTGAGCATTTCACCCAAAGTTTAGCGCTAGGCGCAAAAAACCTCCAAGTGCCGACACTCAACACTGACAAAACTGGCGTTTTTGAAAAACGCGGCGCTTGCATTGGAAACAATTGAAAACATATGCCTTTGTGTGCACGCCACCTACACCTTGGCAATGCCCTACTTACCACTTACAACACAATAAAACGGCCTAGAAAAGTTTTGGGCAAGCAAGCTGCACTTTTCTTCATCTACTTAATTTTATTTCCAATGAATAACAGCCTTCCAATGACAGTTCATACAATAGCTATAGTAGTGGATTTTTCAATGAATGCACTCACAGAAACAGAATTCAATTTATGAATGCACCAAACTGGCAATGCCAAAGCATTTACAAGCCTGGATTTTCACAAAACGGTGATTATCCAGCTTCGGATGTGATACGGAAAAGCTGTTGTAGCATTCCATGTGGACAACTAAATCCTCGACTGTACAGGAGTCTGCGAATGGACAAATCCCATGACTCACATCACTGTTGTGACAGCTTAGAGGTGGAAATATTTGCAAACATGTTTAATCATTTTAGTGACGAGCTTGTTATAACCGGTTGTTATCTAAGCGAGTATGCTAATGGGATCTACAAATTATTCGGGTGATTATGACACACTGTATTTATCCTACAAAGTCTACTGATTTGTGAAAAATGATGACAGACAGATATAAACTAGCGTGTGTGAAAAAAACAAACGAAGCAACTTTTGAGGAATCTGAAATCTTGCCTCATTGTTGCTGTGACTGCGAGTTTCAAAGACATGATGTTTCATATTCCAACTGAAATGAATTCTCTCATTTGTGTTTTGGCTTTGCATATCAGTTTAATAGCCCAATTAAATGCTAATAATACTAATAATAGTGTTGCTTTTGAAAATGACATCATCCTGCTATTCTTCTCCAGTTGAGAAGTCACAAACTAGCCTATACTTAAAAGATAACTTTGAAAATTTTTTGATACTTGAGAATTCCCTAAATATCAAGAACCGACTCACAGAAATGGTTCCAGGGGATTTGAAAAAAGTTGAATTGACTTGAAGTTAAAAAGCAAAATACAGTGCTTTGAAGTGATTTGGCAGAGACGACATCTTAATTATTTACAAGAGAAAGTTCACATGCTCCAGAACTTTAAAGACTTCACACGCTGACAAAGTGAGAACCTCCAGTCATCCTTTAAAATATGAAAACTCTCATGAGATGCTACAAGCTGCAGAAATATATGATGGTAATATAACACATTCAGGTTAGTTGGCAGAAAAGCACCTGTTGTTACATCATGCCCAACTTGCATACTCCAGCCAAATATCAAAATTACCCCACGATTTACATTACTTACCCTCAAGCAATCTGAGATACATGTCCATCATCTTTCAGACGAACACATTTGGAGTTATTTAAGAAATGTCCTTGCTCTTCCAAGCTTTATAATGGTGGAAACAGAGAACAGGGAACAACTTCTGACTTTAAACCCCCCAAAAGTGCATTCATCCTTCACAGAGGTAATCCACACGGCTCCAAGGGGTAATAAAGATCTTTTTTGGGTAATCAATGTGATTTTGTAAAAAAATTATACATATTTCAAACTTTATAAACTGTAATAACTAGCTTCTGGTAAGAACGGCATATTAGACTCGCACGTTTTAGCGAAATGAGCTTTGGTTGCCATAGGCACTTTGTCCCAGATAGCAAAAAATATCCGCATGGCTTCTCTATGCCGCCAGCCCCAAGCTGTCGGCTATAGGTGCGTCCCGCTGGCGGGGATGATACTTTTGCCAATGAATACGTCACTCCCATTTGTTGCGAGATGCCGCCAGCATGCAGCCGGCGGACCGACTGCTTAATTTATGCAAAAGCGGCTGCCGCCGGCGGTCCGCCGTCAGACCTGTTTGCGATTACACCCTTATGACGCTTACTGCCTCCAGAGCACCGCCGGTGGTCCGCCGACTCATTGCTATCTGGGGTGCAGTGACTCGCGTGTTAAATTTGCGTGAGTCCAAGATGGCGTTGTTACCGGAAGCTAGTTATTATAATTCAAAATATGGATATTTCTCTTACAAAAGTTGCATTGATTACCCGCAGAAGACCTTTATTAACCCCTTGGAGCCGTGTGGATTACTTCTGTAAAGGATGAATGCACTTTTTGGGTTTCATAGTCAAAAGTTAATCCCTAATCCTTATTTTCTACAGCTATAAGCTTAGAAAAGCAAGGACATTTTCTAAAATAACTCTAAATGTGTTCGTCTGATAGATGATGGACAAATCTTGAATTGCTTGAGGGTGAATAAATCATGGAGTAATTTTGATATTTGGCTAGATTATCGCTTTAAGTTACCGCAAATATAAAGTTGAACCGTACGCGCTTTTGATTCAATTTTCTGTATAGTGATACAAACCAGACATCTTGTTATTATAAAAGGGTTGAAAATTACATCCTTGCTCTCAAATCACTTCTAAGTCAAAGCTATTATCCAATAGAAAAAAAATAACTCCTTACTGACATTCCTCTCTTAAGGAGAAAATCGGTGTGGCTTTCTAACTTGTTTGTAAGTGTAATAATGCACTTTCTGATTCGCTGGACAGTGTGGGTACTTCCAGGCAACTGCGTGTGAACACAAGGACAGTTATTATCAGCACTCTTTATTATCAGCTTGCCGACACTCCCCGTCTTAGCTACCCACAATGAGAGATGCAATTTTAATCTCCAAAGCATTTTCAGCTTCTGCAACCATGAAAGCAAACAAAGGTGAGGGTATCTGCCAGTGAATCAATGGTAATCATAAAGGCTGGCGCTTTCTCGGCCATTAGCGGAGCATCTATGAAAGCTTGGTTCGATCAAATGAATGATTGGATGTGAGTGGGCAGAGTGAGCCATTATGATATGGACAGCTGCTGGAAAACTTAAAATTCATCTAAGGCCTCAGCGTAAAGCTTGTGTAAATTAATCTCATTTTCTTGCCATTCAGAATGCTTGACTTTATTTACCTGTACAATGATGTGATAAGGATCTGGTTTGGAAGCTTTCTGGGAGACTCCAAAGTAGGTTAGAAAAACATCCAAAAAGGCTAGTTAAATACTCAAATACTCAATCCGCCAAACCAATTTCATAAAGCCTTTAGACAGTGACATAGCATATCGTCACAGATACAATTGGCGACGTGAATTGGTGTGTTTTTTGGGTTTTGTCGGGTCATATTTGCTTTAATCTTTAAAGTGCAGTTTTATTTCAAAGCTCTACTAAATGTGAAACGTTCTACTGTAGTAAGAGCATCTGTAGCTTGATCCACGATTTAATCTTGAAAACTAAAAATATATTCAGTTTTGATTTATGAATAAAATCAGCCATTCCTTGCATTTGTAATTTAGTAATAGATACTGCATTTCTTCCAAAAACATATTGTAAACAAATAATACAAGCAAAGCATGTAAGTTCCTAAAGAAGATAGAAGAGCAACTTTAACTGAAATAATCACTCATTACAACCGAGGTATGCAGCAAAGCATTTGTGAAGCCACAACACGCACAACCTTTAGGCGAATGGGCTATAACAGCAGAAGACCCCACCGGGTACCACTCATCTCCACTACAAATAGGAAAAAGAGGCTAAAATTTGCACGAGCTCACCAAAATTGGACAGTTGAAGACTGGAAAAATGTTGCCTGGTCTGATGAGTCTCGATTTCTGTTGAGACATTCAGATGGTAGAGTCAGAATTTGGCATAAACAGAATGAGAACATGGATCCATCATGCCTTATTACCACTGTGCAGGCTTGTTGTGGTGGTGTAATGGTGTGGGGGGTGTTTTCTTGGCACACTTTAGGCCCCTTAGTGCCAATTGGGCATTGTTTAAATGCCACGGCCTACCTGAGCATTGTTTCTGACCATGTCCATCCCTTTTATGACCACCATGTACCCATCCTCTGATAGCTACTTCCAGCAGGATAATGCACCATGTCACAAAGCTTGAATCATTTTAAATTGGTTTCTTGAACATGATAGTGAGTTCCCTGTACTAAAATGGCCCCCACAGTCACCAGATCTCAACCCAATAGAGCATCTTTGGGATGTGGTGGAACGGGAGCTTCGTGCCCTGGATGTGCATCCCACAAATCTCCATCAACTGCAAGATGCTATCCTATCAATATGGGCCAACATTTCTAAAGAATGCTTTCAGCACCTTGTTGAATCAATGCCACATATAATTAAGGCAGTTCTAAAGGCGAAAGGGGCTCAAACACAGTATTAGTATGGTGTTCCTAATAATCCTTTAGGTGAGTGTAAATCAAAAACCAAACAGGGTGTTTTAGTTAAGAACAGGAGATTAAAATAATGAATGAAGAGGACGAAACAATTACATAATACAACTTACTAATAGAGTTTACTGATCAGTTTAATCATTGCACAATCAGACAATAATGACAAAAAATGGTCCCAAGCTTTCACTGGGACAGTACACTTTATAAAGGTCCTAATATGTACCATTTAGGTAAAGATATGTACTGTATACATTTGGTACTAATATGTACCTCTGAGGTATTAATATGAAAAGTACATATTTTTTAGGTGCAAAGATGTACTTTTTGAAAGGATACCACCCCAGTGACAGCTAGGAACCAATTTTCAAGCTTTTTTCTGACAGTTCAGCTCTTGCATAAAAACACCTATGGAAAGGTGTTTTACACGGGAACTAATAACTTCTAACAAATCTATTTTTATAAGAGTTCAATTTGCACATGAATATATATACACAGTCCTGTGAAAAAGTCTTGGGCCACCATGCCAGAATTAGATAAGTTGTTTTTGCAAAGCTATAGTGATCATATATAATTGTTTCTCAGTCTCTTAATTAGAATACATCCAGAAAACACAGGAAATGTGTATGTAGTATTAAAAACTGTATAAAATGTAAACTGATGTGTCAAGTTTTTAGGGTAAACTCCCCTTCCACTTGAGCAATAGCAGAAAACTGCAGGATCTCTTAAACCTAAATAAAATGAAATCCTATTCTAATCATAGTCTTTTTACTTCATTCGGCTCAAAAACGCTCAAGATGTGTTTAGTGACAAGAGAGGTCACACTAAACACAGACGATGCCTAAAGAAGACATTTAGTGCTGAAAATTGTATTTTTTTGTACATATTTCAGTATTTTCTGTTTGTATCTTAATAAAATAGATTGAAAAATAAATATGGATGGACATTAAAACTTCTTAAACAACAATGTCTGGTGGTGGTGGCCTAAGACTTTTGCACAATACTGTATATATAAAAAATAATATATTAAGAACATAAGAACTCAAAAAACAGCTTTGAAATAAAAAAAGAAAAGAATCCTGCCATTGAGGGAAAATTCATCATTTCTTTAGCCTTTTCTATCCTCCAATCGCGCTGTGGCTTAGCTGAGGGATTGGGGGCAGAACTGTCATATAGCAACTGAACCTCACGGTTTATCATTGCTGACCTTTCCTAGATACCCGAGTCGAGCTTAATAAACTGAAACCAGAATGACAGACGTGTTTAAAGCAACACATATCCAAACCATCTACAGAGAAAATAAGGTTAACTGCACTAGAGTCCAGTTGTAATGGTCATTTCTCCTATATCACACTGTCAGAAAATTGGTCAAAATCTGTTGGGCCATACCCTTTAAAAAGGCCATATGTGGACTATTTAGGTCCAGATATGTCTACATTGGTCCTCAATATGTACTTTGAGATACTAATATGGATTCTTTAAAGCAACACTATGTAGTTTTTTTACCTCTAAATAATGTCTCTAAAATTATTTCAGTGATAGAACAACTTTTAACTGGACAAATTATACTGTTGCTGCAACCTGAGCAGCCTCCTAGCTGCTACAAGCACACTCAGAAAGTGGCGGTGCAGGGTAGAGCACACAGCCCCGCCTCTCCCCCTGCCTGCAGAAGAGTGTCTGATACCAGGCACTGTTGCGCTTTTCAACCACATGGGGGAGCTGTAAGTCATTTTTACATGGAAACTACATAGTGTTGCTTTAAGTGTCTTAAGCTGTACTTTTTGAAAGGGTAGCGCCCCAGGATCAGAGACTGACAGTGTGTGGATGTAATTATTAATTTTATAAGATGCAATATTCGTAACACAGAAAAAAAGAAAACATTTTAAATATATTTGGACTGTTAAGTATAAGTAATAATATATATTTTGGTCATATAACCTACATTGCACAGAGAATGGATCCGCTTGGGAATGGAGATACATGGTGGACCATACATCTTCACAAGCAGAATATTAATGATGATCTGAACCCAGAAGCTTGTAATGATGATTCATGAATTTAATACGCCACGTCGCCACCACGCGTATCTAATGCCACTGGGACTAAAAGAAAGGAAAGGGGATGTTATTATGATCCATTCAACAAAGCGCTGTTCCATCTTGACTCTTGCTGAATACAAAATGCACTTTGAAAGACCAACCAAAGCCAGGCAAGTACGCATATGAAATACCAAATAATATTTAAAAAGATCCACAGAGGAATACAATACTACTAATAAAAAGACATTTATGGATTTTTTTTCTTCAGAATTCATAAAATACTGAAATTTTACACTGTCAGAAATAATTAAAAATATACCCCAGCCCTGGTATCCTTTCAAAAAGTACAGCTTTGCACCTGAAGAGTTAATAGTTACTTGTATCTCAATGATACATATTGGTACCAAATGTATACATATCTGTACCTAATGATACATATTAGGACCTTTCGAAAAGTGTAATGTCCCAGTGACAGCTAAGATACATATTTTTTCTTAAAGGGTGTATATATAGCTTTATTTTAACAACCTATTTCTCAAATATCAAATTTTTTTAAAATGTTACTGTTGTTTAAAATATACTTTTTTCATATTAATATTAAAACACCGAGCTTGTTGTTGTAGAAAAAAATTTCTTCAATTTTTTCAACATAATTAAGGCGCTTCATATGGCTCAAATGCATTTCATGTGTAAAGTTTTTTAGGTGATTAAAAACTTAAACAGATGGTTATAAATCTGCATTATTCAAACTACTTATTTTTTTAAATCTCTGGTTCTCAAGATGAACATATGGACATTGTTGCATATTAAATTAATGGTAAACAACACATCTCTACCTTGTACTAAGATAAAAACTTTGCGTAATGATCTCTCCTTGTCCAGAATTTCATAACTTCACCACAGATGCGTAAATGATGGGCTGCTGTCCACACCTTCACCAGTGATTCATGTGCAACCCAGGTATACTCATAACACCTGCAACAGAACCAGATTGTTGAAAAGTAAAACTGTGGAGTGGAGGTGATTCATACCCAATCAAATCGTAGCCAGACGCAGCTACAGTAGTTAATATGCCTGCAGTGAACATCAATTGAGCAATCCACACTGACACTGCGTATTTAGCCGAAAAAATCATTTGCAAACCCCTGACAAACATAAAGTGATAGAAGCTGCTGGTCATAATGACCGATAATTCGCAATTCTCATTTGTCCCACTCGAGCCTTATTTAGGAAAACAAGTTGTGTGTCATTGTGCAGTGACGCCTTGCAGCGATTCACTCCATGAAACCCTCTATTTTCACAGCCGATGCCAAATTCAGACACCACTTTGAAGACACATCAAGCATAATTTCATTGCATGGGCATATGCTGTCAAGAGCAAAATGGAATCAGAACCGCCACAAATCCTCCTGGCAAAAAGAATGAGATTATGCTGTGAAAGGCTTTAGAAGGGTAATTTTAGGCACTTTCTTCTAAAAGACACTTTTTTGCTTCTATGTGGTAACAAAACAGTATATACACTGATGAACCAAAACATTATGGACAGACACAGGTGGATGAAGGTCATCACATGGACAGCCATGTACATTCGCACCATTTACTTGGAGAAGCGATGGTACAAGGACAAGCCAGTGAAGAGATGATGATGCTTTGGAAAACCCTGGGTATGGTTATTCATGTGTATGTGAATTTAACATGTTTTACCTACCTAAACATTTCAAGTGCACCACTTCATGACAATGGTGTTCTTTTTAGTAGAATTACGCACCATGAAACATTGTTTAGGAATTGTTTATTGGGATAGTTCATGGGAAAATTCTATAAATTATTTTATCATCCTGTATGTATTTCTTTTTTCTGTTGAACACAAAAGAAGATATTTTGATAAATGATGGTAAGCATACAGCTAATTGTAACCATTGACTTCCATAGTAGAAAAAAAGATGGATTTCACTGGGAACCATCAGCTGTGCACTTACCATAATTTATGTTTTTCATCATTTATGGCAATACTTCCATAATATTTCTTTTTCTGGTATAATGTGACAGATCAAAGAGTAAAACACGACGCAATGACGTCACATATATGCTAATCGGCGTGTGACGTCATCACCGCCACAGTCTATTAAAATCCTGTGGGAAACCCTGTAAAAATATACTCAGGTACTTAATTACTTGTGTATTTACTTATCACAGAATCGATATCGAAGCAAAGAAAGCAATATTGAATTGAATCGAATCGAACCAAAGCAACAAGAATCGAAATCGAACCGAACTGTGAAATTCCCAGCCCTAATCATTACCATCTTCTTTTGTGTTCATCGAAATAAAAAAACCTCATAAATAAATGATGTCATTTTGGGGTAAACTATTCATTTAACTCATTCCACACCAGCTATTTTTGTGATTTTTACAAATGTTTTACAAAATACCTTCCAGGAAAATTTTCTTCTAAAAATGTATAAACATACAAATATATCAAATAAAAAGAACAGACCCTCTGTTTTCAAACAAACAATGATAAAACAAACAAAATGGGAAAAAAAAACATTTCATCCCATCTATATTTTTTCTCTGCTTATAAACTCTTAAATATGGGTTTTTTTTTTTCTTAAAAACATAAATTAAAAAAATAGCAAAAAGCTGAAATAATTGCATTTTTGTGAGGGAAGTTTGTTAGAGATCAGATTCAGAACAATTATCAAAACATACACAGAGTTTAAAATTTTTAAATAAATTTTTTGCTTCAGTTTTTTTATTAATTGGGTATCTAGTGGATAATCGCGGTATTACAGATTAACATAAAACCTCATCAGGAACACATTTTTTATGCAAATGTTTTCGTCAATAAATCGTCAATGGCGGGGAAAGAGTTAAGGAACATGATGAATAGTTCAAGGTGTTGCCCTGGCCTCCAAATTCCCTACATTTAAATCCAACTTAGCATCTGGCCGATGTGCTGGACCAAGAAGTTCGATCTATGACGTGTCTACCTTGCAACCTGCAGGACCTGAAAGGTCTGCTACAAATATCTTGATGCCTGATACCAGTGGCGGCTCGTGACCGTGGGGCGCTAATTCAAAATAAGTGTTCGGAGTGTCGTGTGTTGCTTGCGTTTTCAAAATATGTGTTTGTTGCTCATGTAAACCATGCTCTTTGTCATAATAAGTGCCTGCTGCACATGCGTCAAAACCGTTTATGATAAAAGTGACGCTCATGTTCACAAAATACACGCAAGACGCTCCCTTAACAGTAAACTCTGATTATGCATGAGATTATGCGAGTATCTGGCAAACACTAGCGTATCTTTTATCATAAATCCTTTAGACACATCTGCAGCAGGCACTTATTTTGACAAGACACGTGATGCACACAGGATCTCTCGATGCGCCGAACACATATTTAAAAAAAAGGAACCACACACATGACCGGCTACATACATGTTGTGACGAACTTCACATCGAGCGCCCTCGAAAAAAGAAGTCACTGGCCGCCACAGCCAGATGGCACAGGACACTTTCAGAGGTCTAGTAAAGCCTTGTGTTGGCAGCTCACGAAGGTCTAAATGCATATTAGGCAGGTAGTCAAATTTTATATATATTACAGTGTCTGTATACATATTGTAAAGCATCATGCTCTTTCAATTTCATGCTAATGAGAAAGAGTTTCTGCTCCTACAGATATAATTACATTTTATCCACGACACTGATGCATCATTGTATTTGCTGGGAAACATATAAGAAAAAGAGAGAGTCATGGGTCGGAGAAAAGCATTCATTTATCTTGTCTGTATTTCAGTCTAAAGCACTATTTTGAGAGGTCAATCACACAACACGCTTTTCTACTTGCACAATACCATGCAATTATTTCCCAGGTCTTTGCTTTGTAAAAGACAATCTTGAAAGTAGCAATTTCAGGCTAAGCACTAAAATTATTGTTCTGTTATGAAATATGACAAGAGTTAGGCAATGCACTTTTAATTGCACTTCTTTTGTTCTGTGGCATCTCAGCGTCTCATGAGCATGTCACGGTTTTTTGCGCGCCAGAGCTTTGCCTGAGCTACATCTTCAGTATATCTGCACTGGACAGTTATAAGAAAGAACCGGTCTATTTGTGTTTATCACACATGTCCCAGTGCACCAGTGCGAGTGGTTCAATTTCAGCCAGCATTGTGTCCTGTCGTAATCTACCTGTCTACCTCAATGACTTCCTGTCACTACTGTAATGTCCTTTCAAATTGTAGCAAAGCTACACCATGATGGGTGGAGCACATGTTCAGGCAGGTTACGCGATGACTCCCTTATCGCCCACCCCTGGGTATGAAGCAGAATTTGACACAAAACCGGCAAATCATCAAAACTTTTTTGCCTTTAAAGGAATATTCCATTTTCTTAAAAGAAAAATCCAGATAATTTACTCACCACCATGTCATCCAAAATGTTGATGTCTTTCTTTGTTCAGTCGAGAAGAAATTATGTTTTTTGGGGCAAACATTGCAGGATTTTTCTCATTTTAATGGACTTTAATAGAGCCCAACATTTAATACTTAACTCAACACTTAACAGTTTTTTCCAACGGAGTTTCAAAGGACTATAAACGATCCCAAACGAGGCATAAGGGTCTTATCTAGCAAAACGATTGTCATTTTTGACAATAAAAATAACAAATATACACTTTTAAAGCACAACTTCTCGTCTAAATCCGGTCCAGCGCGACCTAACGTAAATGTGTAGTGACGTAGGGAGGTCATGTGTTACATATATAAAACGCACATTTGTGGACCATTGTAAACAATAAACTGACACAAAGACATTAATTAGTATCAGTAAACTGACACAAAGACATTAATTAGTATCAGTTGACATACAACAACGTAGGAACGGTCCTCGTTCTCAACACTTGTAAACACTGGGGCGGAGTTTCGCGTTCGTCCTCTGTGACCTCTTGACGTCATGACGTATTGCGTGGGGTCACGTTGGCGCATCACGACCGGATTTAAACGAGAAATTGTGCTTTAAAAGTGTATATTTGTTTTTTTATTGTCAAAAATGACAATCGTTTTGCTAAATAAGACCCTTATGCCTCGTTTGGGATCATTTAGAGTCCTTTGAAACTCCGTTGAAAAATACTGTTAAGTGTTGAGTTAAGTATTAAATGTTGGGCTCTATTAAAGTCCATTAAAATGAGAAAAATCCTGCAATGTTTTCCTCAAAAAACATAATTTCTTCTCGACTGAACAAAGAAAGACATCAACATTTTGGATAACATGGTGGTGAGTAAATTATCTGGATTTTTCTTTTAAGAAAAAGGAATATTCCTTTAAGTGTTATGTTCTCAACTACTCATTTTGGTTACAATTTAGAGTAAGGTTGTATTTGTTAACATTGGGATTAGTACTTACATTGGCCAGTAAGTACGACACACTTACCATGTACAGTATATACAATTTATAAGTATAGTAGTGTTTGTTATTAGTTATCATATAAGTACCTGTCATTAACCCACACTTGCCTGTAAGTACTTAATACTTACATTGCACATTCATTTGTAAGTACAGTAGTGTTTCTTGATAGTTACAGTATACCTACAATATAATTATGTATCTAGTGTTACACAGTACTTACTTAGAGTTACATAATAACTACCAAGTACTTAATGTGCCACTGGTTAGTAATGAAACTATTTAATTATCATGTAAATACTCAAAAGTAAGTACCACACATTTGTCTGCAAGTACAAGACATTTACCATATATGTACAAGGTAAGTACACGTACTATAAAACAAAGTGCTACCCATGCTCTAATAAAACAGGCAAAACGTTCTGCTTTCCCAAGCTCTGAAATTGCTTTTCTACCTGGGGTGCATTGTCTCTTTACATGAACTGAGCTCAGCACGCAGTCATGGCAGAATGTAGGCATGCTTTCATGTCAAATTTGTGCTAGAGGTTTACCTATCGATAACAATTCACAGAGAAGGATTTGAATTTACAATGAGGAGAGAAAGAGGAACAGAACAGATGTCAAGCTTAAGATAATTACATTCATAAGCCATTGGCTGAGACACTAGGCAAACATCTGTCATACCCTGTCATTAACATCCAATATCACTTGACATTTCCTTTACAGGAACAGTTCACCCAGATAAGAAATTGAGATTGCCATCATTTACTCTCCCTCATGTCATTCCAAACACAATTTTTGTCTTGCATGGAAATGCAAAAGATGTTTCACGTTGGTCTTTTGCATATAATGAGGGCAAAACACCATAAGCTCTACGAATGGAAAAGGCACCATTAAAGTTTTATAATAGAGATTCATTCTGCTTTATGTTCCAAGTCTTTCCGAGAGTGTAATATGAGGGCATAATAATAGCTTTGCTTGCTGTTTTGAGGAACCCAACAGAAATTCAAGTCATTCAATAAAGTTTTCCCCTTCACGGTTCTCAAATTTCATTCAAAGTTTGGCATTTAGTGTTGGACCAGTTTTATGGTCCATGTTTGGTCCTTTCTACCCCCTTTCTGGAACATCTTAATCTTATCACATGCAAAAGACACAAGATTAAATAGATACTGTAATATATATCAAGATAAAAAAATAACAATAATATATGGCTTTGAAATGACACAAGAATGAGTAAACGATGACCAAATATTCATGTTTGGGTGTACTAACAGGGTTAAGTCTCTTTCACAGACTTCAAAAAGTGTGTTTATGTAGTCACTTTAAATTAGGTCTTGTCTTTAAGTCACTGCTAATTTCTTGTCTATAGGGGCTCATATTAAACAGCATTAAAAACAATGAACAGAACCCTTGAGAAATGAAGTCTCCTTCAAACTCTACTAATCTGTTCTTGTTTAATTACACTAGGTGAAAAGGCAAATAATTGTCTTTTGTTTCTTCATTTATATTTCAGTATGTTCCTCAGTATACATGATCATATTTTAACAGTGTTTACTTAATTCCAAGTGCTGTAACTTGCTTCTGACATAAAGCAAAATATGTAGAGCTCAGATGCAAACGCTGCTAAATGCTACCTCCGTAAAAAATGAGATAATGATGTAAACCAAATGCTCAACGCATGTATTATATGTTTATCAAATGCTTTCGCAAATGCCTCAGGCCATTTAGAAATACTGCTTTGTTGGCAGAATCACAAGGACAAATTTTAAGATAAGTCCTCAAAGTGCACAGAAGTTGAGTGTGAAACAACCGTGGATCACATTCAAACCTGGGTCCCTTGCGAGTACTTGGATCTGAATACAACCCAAATGTGTCAGTCAAATGCATCACAGCGCCCGCATGTGTGTGGTTTAGTTTCTTTATTTTTACCTTTCATCATTTCAAATGGATTTAATTGGAATGTAGTTGCATGTTTTGTGATTTTGCAACTGTTTACCATGTCTTGTCCAAAGAAGTAGATTTTTTCAAAAGTGAAGGTTTTTGCCAAAAAAGCTTGCATGCACTTAGAGTGTTTTGCAGCGAAAGACAGCCAAATGTGTTAAATACCAATGACTTGAAAATTACTAAAGTGACATTTGTGAAAATAAGGCATTTTAATTACTGAATAATAACCTTTTCATTGCCATTAAAGTAAAATTACTGAACCAAAAAATAAGAGCCTGATAATGTGAAACAATGTCAGACGCACTTTGATGTCTGTGACCATAAAGTGGCGGCTTGTGACTGATATTCTGAGGGGTGCAAATTCAAAATGTGTTCGAAGTGTCATGTGTGTTTTCAAAATATGTGTTTGTTGCGTTATGTGAACCATGTGCATCACGTGTCTTGTCAAAATAAGTGCCTGCTGCACACGCGTCAAAACCGTTTATTATAAAAGAGACACTAACGTTCACAAAATACACGCAAGACACTCCCTTAACAGTAAACTCTGATTATGCATGAGATTATGCGAGTATCTAGCAAACGCGAGCGTCTCTTTTATCATAAACCCTTTAGACGCGTCTGCAGCAGGCACTTATTTTGACAAGACATGTGATGCACACAGGTTCACACATATTTTGAAATTACGAACCACACACATGACGGGCTACATACATATGTTATGACAAACTTCGAAAAAAGAAGTCACTGGACGCAAACTGCAATTTGCAATAACCAATATAGCTTTTCAGTGTTTATCTTAGCATCCTTGCATTTTCTTTTTATTGTTAATAAAGGTCAGAACTATTGTTCACGTTAGTTCATTTTACAATAAATAACATTTTCAAATATTGATTATGTTAATGAATTACTGTAACTAATGTTAACTAATACAACCATATTGTAAAATGTTACCATAATGTCCAAAAAGGGTTTTAAATTTTCATTTTCATTTCAGAATGCTATAAAATACATTTTTCGCTGTTTGGTTAAGAAAAAACATTCTGTGATTCATTTTTATTCTTTGCTGGAAAGTGTAAACACAAACTTTTTTATCTAAACCCTGTCAAACACTGTACAATCTGATATTAAACATCATATATACTAAACAGGCACAGAATGTCACTTCAGAAAATAACAGCAAAGACCACAATGTTTGAGGCATTCATAGAAACATCATATAACATAAGCGTTCATTTGGTGGACCTGAGGTAAAGAAATTGCCTGTGGCGGACAGACAGCAAGTGACAAATTCAGTGGAGAGAGATGATATGCAGTAAGGGTGACCTGAGACGAAAGGGCCCCTTGAGGGCCTGGACACCAATTTTCACAAGGTCAAATGCAGAGCAGAGAAGTGTCGGTTCACTCACACACACACACACAGTGATGACAACTGTGCTAGGACAAAGGGCAGAGCTCATCCCAGTAACAGCAGCTTTTTTCACTCAAACGAACAGTCGATCCTCTTCCTGCTTTGGCTATAAATGAGAAAAGTTATCAAGGCGATAGAGCAAAAGTGTAGAAAAAAAGAAATACATGCATAATTCAGTAATCGTCCTCAAAGTTCCCTCAAAAACTATATTACCTCTTTTGATTTAACTCTCAAATCTGACCTTTCTTCACTGACATAATTTCAATTAAAGGCCCTATAGGTACAGACTGCTTTTTTGAGTTCCCCCCAGAGAGCACTTATACGAAATGGATTTTCTGACTCGGAGCTGAATCGGATGTAGTTCCACATCTCTCTGCTCACTAGTAATGCACCCACAGGTTCATTATTGACAAGTCTCTGGACCCTTGTGACCGGTGAGTGGCAGTCACTGATTCTTGACAAAACTACGAGTGTGCCGGAGAGCTGCTAGGGATCAGAACCACGTGCCTATACATTTAGACTGTCGAACTCGATCCATCCGTGCAATAATTTGGCAAATATTGCCGCTGCTGCGTTAAAGTGTCCTTCTGTCATGTAGATAAATTCAAATAAACAATATTTTTTGTAAAATTCTTCATATAAATATCTTGAAACACAGGACATACAGTACAGATGGGTTCGAGGAGAGAGGCCATGTTGGAAATGAATATGTTAGTGTGAATATGCTTATTCTCAAACATCATTACCACATGACAGCATAATCAGATTAATATTTATATCTTTTAGTGTTTGTTTGTTTTATTTAGTTGTTTATTTCGGAAACGATAGCCCATTGCATATGTACGCCAAAGTAATTATGGAAAGCCAAATGCTCCAAATGAACCACACAGTGTGGAGAAACTATCTGCATAACCTACTGGACAACTAAACTAAAATGCCATGCTCACAACAGTGATTAGCTAGATGGTTGGCATTCCACTTTTTGGGGATTTTACTTGCAGCAACATGTGCTTGTTTATACAATGGTTTAAAAACAAGGATATTTTACAACGAGACAAGCTAAATCTTGAAAAGTGCAAACAACAGTATATCCGTTCTGATCCTTAACATTCCAAGCACAATGATGGTAACACTCTAAATTTCATTATTAAAGGAAAGAGATGCACTCCGACGATGGGAGTATATAGATATATATTATGCGGGGTTTGTGTGTTTTCCATTGAGGGACCTTGCTAATGTGCACTAAAAAGCCTTGGCTCATTTACAGTATAGAGATGAATTATTAATGAACAAATGCATTGAAGGCAAAACCCATTATCGCCATGGGTGTTTCATTTAGAAAAAAGGAAACAAGGCCATTGTCCATCTAACGTCTGCATCTCAAATACAATGGCTGATTTCTGACCCTCCATTGAAAATGTATGTACGGTCCAGAGAGGTAATAAAAACATCATCAAAGTAGTCCATGTGACATCAGTGGGTCAGTTAGAATTTGTTGGAGAATCGAAAAGACATTTTGATAAAAAAAAATTATTACGACTTTATACAGCATTGTCTTCTCTTCCGCTTCTGTTGCGAATGCGCATGCACAGTGACGCTGCTGACGTGTTATCCTCAGACATGTTTGCGGAAAAAATTCAAACTTAGAGCGTGCGTCTCCCTCAGACTGTAAACAAAAAAAGTTGGGGCGCACCAGATAACACGTCAGCAGCGTCGTACGTCAGCAGCGTCACTGCAATCTCCTGTACGCGGTTCACAACAGACCCGGAAGAGAAGACGATGCTGAATAAAGTCGTAATTTTTTTTTTTGGACCAAAATGTATTTTTGATGCTTCAACAAATTCTAACTGACCCACTGATGTCACATGGACTACTTTTTATTACCTTTCTGGACATGGACCGTAAACCGTACATAGATTTTCAATAGAGGGTCAGAAAGCTCTCTAAATCTAAAACATCTTAAACTGTGTTTCCAAAAATGAACGGAGGTCTTACGAAGTTGGAACAACATGAGGGTGAGTCATTAATGACATTATTTTCATTTTTGGGTGAACTGTCCCTTTAAAGGGGGCATATCATGAAAATCTGACTTTTTTCATGTTTAAGTGCTAAAATTGAACAATCCGGTAACTTAGTTTTGGGAAACCATTCTCAGCAAGCATGTCAAAAAATTGGCGGGTACTATTCTCTTCTGACATCACAAGGGGAGCCAAATTTCAATGACCTCACATGCTTGCAGAGAATGGTTTACCAAAACTAAGTTACTGTTTTTTTTCACATTTTCGAGGTTGATAGAAGCACTGGAGACCCAATAAAAGCAACTAAACAAGGAAAAAGTTGGATTTGCATAATATGTCTGTCTAACGTGAGACAAAAGGTTGTGAAACTAGTGTAATGGAACACTACTTAGGAAATGTTATGCCAAATCAAAAGCACATTAAAATGACAGTAATCATGGTTTTTTGAGCAAAATTACTGTCATTACATGGTAAATATGCAATATGTTGCATAGCCCTACTTTTGAGCATATTGCACATTTTTTGCTTAACATGTACTATTTTATGCTGCACAAGACGTATTGACGAAAGACCATTTCCTGAAATACCAAATGGGAAAATAACAACAACAGCATCCACTGTTCCTTTCTCAACTGAGCTATCTTAAAAATAATTCTTCATCCATCAAAAAAAGCTGTTAAACATCGCGTAGTACTCTATCCTGCACAGCAATCTCTCTCTCTCTCTCTCTCTCTCTCTCTCTCTCTCTCTCTCTCTCTCTCTCTCTCTCTCTCTCTCTCTCTCTCTCTCTCTCTCTCACACACACACACATACAGCCCAATACTCTCACAGCAACAACCTAAAGTGACACCATGCATGACAATTAACCCACAATTATTTTGTTAATGTGTTTACTTGGCAGGCGTCGCTTCTCATGCGTGCCAACAGGCAGGCTGTTCGGTGGAAATGCAAAAGGCTAATGTACAGGTCCGGCGGGATGGTTGACTCCCACTGAGCAAAGGCTCAGTTGTGTACGCCTGCTGTATAGACACCAATAAATGAAATTAACATTTTCATGGGTCCTGACGTATTTATGAGAAGCGTTTGTCTTTAATTGCCCATTGCTGATAGTAAGATAATACAGTTTCATGATCTTTCCCAAATGGGTCATTTGAAGCCATTCAGCAATATGATATTTTTACCAATAATTTTCATATAAAAATCTATTCAAGGAATATCGCTGAGAGAAGCAGTTTGTGATATTTACACTACACATAAAAGTAGGGGCGTAATGATAATTCGCAATACACATTGATAATATCTGTCCGATATTGATTCTGAATCGCACAGCTTTTTCATGTACTATGGCTCTTTGATCAGTAGGAAGTCTTTATCAATCTAAGAATCACTGTAACTTTATGTCGTTTATAACATGCATTTAAAAAACAATATTTGTCAAACATAACATTAGACATAAAGGTTTGAAAAACAGCAATATAAATATGCTTATACATTTCTTGGAGCTGTCTGTGTGCGCACATTGAGTTTCTGCCCGAGAACGCCCTCAAGCTTTTGGATGCAGTGGCCCTGTATAATCTGTAATGTTTCGTTCTTTAGTATTACCAAACATTAAATAGCAGGTTAATTTAAAAAAGCTACATAGGCTGAGCAGAAGACCAACAGAACTAGCCAGAAGCAATATATTATCTAGCGTTAGTTACAACAGAAAAAAAACACAATTTAAGGGTAACTTTACAGTGCAAGTACTGTGTGCAAATCCCATTTCGAAAGTCTCCCGACGCTTGAGGGATAATTTATATGAGTTTTTTCTGCACATGCCTCAACGCTAGTCAGAGGACTCCTGCGGTGCTGCCATGCTAAATGTTTCTCCACAACACAACAACATTTATCACACCACGCATGGTGCGCTTTCACAATTACTCACAGAAGCTTATGCATTCAAACAACTGTGAGAATGCACACAAATAGCCCAAGAAAGGTGTAACATTGCAGCATATTTTCTGAGCGAAACTGAAGCCGAGCGTGTATCATTAAAGACGACTATCTCTTCAGACTTCACAGAAATGTTGATTGAATTAGCTGCTTTCTCTGCCTACTGTAGTATGATATTATCTGCATGACTAAAAGGATTACTAATCTGGCGTGCTGTGAAAGCTCAGGCTTTGTAACTCACAAATACACTACAGCAATTAAAAAAGTTACAAATGCAGCCTTAACATTTGCTGACAGTGTTTATTAAAAACAAACATCCGCATCCTACACTAATTCAAGGATTATAGAGCTTCACAAGTTAGAGAAAAAGAAAAACAAATGCAATTTAAAGGGCAAAAAGTCGAAATCAATACAAGGAGGTGGATCGCTGTGAGCGCTGTGAGACATGGCCACCCTAGTTCCAACACAATCTCATGGCAATTCGTACATAATAGACTAAGTGGTTAATTCATATAATTTAGTACAATCTCACCCATAGGTTTTTGTATGATCTGATTTAACCCCATCAGATGACTTAAACTGCAATTCATCGACTGGCCACTTGAGGCTGGCTCCAAAAGTGCCCAACTTTACAGTAGAAAATAATATGTTTACATATTATTTTTAATATGTTTATAGCGCGAGTGATTTCAATCTTAAGTCAATGTAAAGACGTGTTGATACGTGTCTGGAGGTCTCGCGGCACGAATTAGGCATTTAGCGTGGCGTGGTAGACGTGATTCAGTCTCATTCATGCGTCTAGTTCGTGCGAATGGGGCAAATTGAGCGTTGCCGCGGCAAACGCGCAAGTTGAAAAATGTTTACTTTGGCAGAAAAACACGCCGTGTTAACCAATCAGGGGCTTGCTCTAGTACTGATGTGATTACGCCAGATTAGTAATCCTAGTAGTCGTTATCGTGGGTTCACACCAGCCACGTTTGAGGCATCAAATTCATGTCTACCTCGTCTAGTTTGCCACTTGAACATTTTGAGTTTACTCGCTTCATACGCTAGTGAAATTCTAGTCATCGAGACATTCACGTGGAAATTCACGTCATGGGAGGGGCTTTTGCGACTCCGCTCGCTTCCTGTAATCACATCAGTATTAGAGCAAGCCCCTGATTGGTTAACACGGCATGTTTTTCTGCCAAAGTAAACATTTTTCAACTTGCGCGTTTGCGAATGGGGCAAATTGAGTTGAAAAATGTTTACTTTGGCAGAAAAACATGCCGTGTTAAAAGTTTTTGTTTACATATTAAATGTGTGTGTAATGTGTATAATAATTATGTATATATAAATGCACACACATGCATGTATGCATTTAATAAATATTTGCATGTGTATAAACATTTTTATATTTACATATAATTTATATCATATATATATATATATAAATATTCATTATATCAGGGGCGTAACTATGGGTAAGCAGGGTAAGCGTTGCTTACGAGCCCGGACAAATCAGGGGCCCGCCCGACTGGAAGAATTTGATTGACAGTCGGCGGGCCCTATCACATATTTGTTGCTATCCGCTGTTCCCAGGCTTTCTCATGGGTTTTCAATAGGCAGCCGGATGACGTCAAAGTTCCGCGAGAGCGATTTAAAAGCAAACTCAGCGAATCACTCTCGCGGTAGTTTGACGTAACCTGGCTATCAAATCTTGCAGCGCATAAAGTCGAACAAGCCATCGCCCAATGAAATCACCGCTAGCGATAGAGCCCAACCAATCACAGCCCAGAGTTTCTGTGCACGTTTGAAATTGGCTGGTTTGTATCTTTTTGTTTCTTAGAACAAACAAGAAACGATAACGCTTTAAATACCCAAACACTACACCAGACACCTAAAGCAAAGCACAAAGTGCAGCAGTAAGTAAACAAATGATTTTGAACGGTATGGATCGATCCTACGTATGTAATGATTAACTTGTGTCATGTCTGAAGTTTAGAGCTCCTGTGTGCATCATGCCATCCAGAACTGAAGCCCGGAAAATGCCTCTACAAATTATAATGTGGTTATAATGTAACGCTATAGCCTATAATGTAAGTGAGCATCTTTTATATGTATTTAGACCTAGGTGTATGTTTGTGTAGTCATAGCAATGAGTAACAAAATGTTATAGTGTGCTGTCACCAGCAGTGTTTTTTCATATGTTATGGTGCGCTGTCACCGATGTTATGTTTTTGTTGTGGTGCGCGTAGGCTATTTCTGATTTTGTCAGTCATCTCATGTCTCTATGATCCTGTCCTGTCCCATTCATTGTAGCCTGCTTGTGGAAATTGCGTCATCACGTGCTGTGGTAAAGGCTCCGCCTTGATAATCCTGCTTAGAGGCCCGGTGGTGGCTCGTTACGCTACTGCATTATATGAATATATTTTTTCCTTAAAATTATACAAACATGTGTTTTTATTTATATATACATAATATTTGTTGGTTTACTGTGTATAATAATTATGTAAACAAAAACTTTTATTCTGCAAACGATTAGTTGTGACTACTCATTAGGCAGCCCCAGATCCGACCTTTGGATAAAAACCCACTATGCGCTCCGACACGCTCCGCTCCACGCTCACTACACGCTTGCTCCCATGCTCTGATGCCAAGCAATATATTTTCTTAAACAGAATTCGTTTTTTAAGGAGTACACAGAACGGCCGGTTTGGACTAAAGCCCTCTACTTCCCAGATATATGACGTCAATATAAGAGTTTTTGACTAAACTCCGCCCACAAGAATATGCCAGTCGCCAACTAAGCTCAAATGGCTCTGGCTAAGCCAAGCTGCTGTCGAATCACAACAAAATAAACAAGCTACACAATCAAAACTCATTATGTTTTTCTGAAGGAGGGACTTCATAGAACAAGAAAGACATCAGCCCGTTTTAGGACAGTGAAAACAGCGCTATACAGGTAAGTAAACTGTGTGAAAAATACATTTTTTTTACACACGAAACATGAACACGTTATATTGCGCACCGTAAACACAATCAACTTTTTCCTCAAAATTGTATGTTTTTATACAATTTATACAATTCACTTCGTACGAATTTATATGAATTAGCTTCCTTAAATACATACCAATTCCTGTGAAATCTGGTTGCTAAATCAGGTTCTGGACCCTCAGCAAGCATTAGTTCAAAGTCAAACTCATGTCATCATCCAGGTCCTTTAAATAACACATAGGTTTCCAGGAAACTACATGGGTATTTCTCTGATGGAAATTATTAAATGAGAATGGTTTATATGAAGGTGAACTTACAAAAAGAGCGTTTTTATAGGCTTTATAATTTCTGTGATTCTGTTGAATCAAATGTACATAGATGTGCTTGGTAATGTTTTGCCGTTATATACATCAAACCACAATAAAAGTCTTTTGTCAACCATAGTCAAATGGATTATTTCACTCAACAATTTTAATGGACTCGGAGGACCTTACAGAGCATTAGGACTATATCACATGAATCTAATGGACGTCTTTCTGGAGCTTCACATCATGAGTCAAACCATTAACAATTAATTTTTCGTTCAACAGAAAAACAACAGTATATGGGTTTGAAATGACTTAATATAAATGATTACTTTTTATATTGGTGTGAGTGATTCCTTTAATAATTTATGTATTATGCTCAACTGAAAAAAAGTGTTTTTGTTACTGATGTGAATTTAGGAAGGAAACAGCAAGTGAAAAAAAACACAGACTGATAAAAAATTCAGCTATTCATTCACTATCATCAGTGCCTGGGGTGCGGAGTGTGCTAATACTAAATAAAAGACATGCGTGCAGACTATATTTCAGATAAACAAATCAGAAAAAAACTAAACAAATAGACAAAAGTTCAGAAGCCATTATGCAAATTAGTCTTAATTTCAGATGAAGCTGATTTAGTCGAACACCGTCCATTTTAATGCAGCTCCGGACCAAACAGAAAGCAGTTTGTATCTCTTATACCCAACAGGCTATTATTTTTAGATGTCTTTGGAAAAATCGTTCTATGCAGTCAGCTTAACTTGAGCTATCTGAGGATTAAGTGAGACTTTCATCTCCGACTTTATCTCAAGGCAATGTGAAGTACATAAAGCGTGTGGCTACTCCGCTACGACGCCCATTTTTATTCCCGTACTGACCTTTACATTAATAACAGGCTTCTAAAGAAGGCCACCTTGCTACTATCATGAAGGCTGTGTGCTTTAAAGAAAAGCACCATTCAGCGTGTTGAAGAAGAGAGCCCTCCGGGTTTTATATTAGCCCTTCTTCACCAGAGATCCCCAAATACCCAACAATCCAGGATGGAGACAGAATTCAATTGCGGATAAGAGGGAATGATCGTAAGACAGACAGAACAAAGGGGAGGCTTGTTACTGGACACCGTAAGTGGTAAATGACAGAGCAGGGTCAAACCGTAGGGGTTGGGCCGATGCGACGCTCGCTTAATTTTATAAATTAAAAAGAATAGGTTGGCAGAGAGCACACTTTAATTTTAATGGATTAGACTAAGGGATTTTTTAGTTATTGGACTGCACTGCACACATATGCACACTGTGGAAACTGTGTTTTATGACTATTTATGAAGTGAAGACATTTAAACAGATTTTACCAAGGCTATAACAATTGCCACGCATGTTCACAGGTCTAACATAAACCAGACACAACACGATAAGGTTGTAGATGTATCTATTTGTGCACTTAAGACGCAATACACCAAAATCAAATTCAGAGCCAAACGAGAGCGTTTAAGCACAACTCTCTCTCTCTCTCTCTCTCTCATTGTGGCTTTTAAAGTAACTTGTCCATGTTTGGCGATTAATATTAATGATGCATGGAATCTCTGTGTGGGCAGAGCCATCCGTCGCAACATCGCAAATGTTTCTAAAAAAACATTTTCACGATAGCTGCTGTGACTGGTTAGGACAAAACCTCTGATTAACATGAAAGCGATAATTTTTGGGACTAGGTTTACGTCCAAATTTAAGGGAGCTTAAAGAGCACCTATTATGTTGCTAAAAAAAAGAAAAAAAAAATTTTCCACATAACGTACATTATTGTTGCTCCTGTATGCCCTACCTGAAACGCATTGATTTTGTACAAAGCTCATCGTTCTGAAAAGCGCGGTTTCATCCGATCCGCCAGCTATCCAGAATGTCGTGATTGGCCAGAATACCTCTGTTGTCAGTGGAAATGTGACGCTCCTTACCATGTTTGGAAGATCAGCTCTCAAATTTGAACGTAAAAGATTGGTAAGTTAAGGAGTACTAAAACATTATGTCTGCATTTGTGATCGTGAAAACGACAAACAACAAGCGCTACTCTACACTGCTCAAAACTTGCGTTTAAATCATGGTTTAATCAGCAGTTAATTCTTTAAATAAAAAAATAAACCATTTACAGACTGTGAATTATGGTAATGACCATCGTGTCCACGTCAACAGGCCGAGGAAGTTATCTGTTGCCTACAATCCGTGTGTTTGTTTGTTGTAGTCCAAGAAAAGAGATTTACATTGGAAACAATAACTTGCGGCATAGTTTACTTTGGGATTTGTACTTTTTGCATATCATTAACATGTATTAATACAAACTTATACACGAAAGGAAATGTAAAATTGTGAATCGGATAATAGGTGCTCTTTAAATATAACGAACAGGAGGGGGATTTAAACAGCATTTTGATATTCAGAGGAAACATTTCTCGTTTAAAAAGTAAACACTTGGGTTGTTTGCGAGTCTACAGTTTGGACCCTAAAGTCTGTTATTTAACATTGAGTTTCTGTCTCTGACATTGGTCAGATAAACAGCTCAAACATCAGTTGTTTCATGTAATAGTTTTGTTAGCGGAGAGCCAATTTTATCGCTTAAGCCTCATAAAAGCCTTTTATTACCAAACTTACCATTTGTGGACCAATTACAACTACATAATAGTTTCAGTTACTTCAATTATTACAATGACTAACCTTCATTATTCGTAACAATCAAGGCATCAAATTCATTTTAAAATGTACGTCACGTTAATGACTAATTCGTTGAAAATCTCAACTAACTTTACAAGCTTTGGCTCTTATGACTGATCATGCAGAGTTATGGTCCATTCAACAGCTAAAAGTAGGTTGTGTGATACAATACCATTAATTAAACACATTTCAGTTATAAAATGACAAGAAACATAAAAACTACTCGATTATAAAAGAGGTAAAGTGTTGGTCGCAAAATGAAAAGTTTGGGAACCACTGCTTTAAATGACCCCTGATGGTGACACACTGCATCACACACTTGATTCTGCAGAAGGACCTGCAACCAGTCCAGGAAATGAGACACTCACAGCGATGAGTACTTTAGAGGATAAAATCACCCTCGCTGACTCCAACCTGAGCTCTGCAGGCAAGGACGCATCCATCATAAACACAGCTGACTGCCTGATGATTCGGAAATGTGTAAGTGTGGGCTCTTGACATCACGGATTCTGAAAGATCCATGTAGGGTGACGGGAAATCATCAAGACTGACGTGAGGTTATATAAGCGTTTCTGCATTCTAATTATGAAAAATGAAACAGTATGACAATAAAAAAACTGTATAATTTTGTCATCCTTTTGCGCACAGCATATAATAGTAATAATAGTAGCATGATCAAAACGAAAATAAGATTAATAATTTGAAAGTTTATTTAAATATATTAACCCTAACCTATTGCACAGGGAACTTCGACAATAATAGATAAGCAGAAAAGGGTTTCCAAAAACTCATACATTCTGACTAATATTTGTACCCTATTACAAATAAAGAAACAGGCATTTGAACCCTGTCCAAAAATAAAGTGTACAGTACCATACTATATTGATGTGTTTACATATTTTGCCTAATAATATTGTACACAGCTGAAGTGTTTTAATGTAGAAGGGAAATGTAACATTTACCTGAATATTAAAAGTTTGCTTTTTTGTAAAATCACCTTAAAGGTGTAGTGTGTAAATTTTAGTGAAATCTACTGGTGAGTTTGCGAACTGCAACCAACGGCTAAGTCCACTGCTCACATATCACTTTTGAAACACATAGAAAACTTAAGGTAGCCGCCACCAAACAGACATGTCATTGTTGGAGACAATTTAGTAAAATAGGTTTGTCCATTAAGGGCTTCTGTAGAAACATGGCGGCACAAAATGGCGGCTTACATGTAAGGGGACCCTCGGTGCATGTAGATAAAAACGTCTCATTCTAAGGTAATAAACACATAACGGTTCATTATGAAAGGTCTTTATACACCCCTGATAATATAGTTTTATATATTATTTTGCATTTCTGTCAAGAGATCCTATTAAAACTTACACACTGCACCTTTAAAGCTCCTATAAAACAAGCTGTTTCTACATATCTGATGTTAATCTGGAGTACCTATAGAGTACTATTACATCCTTATATCTCTGAAGAGTCTTTAGTTTTATCAGATTTATAAAAGACAGATCAGCTTTACCGATTCTTTCCGATAACGTATGGAAAAAATTGGGAAGGAGGAGTTACGAGCTGCTGGAGGAGCGAGTCTTGAGTCATGCAACACTGAATGGATATAACTTATGATTCACTACGTTTGTGTCGTTTATATACAGTAATATGCACTTACGCCTTTTTCCAACATAACACAAAGTCTTACTTACCGCATGCAACTCATGACCCGGTTGGGGCTTTTCAATAAAATCCAGCGTTAAACAAACACACGCAAAACTCAGCTGCTACCCCGGATAAACAAACTATATCCATTGATCCCATAATGCTGGCCTTCTTCTCCTTACATCCAAAAACACACTTCTTCTTTCGTGCCATTGTTGAGTCTTGATATAAAACAAAGCTGTCGCGTGAAGTGATGCCTGTGACTTAGAGCGTCCTCGGTTCTCGCTCTCCCGCTGATTGACGTGTGGGTGTGTTTTTCCGGAAGAAGTGCCCATAAAAATAAATTATACATATAGATTAAATCTAAAACGTTAGCTGGACCCGTATTCGAAAAAACTTTCAGAAACTTGCACGAACCCTGGCAAAGTGCATTCGGCACAGAAATACTCTGTAACAAGTCCAACTGCTTTTTTGACAATTTGCATTTGTTAAGCATAAGGAAAACAACTCTTAAAGTGTGTTAATATGTCAGAATGCATGAAAGACCGTTGAACCCCCCCCCCAACATATGTACAAAGCATATGTCCCTATCAGATGTTCTAATACAGATCAATAATCTTTAATGAACCACAAATGACTTTACCAACAGGTGTTCCCCTCTCTGCTGTAACACAGTTGGGAAGGTGGGAGCTTCATTCTTTCAGAAAAGAATGCTGATTCTTTTTGGTTTGGCAAGATGTAGCGCGTTGGCCAGACTGATCCAGGCACAGCCATGTGCAACAGCTTGAAGCCAGGTAACCACGAGCCTTTCTCTAAGGGTTGAACCAAAAATATTCAGCCCATCTCCCCATATGCCAAACAAAACAATGCCTTATGCATTCTTCCCCAACTGTGTGACACAGAAAGGTGTTTAGTGCGTTCTTCAAAAAAAAAAAAAAACAGGTGTAAGTCTTTGTCTCATAAGAAACAAACCACCAAATACCATATTGGTCTCTGCTGTCTGAGCAAATGCACGTACAAAAGTGTATCAGTATACGCTGTATTACACTTTGCATTTACAATATAATTCTGTGTTGCTTCTGTAGCTCGACTGGTATTGTTTTAGCGTCGCAAAGGTCCTTCATTGAATTTAAATGTAATCCTTTAAATATTTACAAAATGGCTAAAAATATATTAAGATCTATTCTGTTCAGCTACTGTATATGACGCATTCACAAACTCTGTTACAGGCGGTGTGGCATCTCTTCATACAGTAGGTGGGTAACTAAAGAAGCAGGCTCACTTAACTGTAAAGTGTTCAGAGAATATTACAGCTCATCTACAACAACTGAGCGAATTAGTTCAGCATCCGCGTCAAAGGAGAACAAGTATGTCTAGTTATTCTCCTACACACGATGATATCTGATCTACACAGCACAAAAAGGTAAGTCAATTAAGCTGAGGTAACCCCTAGATCTCAAAGCTATTTTAACCATTAAACTGGAGAGCTCTCTCGATGGCTGACGCATCAGATTCTCAAGATGAAGGAATCAAATCTTCCATAGGGTAAAGCCGATTACAATAACAGCTGAGATCTGAGCAGAATACCTACCAGGATAACTTTAGTGCTTTAACAACTGTCAAACAGTGTGAAACCTGTCCAACTTTTAATTAATATATGGCATGTGAAAGAAAACAGGTGTCCTGATACCTCACACACATCTACTCAAATCTCTTTCCAATACCATCCTTCCTTCTGCATGCTCTCTTATTAATCTTTACAATTATTCTCTCTATGTTTTCTATGCTTTTTGTCTTTTCAGAATGACCTTCTGTTTTATGGTTGACCATTATGAGTCATGTATGATTCATAACCTGATGAATCACTGGTGGTTATGACATTCCTGGCCATTATGACATTACCATTAGAACCCATGGAGACATGATGACATCACTGGTGCCAGTAAGCACTGTTGGTGATGTCATAATAATGCCTAGTGATGATGTCATAAGGCCCTCCAGTAGTGATGTTATAGTAAGCACTAGGGTTATGCCGATAGACTATACTATCATGTATCGACGATAGTCAGACATATGGCCGACAGTGGGCTTTTATGACGATAGTTGGCAATAGTTATTATTAGCCTTTTATCACATTAACTTGCGAATTGTGTGCTTTTCCTTGCATGAGAGGGTTTGTGGGCTTTGTGCTAGAGACCCTGCAACATGTTCGGATTCCTTCTCGCACGCACCTGGACTTCTAATGCACACGTCTAAGACTCTTGCTCGGACCTGAACACGCACGGCATGGACCTTTCCTAGCCTTAACTTGTAATGCGCACGACTAGGACACATGAGCTTGTAATATGCGCGGCTCTGTCCTTTTCTTTGCTCTAGAGAGGTTGTTAGGTGTGCAGGGGTTTAAAACCAACAAGTGTGTTGTCTCTGCTCCATGGCACACAGAAAATTTCAGTAGAATGGGCTTTAATGATGCGCTCAGATTAATGGCATCAGTTTTTGAGAAGGTTGTGGTCATGACAATGTTGTCTTTAGAGTAAATCAGCTTCGTTTTTGGCCACCAAGTGGCTTGTCAAAAATGAACAAATAAATAAACAAGTAAACTATTGCCCCGCCCCCCGATACTGTTGTGTATTGCGATCTCACAGGCTGACGATAGGACAATCTCACTATGGGGCATTACTCAAATCCCTGTCGTGCCACAAAGCGCCACTCACATAGTTAAACATTAAATAACATCATATTTGTCCCTAATCAGTAACGATTAACATTGGTTGCAAACGTTTTATTTGCATTTTGAAGTAGATGCTATCTGACTAAGCTCGCAATATTAAATGTGCACCGGTGTATGATACCTCCGAGTTGTCCTGGACACGACACGGCACTTCTCGTCCAGTGTGCAACCCCCTTTACAGTGTAAAATTATAAAGGCCCTGGCCCCCATTGAAATCACACAGCCATCCAGTGTTGATGTCATAATACCCTACGGTGATGATGTCATAATAAAGTCAAATCTGAACTCTTAATTGGATTCTGTGCCAGTAAGCAAAACACTATACTGTATTAGATAAAAATTAACAAAAGTTGTCACTGGGGCGATACCTTTTCAAAAAGTACCTGAAGTACCCGAAAGATGTATACAGGTACCTCAAAGATACACAAAGGTACAAATCTGTACCGAAAGTGTACCTATTAGTACATAAAGTCGTCCCAGTGACAACTTTTGTACATTTTTAGAGCTCTTGACAAAGCATGTGCCAAAACACCTATGCATAATAATAATAAAAAGTATTTTTATTAATGCAGTACATAGCCATGCTTGCATAAGAAACCCTCTAGTAAGCTATTTCATGTTAAATAAATAATATAAATACAGTACTGTGTGAATACTTGAGGGAAGATTGTAGGTAGGTTGTTCTAAGCATCTTCAAGATGTTGTCACAGTCCTTTCTTACAGTATATCTTAAATATTACGAAAAGGCAATCAAAAAACAATGAGATACACTACAGCCCTAAATATGAATCTAATCCCAACTCTGACAAAGCACAGGGTCATGGGCAAGGAATTTCAATGCTTAAATTTCTACCCCAGTGCACGTGTATCCACACGCACTCACACATGCTGTCAAATCTCCACTGTATTTCCAGATCAGCATTGCCATCAGCTATACAGCTGTTATCGCAGTAATGCAGTCGCCTCTCACAGCAGTGTTTTTCATCCAGGTCTGATCCCAACGCACACACACACAGAAGTGCATAACATTACACTTGAAGTGGACTGTAACAGGCAGACTAATGCGCATTGTGATGTGACCTCAGCGCTGCGACACAGGACACAGGGGAGGGTGCCGCACAAGTTGCGCGTGGGTTTACTGTGTGTGCACGCGTCCCCTTGGAGACCTGCGAACGGATTCCATAAATCCAACAGAAAAGTGCAGCACATTAGATTTGTTATACTTTCAGACAGCTGATGGTTGGAGAGAGAACGACGTGACAGAAATGTCAACATCCAAAGGTCAGATATGAGCCAGTAAAGAGGCTGCTGCTTATATAAATCCATTACTTCACCAGGTGGTGCTTTATGAATAAAAGGCCAAAGCGACATAATCACAATAATTACAGCGTGTCAGTATACTCGAAATAAACTAATCACCGCAGAGCTGCTAGAAATGCGCCTTGTGCAATGACTAATGCGTATATATTTATTCCTGCTGTATTGTGTTAATTACAACCCACACACTATACAGTATGACTTTCAAAGTTTTTGCTGCTTTGAACCATTTGCGGACTAGAGCAGAAATACAGTGGGAAGACAAAAGTGTGCATTCAAAGAAACAAGCTGATTAGATTTGAGCAGAACTCAGCTTGTGCATGTCTCCTAACCGGATTAACTGCCACAGTCAAACTGCGCTCGCCTATTTGCGACACTAATTTAGGGGGGTGGGGCGACGGCGTGGTGGGTGCCTGACAGGCGGACCTTTAATCTCTCACGTCAGAACAAATTCTGGGCTGTCAGAATGAGTGATTATCCAACAATATGTCTCACCTGTACTGCTCACAAATGTGCCAAAACACTACGGCTCGCGATTAAACTCTCCATGAGGTTTTTGCTTATTAATTGATGATTTTTTTTCTGTGAAGTGACACCGGAAGACAAAGCTGATTGTGCACGTCAGGACCAAACAGTTCATTTAATGAGATGACCAAAGAGCAAATCAGCACTTCACTATGGTTTAATAAACAATGTTACATACAAAGACCAAGTCGTTCATCAAATACATGCAAGGTAAATTGCTAAATGATTAGAAGTCAGCACTCGGTGACCGAGTAGTTCTTGACATTTAAGAATAATTTTAGACTTCACACTACTGGTGACACTACAGAGGGGCATTCTCTGCAGATCACTTTGTAATAAGCACGAGATGTCAATGCTATTAGACCCTCAATGTTTTTGAAACAACCTTATTTCAGTATATAAATAATAAATATGGTAAATTATTGATGAGATACTTTTCAGCAAACCACCAACATATACTTTCAGAAATAATTGGTCCCAAGTTGTAACTGGAGAAGTGTCCTAATATGTACCATTTAGTAAGGTACAGATATGTATTAGAGATGTGCATCGATGCGTTCCCATTACAAAGACCTGTCTAAAATCGATTCTGAATCGTAAGGCTCCGATTCAGTGTTTCATTTACAGCTTGTGCATGTACTACAGCTCCGTGATCAGTAAAAAGTCCTTATCAATGTTTGACTCGTTTATAACGTGCATTAAAAAAAGCAACACTGGTCAAACACAATCATTCAAAATATTCTCTATTATCATGAAAATACCTGAAACAATCTGCAGAACAGCGATATAAATATGCCTCTAGATATTTCCTGTAAAAGTGTTTGTAATGCTACTTCTTCTGTGGCACAAATGGAGTTTCTACACGAAAGCGCCCTCTGTCTTTTGAATGTGGCGGCATTTCACCGTAATTCATTCAAATTCATTCATTGAGAAAACGCGCAATTGCCCGTTTAATTATCACAACCCTAATATGTATCCATTTGGCACCAATTATGTACCTTAGGTACTAATAAGCACTCTTTGCTACCAATATGTACCTCTGAGGTACTAATATGAACTCTATGGGCCCTATTTTAATGATCTGAAACGCAAGTGCGAAGCGCAATGCGCAAGTGACTTTGTGGGCGGATCTTGGGCGCTGTTGCTATTTTCCCGGCGGGAGAAATAACTCTTGCGCAAATCAATAAGGGGTTTGTCTGAAGTAGGTTCATTATTCATAGGTGTGGTTTGGGCGTAACTTCAAATAAACCAATCAGACCGTCATCCAACATTCCCTTTAAACGCAAGTGCGCAAGTTCCATGGCGGGTTGCTATTACTATGACGGATTTACCAGGCGCACGACAGGAGCGGTTCACAGCCGAGGAGATCGACGTTCTTGTAAGAGCAGTCAAAGACAGAGAAGTTGTTTTGTATGGGGAAAGGAGAAACCCGCCCAAATCAGCGTTGGTTAAACAGGTGTGGGAGGAAATAGCCACAGTCTCATCAGCTGACATCCCCAGGACGTTGCGCCAAGCGCTACAATGATGTCAGGAGACGGTCACGGGGAATCCCAAGCTTGCCAGCATAAATTGGGCACGCCGTGTAACGGGAGGTGGATCTGCCTCCACACTGACGCCAGCAGAGGACATTGCTGCGTCCACCCTCACTGCTGAAAGTATTGAAGGCGGTTTGGGGGCTTTGAAATCGGACCCAAGAAACGCAAGCAGTCCAACCTCAAAGTACTCTTACAAATCAAGTTCACATACATTAAGGTTTCTTATGAAAACATTTTAATAATTATTTACATAAAATAAACGTAATACAGCCACACAACAAACTTATGAAAATATTTTAATCGTTATTTGCATGAGAATTTTTTAACGCAGCCACACAATAAATAAAAACTATCACCACAATGCTCACCACAATGATTTCCCTTATCTCGTGTGTTAATATTTTTTATTGTTACAATTTATGATTTGCAAAAATAACTGTTGCATCTGTGTAGATTAGAAAAGCAAAGTGTGTGCGCGTTGTGCACGCTATAAATTATGGTTACGCATGCGCCCTTAAAATAGCATAATGAACCACGCACAACGCGCCACTGACTTTAGACTAGTTTTTTTTTGGTCAGTGGCACAATTGTTTTTTGAAACTGGAAAATAGCATCAGGGATGGTTTGCGCCAGAACACGCCTCCTTTTTTGCGCTGAACCGCCCAGGGAGCGCAAGTTAATTCCCTAGTTTGCCGACGTGCGTCTGTGGAGGGAAAAACCCGCTGTGCGCCGGTGCAAAATATGAATGATACATGCGTCACTGACAAAGTCAATTGCGCTGGGTGCAAGATAGGGCCCTATAGGTTCAAATGTGTACTTTCTGAAAGTGTACCACCGAAGTGGATGAATAATGCATATCTTGAAAGTCACATTGCATACAAGCATCTGCCAAATGCATAAATGTAAAAGTGACCCATGCTGGCAAAATGGGATGCGCAAGGTCTAATTTTGAGCTACAGACGAAATGTCGAATGTTTGGTTAACTCTTGGGGAAAAAATCTAATGTGTTACATTATATAAGATCCTTGCATTAAAGTAGATCTTTAAGGGAGATTATACTTTTTTGAAAATATACTAATTTTCCAGCTCCCCTAGAGTGAAACATTTGATTCTTACCGTTTTGAAATCCATTCAGCTGATCTGGTGCTACCCCTTTTAGCATAGCTTAGCAGAATACATTGAATCAGATTAGACCATTAGCATCGTGCTAAAAAATAACCAAAGAGTTTCAATATTTTTCCTATTTAAAACTAGACTCTTCTGTAGTTACATCGTGTACTAAGACCAACAGAAAATTAAAATCTGCGTTTTTCTACGCACCACCTGAAAAGAGTCCCCTTGGTTACTTTCAAAAGCAGGAGACTATTTTCGGGCAGTGCGTAATATCACTACGCCTTCGGCAGCCATGTTACATCAGCAAAGTCCTTGATTTATACGCCAGAATGAGAGTAAAGTCCTAACCATATCTGCCTAGAAAATCCCAGCTTTTGTGAGTCATTGTTTGTCATATTCCAACAAATCATAATTAGTTTTTAACAGAGAATGTCATGATATAAATAACTTACTTTTGCTCATTTCAACTTAATGTGCACTACGAGTCACAAACGTAGGCTACAAAAAGACACATGTTTGGAAAGAATGTTAATTTAATTGTTAAAATACTTAGGTGAATTATTTCCCTTTAACAACAATCCAATGGTCGGTCATTCTCTAATGGCCATTTAGATTAATATTAGTTTAGTTTAGTTTAGATGTTTATTTTCAAACCTGCATTCTAAATTTTCTCACAAAACAACATAACAGGCAACATAAACAACATATTATAAAAGTGCATGGTTTGAAAAGGGAGTGGATGAAGCAAACGCTTATATAATTCCAAACCCTTCACATTCAACAGAAAATACAATACAAAACAATATACAACCAAAATACTTAAAAACAAAACAACAACAATATTCTAATACAATACATACAGGGAACAATTGTCACTATATAATGATATAAAACAAGCAAAAAACAAAACATCACACATACTTACACAAGACACTGGCCCAAACACTCACTGACCCTATACTCTCTCACCACTGGCATCATGCTGAGGGCATCACTCTCTGTGCTCTATATATTTCTTTAGTACTCTTTTTTTAAATAAATATTTGAATTTAGTTATATTTGAACATAATTTTAAATCATCATCCAAATCATTCCAAAGTTTCACTCCCCGCACTGAGATACACATAGATTTTAGAGTGGTTCTATAATTCGGCAAGTATTTATTTTTATTTCCTCTTAATGTGTACCTATGATGAGCATCTCTATCATGGAATAAGTTTTGAACATTAGAAGGCAAAGAGTTTTGAGATGCCCTAAACATAATTTGAACAGTTTTAAAATTAATCACATCTTGTAATTTAAGTTCATCTAACTTTACAAACAATGGATTTGAATGATGTCTATAGTGAACACCTGAAACAATCCTGATAGCCTTTTTCTGCAGAGTAATCAAGGGCTGTAAATGGGTTTTATAACAGTTTCCCCAAATTTCAACACAATAATATAAGTATGACATAATAAAGGAATGATACAGTAAGAGTCGTGCTTTCATATTCAATAAATTACATGATCTTTTCATCATTCCAACACATTTAGCCACTTTGGTCCTCAGGTAACTTATGTGGGGTTTCCAAGAAATCTTTTCATCTATTATAACACCCAAAAATATATTATGTTGAACCTTTTCTATATGTATGTCATCAATAACGATATTAACAGGTGTATTAGATTTACGATTACTAAACAACATGATTTTTGTCTTTTTCAAATTCAATGACAATTTGTTAATATTAAACCAGGTTTTTAACTTTACCAATTCCACAGTTACCGAGGCCAAAAGTTGCTCCAAGTTGTCATCAGTACAAAGAATGTTAGTGTCATCAGCAAAAAGGATAAATTTCATTTTCGCTGATAACCTACATATTTCATTAATATACATTAAAAATAAAGTTGGTCCAAGTATTGACCCCTGCGGTATCCCACAAGTTATTTCTAGAAACCCTGATCTGAATTGATCAACCTCAACAATCTGACTCCTGTCGTCTAGATAGCTCACCAACCATTTTTTTGCTATTCCCCTTATGCCATAGTCCTCCATCTTTTTTATTAAAATCTGATGATCAATGGTATCAAAAGCCTTTTGGAGATCAATAAAGATTCCTAAAACAAATTTATTTCTTTCAATACCATCTGTAATTTCTTCCAATAAATCAATTAATGCATGTGATGTAGATCTATTCTCCCTGAACCCATATTGACAATCAGATAATAATTGGTGTTTATCGATAAAACTCCGGAGTCTGTTATCGTATAATTTTTCTAAAATTTTGGAAAACTGTGGCAGAAGGGAAACAGGCCGATAATTATTAAAATAATGTTTATCCCCTGACTTAAATATTGGTATGACTTTAGCAGTTTTCATTTGCGATGGGAATAGACCAAGTTGAAAGGATAAGTTACAAATATATGTGAATGGATTTATAATTTCTTCTGCAACATTACGAACAATCCTCATGTCAATATTATATATGTCTTGGGATATTTTATTTTTAGAATTCTTAATTACTTTCATAACTTCCCTCTCATCGGTTGGAACAAGAAACATAGTATTTGAATTTATATCAGTTAGTCCCTTAATGTGTTCGTTTGTAGATGGAATTTTATTTGCCAGTTCAGGTCCAACGTTGACAAAAAAATTATTAAATCTGTCCGCAATCACTGTTTTTTCTCGTATAATTGTACCATTTTCTACAAAATACTCCGGATAACATGAGCTGCTAGAACCACGACCAATAACAGTGTTCAAGACTTTCCAAATTGCTTTTGTATCATCTTTCTTATTAATCAATAAATTAGTATAATATTCACTCCTAGTTACTCTCAATATTCTAGTTAATTTATTTTTATATATTTTATACTTTTGTTTAGTTTCACTAGTTCTGTACCTAAGAAAGTGCTTATATAAAAGATTTTTCTTTTTACACGAGTTCGCAAGCCCTTTTGTTATCCAAGGTGTTTTTGTGTGTTTTCTTGTTGTACATTTTTTGATGGGACAATGTTTATCATAGAGTGTAATAAAAATATCAAGAAAATGATCGAATGCCACATTTACATCTGACAATTGGTAAATCGGTTCCCAATTTTGGTTTGCCAATTCATTTTTCAGTGCTATAATTGAATAATCAGTTATAACTCTACGGTAATATTCACTCTGTACAGTTTTAGATAATTTACAGTTAAGATCGTATACCATAAACACTGGTAAGTGATCACTAACATCATTCACTAATAAACCGCCTGTTATATTATTGTTAAAAATATTACAAAATATATTATCTATGAGTGTAGCACTGTGTGAGGTTATTCTAGTGGGTCTAGTAATAAGTGGGTACAAACCCAATGAAAACATGGTGTCAAGGAACTCCTCTGTACTTTTGTGTTTGTGTGGATTCAACAAATTAATATTAAAATCTCCACATATAATATATTTTTTGTTATTATTAGTAAATATTTTTTCTATCCATTCGCTGAATAATGCCAAGTCAGATCCCGGCATCCTATAAATACAACTTACAATAATATTTCTATTTTTTGAAAGTACCAATTCAACAGTCACACATTCAAATAGATCATCCACCACTAAACACATGTTGTCAACAATATTACAAGGAATATCTTTATCTATATAGAGAGCCACCCCACCTCCTCTCTTGTTTGTCCGGTTTGTATAAAACATTTCGTAACCATTTATATCAAACTCACATATTTTATCATCATTCAACCATGTTTCTGATATAGCTATGATATTAAAATGAGACTTAAAAAGATTCAGGTAGTCTTGAATGGCTTCAAAATTGGATTGTAAACTCCTACTGTTAAAATGAATCAGAGAAATATTCTTATCTATTAAGTTTGCAATGCGTTTGCCAGCTAATTTGTAAACTGATGGTTAACCCCGGTGCGTGATAACGGCTTTTTATTACAAACGAGAAACTGCTCTCAATATGGCCATCAAGATGAATATAGGAGAATGTTAATGACTGTCCACCCGTGCTCTCCAAAATCCAGAAATCTTTAATCCTTAGTGCACAAAAGGGGGAAATATACAAAGCAGACAATCACCAAGAGATCTGCAATTCCTGTATTATTGCAATAAAGCAAAAGCGAGGCATTTTGGACATTGGAACTAACTTTACCCTAACTTCAGGATATTTAACAAAGATATTAACCAAGATAATTACTGATTTTATGGTTAAAAAACAAAAATCAGTTATTAAGCAAGTACATAAAAATTTGTCTCCCTAATCCTGCAATAATGATTATCGTTGCCCAAATAAAAAAAAATCGTTTCCATCCGTGATAATTACATCATCTATGATCAATTATCTGGTCAATATTCAACACTTCTGCCCCCTTTCTCTTTCCTAGTTTCTCTCCACCTAAGTGAAGAGAAGTGAATCGAGCTACATATAACATTGTATTTACCCATATTTCTGAACTTAAGCCAAGTTGTCTGCACTATACGTAATCTGTAATAAAATATCTCACTTATAATACAGCAGCAATTTTGAAGGAAAGATGAGAAAGAGCACCAGCAGTAAAAGTGCATATCTTACAAAAAGTAAAGTGAGCTACATAAAACTTTACAACACCTGTCACATTTATAATCTAATCTCTTGAGTATTTGCTGACAGTGTATATTCGTATACACATTAAAAGTTTAATGGGTTATTTTCAACCCAGCAGCGTATAGTCAAAAAGTTACGAACCCAATCCGTTTACCTATGCTGTGTTGTTTATAATGGGTTAGAGTGTATATACATTCATTTATCAAATAGTTTAGATGTTATTATATTTGATAAATCCCCTCAAAGGAGTCATCTACACAGGAGTTGTCCCTATTATCAGTGCACCACAGTAAAGTGTTCTGGTGCGCTGCTGTGGCTGAGTAACTTGAACAAAAGACAGGTCCTCATGTGATATTAATTTAACTGGTATAATTAAAAAAGCCTAAAGACAAAGGTTATAAGGATTTGTATTATTAATTAAAAAATTGGAGGATACGATGGGACACTTCTTTAAAAAACTAACAAAAACAAAGTGCTTTCACAAACCGTGTCTATGCCAAAGAGAAAGTGAAGAGGGTTTGAGGTGGTTGGATTGGTGAAATCAATGAAAACGTTCTGTAAATCAAAGTATTGTGTTTGGTCACACATTACTGGTTGTTTATAGACCATTTTTTTGTCAGTAGGTAATAAAGGAAATGGCAAATAAAATGCATTTAAAATCACACTAGTCTACGGAAGCCGAGAGAGGTTGTGTACTATATTTATTTTTTCTTGCATGTTTTCCCGTGATCACGACTTAATTTCTCGAATTTAAAATCTCGACATAACAAAAGTTGTACTCTTGTGAAGTGATTAAAGCTTACGTGTACTCGATAGAACATATTGTTTTGTTTGTTGACAGCAAAGCATATTTTGCTAAATTAGCATGGATGAACAAATTAGATTTTATTTAGATCAGGGATTCGCTCAAGCTGAATTAGATTTGTCAATAATTGACAATTTGATAGTGGTGAATTTAGGGACCATCTCCAAAGTAACTCTATAATATACACGTTTCTACTTTAAACAGCATTTACATGGAATGAATTAAGGTCAACAAATAGTCACAAAACTAACTGTGTTCATGTGGTTGTCAGCGTTAATGCACACTTTTTAGATTTTTTATATTTATTCAAATAAACTGTTAAATACTATTGAAGATAGAAACGTGTACATCATTACTTTAAAGATGGTCCCTAAATTCACGAACATCAAACCGTCCAATTTTATTTATTTATTACGTTTATCGGCAGCATCAGCAGTCCACTTCAAAATACAGGAAATTACATTATATATGCAAAAAAAAAATCAAATCAAATCAAAGTTTAAAGCAGTCTGATTCTTAAAACATTACCCAAGCATCTGTGTTTACTAAAATATTTTGTAACTGCTACAGTACGTCATACAGCTCGCTTGCAATGTGGACCCACTCTAAATGAAGAGTTTTATTGTGCAGAATAGAGTATCTCAGTTACAAAGGGACAACGAGTTCGGTGAAACTGCAAAGTCGCATTGAGCGACAGCTTCAGTGATTATACTGAGAGCATCTCGTGTTGTTGTGTTGCTCAGTTTCTGTATGTAATGTATTCAAAATGTAAATATCAGTTTTGTTTATTATGCTGCCAAGACAGCCAATTTGAGGTTAGTCATTTAAGCACTGTATTGATGTATAAAATGGCAATAAATTAAATTATGGATATTTAATGAAGGATATCGTTAAATGGAAATAAACACAAATTAATTCAGAAACAGTTTTCAGCTTATTTAAATGTGCAGTATGTGAACATGGCATTAAGTTGCCCTACGAAATATACAGTTTTAATATTAAACAATAACAGCTTTTTTAATCTGAAGTGTGTGTGTGTGTGTGTGCGTGCATGTGTGTGTGTGTGCGTGCGTGCGTGTGTGTGTGTGTGTGTGTGTGTGTGTGTGTGAAACTAGCTAAAGCACTAAATACACTAAATGAGATTTAAGAGCATTTCTCTTCCTTAGTCTGTCCCATGACCTTCCCATCCGGTTTGCTGGCACTGTTTCCCTACTTTTAAAATAAACTCACCTTACACAAGAGACACCGGTGCCATAAATACTTAATTGATGTTGTGTGTCTTTGATTCCCTTTTTAATCCCTCTTTACATTTCCATAAATACTTTTAGGCCACACCGTTTCAAAATAAATAAATAAAGCACCTCCAGAATAGATTTCTCCATCAGCCTGTCTCTGAGATTAAAAACAGAGGCACAGCAGTCGAAGGCCTTTATCTAATAAAAGAAAACAGCAAGGCTGAAATTAGCGAGTCGTGAATGAGAGAGAAGGTGAACGCTTTGAGCAGACTCCTTCGGGCGCTCACGTGGAGGTGCCGGCAGGCTAATTGATTATTGACAGCGTGCATGCTACCCTCTGCCTATGGCAAGGTATGCTGTGTCCTCTAAATATCGCAAACATGTGATGAAAACTTAAGCACACAACTTAACCCACAATATAACCATACCCATAAACAAATTTGTGTTACCACGGTCATGTCCTGCTGTCTGGTCCTGAGGAGCCGTTGTTTGTGCTTGGACTATAGCTGCTTTGTGCAAAACTGTGTTTTTGAAAAACACTTTACATTTTCAAGTTTCAAGACTATCAGGGAATGACATTTTTGGCTTGTTATGGTTTTAGAAAAACTGGAATTCACATAAAAAAATTAATGTGCAATAAATTATTATTATTATTATTATTATTATTTTTGGTGCTTGGCAATATAAATCAAATTAATTATTCACTTTTAATCAATATAAAGTATTCACTTTCTCTTTACAGAAAACAGAAGTTTTTATATTTTGTATAAATATTTATTTTTCTTAAATAAGACAGGAAAATAATTCAGGGTGTCACTGGGAAGTTACCCTAAAAGCTCCTAATATGTACCGTTTAGGTGCAAGTATGTATACATTTGGTACCAATGTGTATGTTTGAGGTACTAATATGCGCTCTTTAGGTACAAAGGTGTGCCCACTGACAGTGTATAGCAGTGGTTCCCAAACTTTTTCAGCATGTGGCCCCCTTGTGTAAGCAATCAGCAGTAAGGGGCGTGTCTATTTACCGAAATCGTTGCCTGTGTTGCGTATGTGTGGGGCGGGTCTATCAAAAGAAGGTCCAGATTCTATTGGGGTAGGGGCGTGTTTGTTTAGGTGATTTCAAATGTCAACATTGGCTTTTAGAGATCATGCACCCCGCCTTTAACAGACCAAAGGACACTCTGATAAAAAATGTATACTTTGGATGCACTTTAAGTTGCTTTGGATAAAAGCATCTGCCAAATGTGTAAATGTAAATGGGGATGAGTGAACTATTCCTAGAGGTACATTATCTCTTTATGTCAACACTAGAAAGTGACTTCTGGTCAACTTGAAACCAAAAAATGCTAAAGTCAAACAAAAAAAAACTAGTAGTTGCTAAGGTTTTTTAATATTCTTTGGAAAATAGAGTAGATTCTCCTCTGGGAACTTATTTTGCTGCTTAGCTCTCCCACAGACACCAGCATCCTGCACTGCGACAAGTTTTCATCATATGACTCCCAACTCTCGGACAACCACAGACAAGCTTCTGGTTCAAATCCATAGGAGCTTGTTATTTCTCAGTACACATGAATCTATAGTAGCCTAACTCTAAAAAAAGGATAAAAATAGAGAATTACACAAAACAAGATGTTTACAAATGGATCCGGTCTACAACACGGTCCCTTTACTCCTACGTGACCAAATTAAGACATAGGAAAACATTTCAGTTTCAGGCTCAGTTTTCCTTGACTTGTCTAGGCAGTCATGCTTGCAAAGGAGCTTTACATCTGCGTATCAGAGCCATGCACACCTATTTCTGGAGCCCAAACAACATTGAATCACACTGATATAAGTGTGCACATTTTAGGAAAGCTTTGCATTTTAAAAATCCATTAGAAATATGTGCAAAGATACAGGTCGCTTGAACCACAGCAAAAATTGTTTATACAGCATTACATAAAACCCACAAGCAGAACGCAGGGGAAGAAATCTGTCGCTTTCGATTATTTGCACTAGACATTTAAGCAGAACCTCAATAAGACCAAATAAACATTTTGCGAGGAAATCAATTTCATTCCCAGTAAAAAAGTAAAAAGTCATGCATGTAAATTTGGCCATCCCAAACATCATTTAAATATATAACTTTTGGCTTTCAGGGCCCTGTATGAGCTGGCATCACTGTAATATCTATGCATCAGCCTCAGGATTAAATCTAAACATAGAGGTCAGGCCTTTCCCTAATCTGTCATTTATTATGAACACACAAACCAACCACTATACAGTGTACTTGAAAAAAATCATAAAATAAAAAAATAAAAGTAAACAACAGATGCATACAACTCAAATGTGAACGACTCAAAATGACTGGATTTGGGTTATTTGACATGGAAATATTTATAATTTAAAAGTCTAAAAAATAAAAAGCTTCAGTGCATGTTATACTATAAACATTTACAGGAAAGAAACATGTGGTATTTGGTGATCATTGGTAAATGTAGAGACAATAAAAATGAATAAAAATGTGCCCAAGGCCAATTTTCTCATCCTCTGCAACAATTTTCAATCATTTTTTAAGCCCTCAAGGAACTAATATTTAAAAAAAAAAAATTTTTGGAAGGGACATAAATGATTGTGACACTCAAGATGGCTACCAGGTAAGCAGTTCTTATTTTTTCTCTCCAGATAAAAGTTGAAATTTTGTTTGTCAACTTTTTAGTTCTCATTACCGAAAACATGAGTTTGTAAATGCATATATTTAATTTAATATAATGTTGCGGTAATGATCATTTTTGATAATGATAATCTAAAAAATTTAAATAATTCTATAGGAAATATTTTTTAAATCCTCTAAAAATAATGGTTATAGTAAGTTATATGTGAAAAAAATAATTATTGGCTTCAAGGGCTTTTTAAAAATTGATGCTGGACACCTTCTAAATCTGGATTTCGTGAGAATCACCCTAATATACAAACATTACGCAAATACTCACACACTATCCAGTTACAAAGACAAGAAAACAGGGGAAATCTCAACATCTAGATAAAATATGCAAGCTATTTTTAAGCTCAACAGAGAATATTCCGGACATGAAGTGAATTATTCCACAATTGCTGTTGGGATTTCCTGATTTAGATTCAATTTTAACCTACAGTAAGAGTCCTCTCACTGTATAATGTGATATTACTGAGGTGACAACGGGGGGTTGTCCTGTACAGACCAATGAGCATTGATCCACAGTCGCGATATACAGCCAAGCATCTGTAACCTTTACCAAGCAAACATCTTCATCATTCCTAACAGAACCACACGCTGAGCTTGCAGTTTCTTAGCTTATTTGCAATAACTCTGTACAGAACAAACATTGCTTAAAAAAGGCAAGCAAAATAATCAACTACAGTAAATCCTTATATATACACTGTTATCTAAAAGGTGCATCAAGATGCATTAATATTATTAGTGGCTCCAGTAGCTCAGTGGTACAGCATTATGTTAGCAGCGCAAAAGGTTGTGGGTTTGATTTCAAGGGGACACACATGATGCCAAAATGTATGCCTTAAAGTCGCTTTGGATAAAATGCATAAATGTAAGTGTAAATGATCTTATGCACTTCTCACATCTCTATATTCCAACTGCAATTATTTCTGGAATGCTTGCCTCTCTCACTCACTCATCAATCCGACCGACGTAATCATCTTTCCGAGCGTCTCCGCAGTGCGACGCCTTTGAAACATCGCCTACAAAAACGCAATGTTGCAGCTGTGTTCACATATAGCCGGATTATTGTTCCCCATCAAAGCGCAGCTCCAGGTCTCCTTTGAACAAAGACTTGAGAAAACAACAGAAAAACAATGTTTTGCTGATGGCTGTGATGTATCTAGTTTAGCAAGACTGTACACTGGACAAACCTACTGTAGGATTGCTTTTTTTAGAATATAAAGTCCGCTTCCTGTGACATTAGAGGAAAGAGAAATAAACAGAGCATTTGGAAATCTCTGTGTGCACAGATTGGATATAAAATCTAGGAAACAACAGCATTTAATGTCCCTTACTGCAAGTATTATTGTATTACAGCTGTAACCGACACACCCTTGAGGAATCCTAACATAAATCCATACCTTACCCCGTATCGGATGAATTATTGAATTTCTAAGGCTACACTCGCCTGTATTAGCATTTCAGTTTTATAATTTAATGTCGGACCCTCCAGATTATTATTATTCAGTGACTCTAAGAGCACCATGACTAATGTACCTGCTGAATTTGAAGAGATGTTAATTCACTTTCCAAAGTTGCTCAAAGTGGTCCAAAAGTGACCACTGCTCGCCAGATAGAAAGAGGGAATTAAGGGAGGTGAAGCAAAACTAAGTAGGAAATTACTTTCCTTGTAGTACTCAATAATTGAATGGTAGACTTGAATATCAATGTTGAGGAAAACGAAGGAGTGATTCAAAACCAATACTCTTGCGATAGTTTGTTACGTCAATCAATCTGCGCAGTGCCACATGGTTTCAATAGCTGCGACATGACACTACTGGATTCAGACTTTGAAAACATTTGGGATAATGCAAGTACACACATGAAAAGCTAGTAGTTTTTGTATATTTTAATGCATATTGTGCCTTAAAATAAGCTTTTATGAAACCATGCACTTGTAGTTCTACTTATCTTATGCTCTGAAAAAGTTATATCCCAATTAAGGCATCCTGCAATCTTACTCGTTCAACCGAGACATGCAAATGAGACATCGCAAACATTGCTTGATTAAGTGTCAAATTTTAATAAGATGAGCTGATATCAGGCCCAACTTAATCTGAGGTTATTAAGAAGGGAAAATAAATTACAAAATATTTATATTTACGAGTCATAGGTCTCAAATCTTGCATGACACGGTGACATAAGAGCTGACATCAATGATTTCAATAAGATGAATCCTCCAATATATGGCACGACATGGAGCATCACAGGGTCCACTTACAACAAAACTTCTCCAGGGAAATGAACATTTCCATAGCTTGCCAAAGAGGTTATTGTGTTTTGATAGCCTGTGGAAATTGCTCATTTCCATTTCTAATAACAAATTCAACTGAAACACAACCATATCAGCCAGGGATTTCCGCATACTGGAATTCATAAACAACTGAACAAAACACTGTGTGCTTATTGTTTGCTTAAATCACTGGATTTATTTAAACTTAAACTTATGCTATGTACCTCATATTGATTTTGATCAGTTCCTTCATTAAAATGCACTGTGGGTATTCAAAGACAGTCGATTTTATTGCGCAGAAGAAAACTGCACAAAACCGCTCCTTCAAAAAAGTAATTGTCAGGGAAAAGAAGAGATAACAAATGAGAATGTCTATGCCTATGATTAATGAGAAATAAATCATTTTAACAGTGACCCAAAAAGGCCATTAAGATTTTCACTCAAGCATTTAACATTAATTATGACAAGCCTTCCATAAGCCTCCATGAAATTCAATGAGCAATGAGAGTCCCAGCAGAAGACAACTCAATAAATGCTGAGTCAACTTCCATTTTGTTAAGAAATGCTTTTTTTGCACAAAGCACACCATACGACCTTAACAACATTATGTCAGCGTGTTCGCCGAGTCCTTAAAGTCTAAATCGAACCTCCCGGTGGATGTCTAAAACTTTACTCGCAGCAATAAACATACTTTGAATTCAGTGTGATTAAAACACTCTCCGCTGAAATCATAACACTTTTACATTGTCATTTTGTCTTTATCTGATGTGAAGGGACTTGGCAAATTCAATATATTCCAACTTCTTTATTGACGAGCAATATCCATTATTTCTTAAAAGCAGAGAAGCAGCACTCTGATAGATTAGTGGAGCTTTTTTCATCAGGGTTTGTGCGGGGTAAAGGCTCAATCCCTGATAGCTCTAATTGAAATGTCCACGCTTTACCTTCTCTCTCTCTCTCTTCATGGAAACCACATACTAATCAAAAACAGAAGGATTAGCGGCCAAACATGTGCTGCTCGATCACACAGTCCACCATCTGTTAAATTAGATACAACACTTAACCCTGATCTTCAAAACCATGAGACAGTATACTGTATTAGTGCTGGCATTATGAGTAAATATCAAAGATATAAAGGGGGTATATCGTGTTTTCAAAAATATATAAATGCAATATATTGATATAATATTGTAAATGTATGTAAATGGCAATGTTAAAGACTGAGTGGATGCCAAGACACATGAAAGGTGTGGTCAACTAATTCCCTGCCAGCCTTTTTTGAAAAAAAATGCCCGCATGCATTTTTTGTGATTTTCACAAAAGTTTCACAAAATGCCTTTCTAGGAAATGTTTCTTCTAAAAATATATACAAATATATCAAATAAAAGAACAGACCCTCTGCTTTCAAACAAACAATAAACAAACAAACAAAATGGGAAAAAAATGTCATCCTATCTTTATTTATTTTTTTGCATATAAACTCTAAAATATGGGTAATTTAATTGCATTTTTGTGAAGGATTTTTTTTGTAGAGATCAGAATTAAAATGATTATCAAAACATAAAATGAATAAAAAATTTTGCTTCAGTTTTTTTTATAAATTGGGTAAGAGCATCATCTAGTGAATAATCGCAGTATTACAGATTACTATAAAAGCACATCAGGAACATGTTTTTGTAATGCAAATGTTTTCTCTTAATTGATGAGATAACTTGCAATGGCGGGGAATGAGTTAAAAACCAAATAAATTAGATCAAATACTCTTTGGACTTGTTTTCATTGGCGTATTCAAGATATTTTTTGCTATTTTGACCAGGGTTCCCGCAGCATATTTCAGTTAAGGCAGCCCACCTAAGCTTGGAAACCCTACCGCCTTAACTAGCTCGTCCAAAAAAAAAAAGTTTGATGCATAAAAGGCCGTCAAGTGCATCTCGGAGACTACCGTGAACGCGCATCACACCGCATGCGGGGACGCGGGCCACATGGCCGAAATGAGAAAGACGTGGTCCGGACCGTCACTGTCTGAAGGATAACTAGCCAATTGATAAAACAGTTCATAAAACAGTGTAGACGCGCTTCACACCGCGAGCGTGCATGCGCACCACACGGCCGAAATGAGATAAGACGTGGTCCGTCATGTCTGGAGGATAAAACACGTGTCCGTGAGAACTGTAAGTGGACTTATGTTTTTTTTTTTAAGCCTGTTATTGTATTAGTCTATTAGGGCTGTCACTTTTGAGAAAAATCTAATTCGAACGGATTTCGAATATCATGCAATGTATCCGAATATATTCGAATATCTACCCCCCCCCCCCCCCCCGCCGCCGCCGCGCATAAAAAAAACCCTAATGGAGATTCAATCACAAAATTATTAACAGTGCCAGTCATAAACAGGGCTGTCTGGATTACTTTTTTTACTTAATGTTTGAAACAGGTTATCAACTTATGAATAACAAACTTATTCAGAACAGTAACAAACAATAACGTGACAACTTAAACAGCAGCATGAGTAAGGCATATAGCCAAGCCCAAACGGAATTCGCGCCCGCAGAATTCCGCGGATTTAATGCCCGTCATTGACAAGCACACATATTACACGCTTGAGCGTGTTTGTGAGAACAAATCTCATTGACAACAAGCACCCATACATAGCCTATCCCGTGGGTTTGTGAGCCGTCATTGACAAGTACATTAACCCTGCGCGTGCTGTTTCCTTGCCCGTTTTTAATGATAGAGAGCACACAAACCCTTTGATACTTGAGATGAAATTAAACTTACCGCTGAGTAAAGCAGCTCTACCTTGACTCTGTCGTCTATGTGACGCGTGACAGTCAGCACATGATCATTTCAAATCCGTTTACAAGCCAAATGCTGTTGTTGTTTAATATAAAGTTTACATTGCGTTGTAAAAATGATGAAATTATCTTCATACATGCTAATTTCATAATGCGAACGTATTAACACAAGCTTTTTATTCTGCTATAATATTTAACACTATAAACAATATGTCATTTTATATACAAACTATAATTCTATCTTGACATGCACATGAGGTTCATTTTGGTCCCATTTGATTCGCTCTCTTGCGCTCAGTTGCCGTCGTCTGTCTCACTCTCAGCCTCCTTCCTATTACGAGGTGTTACTGTGAAAAATGCGCTAAACATGTCATTTTAAAAACCGGATGGTTTATTTAAAGTTCGAATATGGATATTTCACGTCATGTTCGAATGCATATTCGAATATCGAATAAAAAGTGACAGCCCTATAGTCTATAGTTCTTTCTAATTTAAAGTAAGTTAGCGGGTGATTTTGTTGTTTGAGCAACCTGCTAAGGTTTCACGTGCCTGTTGATTAGATATAATTGTTGAGCGCTGAGCTCACGTTATTCATGTGCATTATTTACATGCCACAGTTACACTCCTTTAAGATAATGTAATTAATAGAGGGAAATAATCAGTATTTACAATTTTTGCGCTATCTATCATCGTTCGCCAGACGTTCTACAACATCTTGCTTTAGTTTGTGTTTATTAACCCTTTAGTTTCACATCATCACGCAGTTATTCCCATTAGAGGTATCTGTTAAAAACATTTAATTCATTAATAATCTAGTATGTGTTCATGTTTTGGCATAGTTTCTTCAAAATTAAGTTTTATTTGAGTGTTTTAAAACTAAATATTTTATTTATTAATTTGATTACAATATTTTTATTTTCATCATGACGCATACGCCCCCGCCCCTTTGATTGTCACGCCCTTGGCCCCGCCCACCCGACCAACCCTACCACCTTAACTAACAAATTTTCTGCGGGAAACCCTGTTGACCATTTTGTCCAATTTCAATTTTCTGCAAATAAATAATTACTTAGGAACTTAACGGAGATGTTGTCAGTAGTATTTTTAAGAATCAAATATAGCTGCATTTTCATTAAAGATTTCTGCAAAACATTAGCGTTATTTTCTAAATGTCAACAAAAACTATTGCGAAAGGACATTTCCATTAACCAATGTTACAGTATGCGACTAAAACTTAATTTTGTTCATACGGCGTCATACGGCGTCACGCAGACCAATAGCATCAAAATGCAGCGAGAGCGACTCGAAAGAGTACAGAGCGGTCGACTCCCAAATGTCGCTTTTTGTGACGCCACATGAAGTCTCATGAAGGACACCTCTGCTGTCTTGTCATTCAAAGAATTTTCATGCTATATTTAAAGAGGGCAGGGATTTTATGTGAAATTGCTGTGTTTCTATTGGGCGCATTTTCAGTTCAGTATTGGAATTTGCGCAAGTTCAAAGGTGATGGAAAAGCAGCTAGATATAATTTTACCTAAAGTCCCCATGAAATCAAAACTGATGATTCTTATATTTTAATAGAATGCTAAATTATAAAAAAATTATCTGTGTGGGTCATAATTTTTTGATTCATGCGCCCTCAAACATCAAAACATCAAAATCTATAAATGCTCTTCTGCCCTCATCTGGCAATCCTTTTCTGATGACATCAGCTTGATGGCTTGGGCGGAGCATGCGTAAACCCCGCCCCCTCTAACTGTCAGTATGCTGTGAGTTGCATTTCTGAATGAAACGCCTACTTTTCTATATCCAGTCAACTCACTTATGCGATTTTCCGTTTGATTCAGAAATACATCAAAATACAGACGTCGAATGCTAATCTTTGTTCAAATAGGCTTTAAACACAACGTTTTCAGCGATGTGTGATTCTATATAATTATTTTAAATATATTGCCGTATGATATATGTTCTTGTTATTCATTGCATGTGTGATATATATCCATAGTCGTAATGTAAGGCAGGCTTTGCAAAGAGGCTAGGATTAAAAATAAAAAGCTATATTGGAAACTAAAAGCAAACCAGTAAGTACTGCCATTTATTTCACATGTGAAGAGGATGCACACAACTGTTAAAGAATTTTGTGTTTCATTTAATGGGTCTTAGAAAAAGCGTTAGTGAAATATTAAATTGACTGTTTCTGTTACAAGAAGCCTTGACTAAAATAAAAGCTGACCCTCAGGGAAAACATAGGCAAACACATATTAAATTAAAAACGTGAAGGTAAAGATTTTCTTTGTACAATACAGCAAGAATACTGCAAATACTGCAAATATCCACTTTTAAACTAAGCTTGGGGGTAAAGTGTACAATGCTGTAAAACAAACTACAATTAACCTCTAACCTGTGTTAACACAAAATCAATCAACTATTTTATATGTCGTAACATAAATGAATGTCTAAATGATTTTCGTGGTAAAAAGAAATAAGTCCATTTTCAGGTTTCATATCCTCTCCCTACGAAGTCATGCTAATAAGACAAAGATGAAGTCTGTGTTCAAAATTTTACACCCCTCCATCTCAGCAAGCAGAGCAGAGACAAATTTGACAGGTTCATTAATGCTTGAGAAGAAGGCATACGTTCTTGGCGAATACCATTTTGAAATGTGTTTCCAGAGTAACACAGCACTGGCTGAAGCACATCACATTATTAGGCTCAGAACTATGAGACCCTTCAGAGTTCACATTGCAAAAACATGAAAAAATAAAGCTATTAATGTCACAAAATTCAAACACCAATCACGCCCATTTGGAAATTGCGTGAAAGGCACAAAAATAGTGCAGTCTACTGCAAATTGTCAGAAGATCTAATGCTTTGAGCAATCACTTGAATAAATGTTTGAAATGTCAAAAGTTTTTCAATGCTATTTTGTTTGACGCAGGCTACATAGAGACAGTTGTATAGCTTTGCCAGCTTATGTGAGGGCGGCATTCTTTTGACATGACAACTCATGAATAGACCCCTCTATGGACGTTTGCAGCACAAACTCCAAATCTAAATATCCGGTTCATTCATACTCTCGAATTCACCCACTGGACACATTATTGAACATTTTGTGAATTGTGTCTGGCAGAATCTTCCCACAACTTTGCAACAGTAATAGGGACACATGATAACATATAGATATTAATGACATTCCTTTTTTGCAATATTTCCCTTTATGCATTTGGCAGATACTTACAGTGCATTGCAAGGTATACATTTTTGTGTTGGGGATGTTGACAATTAATTGATTTCGATTAATTGTCAATAAGAATTTAATCGTTAAAGGTGCAGTGTGTAATTTTTAGAAAGATCTCTTGACAGAAATGCAAAATAATATACAAAACTTTATTACCAGGGGTGTATAAAGACCTTTTATAATGAACCACTATGTTTTTATTACCTTAGAATGAGACGTTTTTATCTACATACAAGAGGGTCCCCTTACGTTGAAGTCGCCATTTTGTCCCACCATGTTTCTACAGAAGCCCTTAAACGACCAACTGTTTTATTAAGCTGTCTCCGACAATTACATGTTTTTCTGGTGGCGGCTTCCGTAGCTTCTCTATGCGTTTCAAAAGTGAGGGGTGAGCAGTGGACTGCGCCATTGATTGCAATTCGCAACCTCACCACTAGATGCCGCTTAAATTTACACACTGCACCTTTAAAACGTTACAATTGTCGAATAAGCAAGATCATGCATGTGTGTGCAGCGCATGCGCAAAACACACACACAACCGGAGAAAAAAATGAAGCGAGCGCACACATATATATTGCATATATGCCACTGCAGTAAAGGCTTATATCTCTATTAATATTACCGATTATTCGATTGATTGATCATTAATTTAAACGATCATCGAATATGGGAAATTGCCTACCCAATCTCATGTACATGCGTATAAATAGCACAAAGTGTGAAAATCGTGCAATACATATGCCAAATTCCACTTTGGCGTGCATATGATATGCCAGTCCTTCCCATTCACTTAAATGGTGCATCTTTTTTGCCGTTTTATTTATTGGTTTCTCAATTTTTTTCTGTTTTTTTTCACTTGGGTTTAGGATTAGATTTGAGATTTGCTTAAGGAGGTTATTTAATATACAGATTTCTCCATGTTTTTGTCTATATTTAAGCCATGGTCGCTTGAAGTTAGGGTTAGAATTGGGGTTTGGGTTAGGTTGTCATTTTTATATAACAAAAAGTTGTTCTAAGCCTAAACCCAGGCGAAAATGGTAAAAACCAATAAATAAAATGACCAAAAAATGCTGTTTAAGTGAATGGGAAGGACTGGCGTATCATACACTGTAAAAAACAACCTATAGAATTTACTCAAAAAAATTGTTGTAACAATTTGCACTCACTTTGTTTAAGTAAATTATATCCTATATATTTGATTAAAAAGTACCTAAATTTAATTACTATGATAAAGTAAAAAAAATTAGGTAAGGTCTACCTATTTTTTTCATAACTAATTACTTATAAAAAAATGAATAACATTAACCCTATTGGTATTAAGGCACAGATCTATTAAATTATTATTAATAATGATAAGCCATTAAGAAACATTACATATTACTTATTCAGAGAGGGTTGAATAAGAAAATAGTCATGCACAAGATTGCATAAATTGCTTGCTTTATTGACCAAATAACATTCTGTAAACATTTAAAACTAATTATTGGACGTATAATAACCCCAATACATTTCAAGTGAAATACAACATATCATAGTTTTACATAAAGCTTCTTGAACATATTATTTCATAAAACAAAATAAACCAAGGCTTCATGAGATGTTAAAAAACCATTAAAAGCAAGATTCCTAAATACTGTTCTTCACGTTATCATTAGAAAATTAAAGAAGACAATAATATGAGAGGAAAAACTGATCTCATTTACCTCAGTAGACTAGCATGCTATATCGATACAAACAAACATTTCAACTTCATTTAAAACTTAATAAGTGCAAAAATACAACTTCATATTATGCTATAACTCACAGTACACGTGCATAAAACATTGAACACTAACAAGAAGTACTTACATTCAATTTTAAGTGATTCAACTTCATATACAAGTCTCATATATAACATATGAACTCCGAAATACTTTTTTGAACAGACATTAAAAAGCGAAAGGCAACGTTAAGTATATATCCGTAAATGATAATAATAATAATAATAATAAAATGGCTTCATAAATGGATCCCTTCTAAAACAAAACTCAATATATTAACAGATAAATGCAAGAAAACTTTTACAGTAATTATCTAGCATCGACAGCTTTACCGTTGTTTGTTTGTCTGCTCGACGCCCTCCCGTCTGTATCGTACATCAACCGTCCGCTGCTCTCTCTCGTCACGTGGCTTGCTCAAGTTCAACCACTCATATTGAGCAGCTCCGCTGTTCACGAGATTCAGACATGTAAATAATAATAATGGAAGTTAATATTTTAATCATAAATATGGATATTTATTCGTATTCGCAGGTGCAAGAACTGGGCGATGTTTCATTCAAAGCTAACCTGAATGACATATTCTAACCTATCAATCTGTCAACAACAGAGACAGAGAAGCACGCAAATGACTAAACTTCTGGTAGATTTTACAGTTAACCAACTTAACATTTCCATTCATGATGATATCAACAAGTTAAATAAAAACTTACCTGTCAACAAACCGCAGTTCTCCCGCCGATATGATATGAAAAAATGGTGACTCGAGTCCCGCCTGGATGTTGATTCATGCGCACTTTGCGGTGCTAAGGCCAATATTTTGGGGTATATGTTACTTATTTTTTTAGTATTGCAGTTATTACTGTTAAAAATTGGATAGTGAAGGTAGAATATACCCATTATTTTTTATTTTACTTGCTAGCTTATATACTTAATTAAATTATAACTAATTTTCATGGGTTAAATTTAACACCCTCCAGAGTAATTTTTTATAGTGTATGCACGCTAAAGTGGAATTTGGCATATATTGCACGATTTTTACACTTTTTGCGCTATTTATACGCAACTCCGTGAGACCGGGTTCAAATTGCATAAATTGACATCCCTAGTTTGAACTCATGACATTTTGCACTAATTCTTAGCTATACAGGAGCAACATTCAATTCTACTTAAAAGTACAGATTACGTAAAACACATTTGGCCCCAAAATTAAATTTCTGTCATTGTTAACTCACCATCAGGATTTTTTTCAGCAGAACAAACAGGACATTTTTATCATGTACTTATCACTCTCTTCCATGCAATTACAATAAGGACTGAATGCATACAAAAGGAGACAAAAGGCACCTTACTGTCATAAAAGCAGACAAAAATGTGGATTATCACTGATAATCTTCACCTCCAGCAAGTTCTTAACTCAAAGACCGCTGTAAGACTGAATCAGAGAGGACAGATTAGTTTGATTCATGAAGGAATGATTTACACTGGTCTTGTGAAGTAAATCAATCACCACCTCTCTCATGAACTCGCCAAGGATAGCTAGGCAGATGTCAAGATTTTCTGTTCTTCACATAAACCTTTTAAACGGCTTCAGAAGACTTATGATATAATACATGTTTCATATGGACCTAATTTATGAGCTCGAGTGGCCATTCATTGTACTGCATGGAAAAGAGCAAACAGTACATCACCGAACATTGCAGCGATGCAGGTTTGAAATATCCAGAGGGTATGTAAATATTCAACGAGTTTGTTTTTTGGGCAAAATTGTTTTGAGATTCCAGACCTGAATAGCACAATGTTTTCTGCTCCAGAAAGTCAAAAAGCTCTATGAGATTATTTCCCAATTTCCCATAAATTCAGAAACATTTTGTCTACATTTTGCCTGCAGCGGATTCGAGCACGATTTAGGCACGTTTCAGACCAAACACAGAAGAAATCTGATTATTGATACAAGCTTTGGTCACAGACAAATGAACGAAGTATGCAGATATGTTTAAAATCATTCGTTTTTCTGAAGCTAACAATGTTTTCAACAAAGCATTTTCTTTTTAACAACCAACATCATTGCTGCATGAAGTTTGCTTTAAGTTGTCATTTTGTGTACTTAATTTCGGTAAATGCAGAATCATATTTCCATAATTGAAAAGAAAGCGCAATGACAAACAAAGCAGTAATTGCAGTCCTAAAGGGTATGTCAATAAAATGGCGACAACCGCTAATGTCCCATTTCGGCACTCGAGGAAATGCATGAGCTCTCTTGTCCTTTTGATCAAATTAGCAAAGAGGTAATTTCACATCTGGGCTAAAACCGGTACCACTTAGTCTCTGCCATCATCGATGGCTAATGTGTTTAATTTGCGTAATAACACACCACGCTGAGACTCAACGGGACTGTGTCACTTTGGAAAGACGAGCCTGCATTTGATCCCTTAATAAAAGGCACCTTTAAACTAAATATATGGCCATTCTAACATCGAGCACAGAAGGATTACACAGTAATGTCTTTCCGGTCCGTGCCGGAGCAAACCAAATTGTCGACAACACTGTTGCATGTCCTCAAGCATCTTCTAGGAAATACGACTACCTTACAGTCTGTTTTACTGTAATGATGTCTGCTTCTTCTGCATAAACTCTAGTTATGATTTGAATTCTTCTCAAGTAATGATCCTGAAGATGACTTCAAAGGCAAGTTCACTCTTTTAAATCACTGCACTCCATTCTCGCACCGAGAAGCTGGACCACAGCTGTGACACCAAATTTCAATTTAATGACATATAATTACTGGCAGGGCTGAGACAGCAATAGAAAAGTGTCAGGGGTTCAATGTACAGTCAGGCCTGAGGGATGTTGGCTTGAGCACTGCAGGGGCATCCTGGCAACACCCTGGCAATCACTGCCTTCCCCCTTCACTCTCTCTCTCTGTTTCAAGAAAGGAAAACACACAGGATCTAACTTGTCCATTTAGTTGAAACTACAGTAGGAAGACAAAAATGTATGAAATTTTGTGTTTTGTGAAGGACGTGCACGGTCTGGTACTAAGCACTTGTCCTATATTCGGAGTACTTGAGAGAGCTCTTAGAAACAAACTGAGTACTTAGCTCATATAAATATTCATTTGATCCTAAAGTCAGTCACCACTTCAGCTGAGAATAAAAGATTTCAGTTTTCACAAGCAGTACCCTGTCAAAAAGTACACCTTTGCACGGCTCATTTTATGGAGGGTATAGTAGAGCCTTTTTACTGTACCCAGATCATTTTTTGAACAGGGGAAGTTAACCATGATATTTGTAGTAAAACTTTGGTATACAAATGGTAATCAATCCATCAAAAACATTACTATACTTTAAATGTTCCTTTTCTTTTTTTATCCATTTCAAATGTTCCAGAGCAGATCTTGCTCTTAAAATAAGGGAGGTAAGTGACAACCAGCTCGCCTTACTGATGTCAGAGCATATGTTAAGCAAGGGACTTATTGTCTGTGCAGATTAACCCTTCTTAACTCATGGTGAGTGTGGATTTGCAAGCAGCATCCGATCTGAAGTCGCTACACTGTTGCGCAGTCACGCAGTGCAACAAAAGGGAGACGCGCGCCCTCCAAACGCACTTTACCTCATCTGACCATCTCAGGAGAGCGCCTTTCATAAAACTTTCAAATGCGAATGAAGTCACACCTTAGTCATTCGTGTAATAATATTAACGCGTGAACACATATCAACAGCCCACGATGAAGTCGAACCACACAGAGTTGCACTTGTCTTTCTCCACAGATCAGAGAGTGCGCGCACATCAAACACGAGACCCTTCACAGCGCATCACTGACGCGCAAAGATGCTTTCACGCATATCAATAATGACGAAGACTTGTGACATGAAAAACACTGCAAAACATACGACGACTTTGCCAAATCATCTTCTTACCTTGTTGAATCAAAGCGATGCCAATTCCTGTCAGGACGACCCAGAACACCGGATTCTTCATGGCGAATAAAGCAGGTCGGCTCCGGTTGTGCGCGATTTTCTTGTGTTTTTTGCCAACAGCGATTTGAAAATCCGGAGGAATTAGTGAAGTGTAGTTCCAGTCTGTAAGTAACTGCGAACTGGGCACTCGCTCACTCGCGCATGCGCTGTGGAGTCTCTCAGTCAGTGAGGTATTGGTTCTGCTATCCGCGCATTTAAGCTGCAAGAGGACTACAGAGATTATGTTGTTTTTCAACCTCCCGGTTTTATTTGCTCACGAAACGTGACTGTACATTTGAAAAGCAACGCTGTTTGCTGTATAGCCTATTAAATATTTAGTTATGTATTAATGCCATTGTTACCATAAAATTAATTCACCCACTAACCAAAAGAGTTAAAAGTCTTATTATTATTATGGTTTGACTTTTTCAGGTGAAGCTGCTTTAAAACAATGCAACATTGTATAAAGTGCTTTATAAATGTGATTTTAGCACATAACTGTGCAAAAGGTCATGGGTTCGATCCTCAGGTATGCATACAGTATGATAAAGTGTATTATTTTGAATGCACTGTTGCTTTGGATCAAGTACATACATGTTAAATGTAAATCAGTACTTAATTAAAAACGTGATGCCAGTTCTTCTCGAAAATCAGTTAAACAAATGTTGGCCTACCTCCAATAGCCATTAATACAAACTAAACAGATGCACTTCTGTTAGTCAGCAAAACACTCCACAAAAGCCAGCATTCACATTAGATATGCGCTATAATAAATTGTTTAGTTTAAAGTGGAGCACCACTTCAGCAAATGAATAAATATTTTGTAATCACTTGATTTCACTGACAAAAAAAACTGCATCTGTTCTTAAGCGTGAATTAATTTTGTAAGAAGATTAGCTTTCCAAGGTTTCATGTTCCTTCTTGAAGACCTCAGCAGGTGACTTTAAATGTTAAGTTTGGCTTTTGAATGTGAAAAATCATTAGCCGGCTCAGTGGAGTGAAACGTTTTTTTGTCACTAAAACCCCATACGTCACATAAAAGAAAAAAATATAAAAACTCTCAAGCAATTCCCAGTAGAAACGGCAAACCAATCTGTAGAAAATGAAGTGTGGGAAAAATTGATTATTTGACAATCTTGCTTAACTGAGTATGTCAAGGCAGGGCGTGAAGATGATTAAATTCATTGACACTCTCTGACACAAATACACTGCCTGCTACCTTGACAGCAAGCTTCGGCAAGTCACGATGAGCATCAAAGCTTACAGGTAAATGACCCTTAAAGGCGGGACTGAATGAAAAGTGTACACAAAACATACTCGGTACTCTAAACAACAGACCTGTTGTTTGACTAAGACTTTCAATCACAATCTAATCTTGTCCTTTCTTAAGAAAATGTCTCATCCTGTCATAATGGGGTATTTTATAAGGGGCCATCTCACTCGGACCATGATATTGGTCTCTAGACATGTCTATCCTATCCCTTTATAGTTTATTCTTCTGTTCACTCTTTATATATCATCTTTCAAGTGTCTGATATACAGCACATCTCTCTATAATGCAACCTACATTCAAGCTATACATTTTTATATGTGTGTTAACTGCAAATCATACCCACAATCTTTGTGGTGCTAGCACAATGTTTTACCTATTAAAGGGGACATATCATGAAAATCTTTTTTTTTTCATGTTTAAGTGCTATAATTGCATCCCTAGTACTTCTATCAACCTAGAAAATGTGAAAAAGATCAACCCGGCAACTTTTGTTAAACCACTCATGTGCAAAAATAGATCATTTTGGCTCCCCTTGTGATGTCAGAAGGGGATAATACTAGTGATGCACCGATGTATCGGCCGCCAATATTTATCGGCCGATTTTTGATGAATTTGAAACCATCGGCATATCGGCAATCGGATGAGAAAGGCCGATACCGATTGTTTATTAATTAACTGCATAAAGAAATCCATTATATGTAAAAAAAATTAGTTAATGTTGTTAATTAAATAAATGCTGAATTGCAAAAACCACCTTTGAAGGTTGTCATGCTGTCTTATTATATTTGTTTTAGCTTAATTTGTGCCTCTCTTATTATGTTGGTCAGTTGAATGTTAATTAGATCCAATCCGTGTTCAGGTTAAACTAATTTGATGCAGAAATAAACTAGCTAATAGACCAACTGTATAGTATTGTATACAAGTGTTTAATATCGGTATCGGCATCGGTATCGGCCAGAAGTTGTTTGTTTAAATCGGCATCGGTATCGGCCCAAAAAAATCCTATCGGTGCATCCCTAGATAATACCACCCCTTAATCTGCACTATCCAACCACGACACTGCCATTTAGTACAGAGATCAGCTCATTGGCATTTTAAAGGACACACCCAAAAACGGCATGCTTTTGCTCACACCTACCAAGTGACTATTTTAACATGTTATAATAAATTATCTATATGGTATTTTGAGCTTAAACCTCACATACATACTCTGGGTACATCAACGATTAGTTGACATCTTAAAAAAGTCTGCTGAAATGTCCCCTTTAAGCTGCAAGAGCATATATTGGCAATAGTAATGCATTTCCATATGTATGTAAAGTTGCCCGCTTGTGAATATTAAAGTTTATAAGTAACTAATTTCTTTCTGTATATTTAGATTTGCCAAAAAGGTTTCAGCTCTGCATCTGCGGATACTTGGTGGGTCTGTATCAGTTCAGATAAATTGGTTTCTTAGCTCTGGCACTGCAGACTGGGCTGGCAGCATCGATGAATCTACGCCCGAGGGAAAAGCCTGTGTTGGATGTAACCAGAGTTCAGGGTAAGTTAATCTACAGCGACCAAACTGCATTGTTAGAACGCTCAAAGAATTTGAGCTCCACAGATGAACCTGTCCTTATGGTGTGTGCAGTCAAAAGTCACTTTTTGTGCCATGGCTCCACGCTCAGAGCAAATGTACTGGGGGCAGTAATGGGGACTCTATGAAGGGGAGTGTTAAACAGAAAGGCCATTTAAAATCCCATAATGGGAGACTGGGAGCTTACAAAGTCACCTTGCCTGCTCCGTGATCCTTTAAATCAGTGCTGCCTCCACTGACCTGAGGACAGTCTGCAGCAGCCTTAGTCTGAGAGTGACAAGCACATTAGTCAGCGAATTCACCTTTTATGTGGTACAACTCTATCAAATGAGATACATGCCTTTATTTTGTCTGTCAGAGAAAAACAAGAAGCTGTGTGTTCCACAGTCAGAAAAAAATGGTCCCTGGCAGTCACTGGGGCACAATCCTTCAAAAAGGTCCTAATATGTACCATTTAGGTAGAGATATGTATACATTTGGTGTCAATATGCACCTCTGAGGTACTATTATAAACTCTTTGGGGTGGTTTCCCGGACAGCTTAAGCCAGGACTAGACCTTAGTTTAATTAAAAAATAAAAATACTAGTTTTAACAAACATGCCTTACTAAAAACATTGTATTTTAAAACATGTATGTATTTTAAGATATGTCAGTGCAAGTTCAGTTTGGACAGCTCTTACGTTTATTTTAGTCTAGTCTAATCCCAGTCCGGGAAACCGCCCCATTAGGTACAAATGTGTATTTCTGAAAGGGTACTTGGTGACCCAGTGACAGTTAGGGACCATGTTGACCATTTTTTTCTGACAGTGTTCGATGGCTGTGCAACCAAGATATATAATCTAAGACATATAATCTATTTAAGATGACAGCTACAGATGCAATGGCTGTTTTGTAACTTGATATGGAGACTCCTAAGTGTGATATTCACTGAAAAAGTTAACAAAACCTTTAAAAACAGTAATACACATAAAAAATGTTGGGTTATTTTCAACCAGTGTTGGGTAAAAAAGGGACAAACCCAACCTGTTGGGTTGTAATTTAACCTATGCTGGGTTGTCTCTCTCTCTCTCAGTGGTTTTTTCCTAGGACTTTTCCCTCCTGACTAAAAAAGCCAGGAGGTTTTTCTCCTAGGGTTTTTTTCAACCCTTGGGGAGTTAGCTGACATTGGCTTAACCTAGCACCCTCTTTATACGTTACTACATTATTACTACACTCACTAGTACGGTTTAATCTTCGCTGTATTTTGCTGCTTATGTTGTCCATCGATTTTTCTGCGTTTTCTTCTGCATCTATTAATGTAAATCTGCTTTGAAACAATTTAACAATTGTGAAAAGTGCAATATAAATAAAATTTAAAAAAGAAATTGCCAGGTTGTTTTAACGCATTGTTGGGACAAATATAAACATTTTCTGGGATAATTTAACCCAACGGCTGAGTTTGGTCATTTTTGACCAAAAAGCCTAAACCAGTCGTTCTCAAACTTTTTCAGTATGCGGCCCCCCTTCTGTACAGTGCATTCCTTCACGCCCCCCCAAAGAAAATTTATGACAAAAAACTGTTCTAAAATTTAACATTTTAATTAAACAAAACATATTAAATTATACAAAGTAGTGCTGTTGGTTAGTAGACTTATTTTTTGGCTTAATTACACAAAATTCATGATAAATTCATGTATTTTATAAAATGTCATAATGCCCCCTGGCACCATCTCGCGGCCCCCAGTTTGAGAACCTCTGGCCTAAACAACAAAGATTATTTTGTTTTTAATTCAGGGGGGTAATTGCTATATATTTCTATTTTTTTATTAATAGTGTGTATGTTTTTATCACATTGTTTAACAGAACCAGTTATACATGTTAAATTATTTCTAAACAAATAAGTTGTATTTCACATGCAAAGCATTATTTGTTTCATCTAAAAATAAAGGTTCCTAAAAGGTTCATATAGTTCAATAATCAGGAAGTAATCTTAAAAAAAAAATGATTCATTCAATTTACTCAATTTTTTAGTGGTTGCAATCAATTTATTTAAGCTACATTTAAACCAATTTTTTTTACTATTTTTAATGTAGCTTAAATAAATTAATTACCTTAAAAATTTAGTAAATTGAATGAATATTTTTTTCAGTCTATCAATATACATTTTTTTGTTTTACTCCAACTTAATAAATTAGGTCAAATAATGTAATCTATTTTTAACTACCCAGCAAGCAAAACTAAGACTATAGACACAATATAGTCCAGCTATGAGTAACACAGTTTTACCCTAAATAACCTTAAATTTGCCTTAAAATAACTTAAATTTGCCTAAAAAACTTGGAGATGTACTTTATTTCATCATGTAAGAAAAATCATGTTCTAAGCATACTATAGTCTATTTTCTGGGCTATGATTAGATGTCACCCCAAATTTTCCCTTGTTTTAGCCAAATATGCTTGCTGGGTATATACAAATTAAAAACTTAAAATTGTACTTTCAATTGAGTTGCGTAACCAATTTGATTAATCTTGCCCGCATCACTGCAGCATTTTTGTTACAGTGTATAAAGAACCTTGAAAATCCAATCTTTCATTTGCATAGAAGGTATTTTGTGGTGAAATAAAAGGGTACGAACTATAAAAAGATAACAACCTTTTAATCTTTTGGGAACTGAAAATGGATCTTATACAGTAACGTCACTTTGAAGAATCCTTCATAGCTCATTTGTTTTTAGGATTATATGAGATTTTATTGGTTATAATGCTGCCTAAGAAGGCAGTTATGTCAGCAGTAGTAAAGCTTCTCACTGGGTTTTACAAAGAGCTGTGGTGTTTGTTTGTACTATTGGTGCTGTTATGTTATTATTTTTCCGCTGAGAGCATGTTTACAACACATGCTGCATCATATCTAATATACCATAATGAGTTAAGGGTTGTATTGAATTATGGTGCTACCAAATTAGTGGGCTGTGTTTTGCAGCACTTCAAATATCATCAAACGTGGTCTGTATGCAATGTGTTATACAAAAACTAATCCCACTAACAAAAGAAACAGCTGTTTTTATGTAAAATTATATTTTAGCACATTGTGAATAATGAGGTAAGGGATCTGGCTGTCAGGTATTGAAAGCAGGCTACGTTTCCCTCACGGCACATAGAAAAATGGATAAATGAAAGAGTCAGAGTGAAAAGAAAGATAACAATTCATGTTTAAACAAAACCGAGCGATTATATATTACAACATTCCAATTACTGTATGAGAAAAATGAATTCCACTGAGATATAATTTTCCATCTATTTTGCATTTGCAGTGTTATTTGATTAATCACAGACACTCTTAAATGATTTTGTGCAACAGTAAGGGTCTGTGGATCATAGGCGCTGATCCCGTGGGTGCTCCGGGGCTCGAGCGCCCACTGAAGTACCTGAATAAACGTCAACGCTAAATTAATTTTCATTTTCATTTTGGAGCATCTCTGATTGGTGGGTTTCACGAGTTGTAATATCTACAATGCTTTCATCAACAAGCTGAATAAAAAGAGTTTCATATTTCGCGTCTAAAAGGTTGTGGCTAGAAGGGATACAGCTACGGCCCCAAACCTAAGCCTAAACCCAAACTTAACCCTAAACGTCGCTTTCCTCCTTCTTTCCAAAGCGCTTGGTCGCTCCCATAGCGTCTGCTGTTGCTAAGCAACCTAAGCGTTGCATTGTGCTGACCACCCACTGGCGAAAAAAGAAATCGCGTCTATGTTGTGAATGTTACAGGTTTTTGCACAGTACATCCCTGCAAAGACACATTTACATATTTTGTGGGCTCCCTTTATCACAGGACTTCATATGCATGCATAGTATTTTTAGTTTCTTTCATTCTTTCATAATTGAAAAAAATCTTTTGTGAGTGTATCTCATTTCTCTGTATCAAATTTTGCTCAAAATAATGACATAAAGATGACACTGATTTTTGTTTTATGAATACCTTTGCATAATATCATTTTCATGGATGATTAAAAAAATAAGACACATAATGCATTTGAAATGGAATGCAGTCATTACTGTATCTGCAATGTGCAATGGAATTAAAGCCTCCAGGTGAAAATCGCTGAAGATGAAAGAGAACATGAATCCCGAATGTTTTACAAAATATGAACTCCTGGGACTTCAAACAGTATTAAATATCTAAGAGAAGGGAAAGCTGATCTAAATCCGGCTTTTGGCCTGTTTTCTCACCAAACTCTTAAAATCTTCCACAAACATCATGCTTTCCTTCAAAGCTTTATAGACAACATCCCTCATTTAATACAATCTGTGGACTGCATCCCTGTGCTATTTCATCATAGAGGCTCAGCTCTCTGTATGACAAGGTGGTGATGTTCGGAATTTTGATGAATGTTTAATTCCTGATAGACAAGTTGATGGGTACTGTGGTTGCACTCTTGGGATGCTTATATTCTGTATTAGAGATTTTCATGGTAAATGATTCTACGTCTGCTCAGAGACTGTGGATGAATGAAGCAATGTTTCTGACATGTGCATCAGACTTTGATATAATAGAGATTGTATATTATAGCAATGTCCACATAAATCCTGAAAAATGAAGAAAGAAGAATTTCAGTGGAGATTGGCCTTTAAATGAATGAGATGGTACGGGCCATTGTTTGGGAAAAATAGAAGGTGATTATATTTGGCTGTCAACAGCTGTTTTATTAAGATTATATGAAATGACCTTCTACAGGCAAAGCAGAGTTCAATGTTCAAAACAAAGTGAGCTTTGAAAATTCACCTTATTTATTTCCAAAGGCCAATCTAAGCACATATGTCTGACTTTCTATAATAGAAAAAATAGTCCATAGCTGTCACTGGGACGGTACCCATTCAAAATATATAAGCACCTTAAAGGTAGATATTGGTATCAAAGTATACATTTCTGTATCTAAATGGTACATATTAGAACATTTTTAAAGTGTACTGTAGTTACAGCTTGGGTCAATTTTTGACAGTGTACACAAACAATTGGGCTAAGCAGAAAACAGTACACTTTATGGTTTTTAACAGTAATTGTCTGTAATTGATTGTGTCAGAACTGCGTAATCAAAAAGTCTCTAACTTTCGCTTACATCCATTATTGCTCTTGTAGTTATTATTATTCAGAGTTTTAGAAGTTTTTTTGTTGTTGTTGATTACACAACATGAATTTTAAAGGCTGATTATAGCAGTGTCAACGTGATCTGTGTGCTTGAAATTGTACGAAATTTGAAGGTTTGATTGATTGTTCCCGCTAAGGCAATGCTTTAATTTTTTTCTTCGAGCAAAGACTTTGAGCAGGAATAGATCTTTTGGAGACTGATGCAAGACTTTTGGTTTCTTAAGTCTTTAGTTTCTTGTTCTTCATCATCATTCATTTTGTGACATAATGAAACTGAATATGCTTATGTCTATATATACATCATAGATGTTTTCAGTGTTCGAATTATGTCAAAAATCATGGAGGGTCCGCCAACTTAAAAACAAACCCTCAATCATCTCACTGAGATTTCACAAAGTAAGATGTGCATTTTTAATCAAAGAAAATTAGCAAAATTACCCTTAACTCAATCCCTCACCATTTTTACCCTAATGTGAAATGATAGTTTTTTTAAAGAATTTTTAAAAGCCCCTAACAAAGTCCTAAATCGAACAATCTGTCAATTCCTCCTTAAAACAGCATGAAGGGCACTTGAGAGTTTATATTTATTTCAGATATTCTTCAATCTTTTGGATTAGTTTATTGTTAAATTGGGGCAAATAATGGGCAGTGCATCATAAAATGTTAAATTAATGTAGTATTTTATTTTTAATAAAAACCAAGGGACCCCCCCTAATTTATTTTTTGTGCTTTTAATGCTTATAGGAGGGCCGGAACCACCCCAGAACCCCTTCAATTTGAACACTGGATGTTTTACAACTATCTTGGCAAAGCTTGGTTTAGTTTTTAAACTTTTCACCGTGAACTCCCCTTTGTGCAGGGTGCATCCCTTTGTACCCCCCAAAAGAAAATTTATGACATAAAACAATATCAAACTTAAAATTTGATTTAAACAAAACATATTAAAAAATATGTAGTTCTGCTGGTTTCTCATTTAAATTTTCTATTAAATTTTTATTTGAAAAGAGACCATGTAAAATTTTAACAGAAATGTTTCCATTTCATGCATTGAAAAGAATTTAGCCACTTGCAAAGTTTTAACCGCGGTCCCTAGGTTGCCAGGTAGTCATAAACACATTTAAAAATAATAACAATATTCACATATAAACAGTAGCCACACTTTCTGAGGTTTAATAAATTAATGTTTCATAACCCCCCATCTCCCACCCCCAAATTAAGAACCACTGGTTTAGAAAAAACTGTCCCCAAAGGATGTCACATTGGTTTGAGAAGTGTGTGTGTGTGTGTGTGGGGGGGGGGGGATTATTACATCCCTGCTGTCCTGTATATGGTTATCTATATTTAATGACTTTCACCCCAAAAGTGCAGGTGCAGCATTGAAAGTTGAAAGCTCAGTGTAGACAGCATCATATGGTATGTTTACTATTTTTAAATAATAATTTAAGCTTAAAATACATTTAACGCTGTATTGTACTATTGATAATAAAAACATTAATTAATAATAAATAGAGGAAATAATACAAGAAATAATACAAATTACATTAATTTATTTTGTATTTGTAGGATAACTTTATAACTGAACCCTGTGTGTGTGAACATCAGACGTTTGGTTTGGACGACTCACACATTTTTAGCACTCGCGCGCCATCTGCTGTAAATATTATTACATTACATGGACTTAAAACTTAAGTATATGCTCATCAGTGGTACCAAACAAACACTTTGGGGTGGTTTCCTGGACAAGGATTAGTTTAAGACAGGACTAGAAATTAGTATTATTAGGAAATATAACTAGTTTTAATGAACATGCCTTACTAAAAACATTACTTGTGTGCATTTTGAGGCAAACAAAAGGCACTGATGTATTTTAAGATATGTCAGTGCAAGTTGTTTTCAGTTTGGACAGCTCTTACATTTATTTTAGTCTAGGACTACTCTAATCCCTGTCCAGGAAACCTCCCCTATATATTTAAACTTTATTGCATTGCAGTCTTGGTTATAATACCCTGTCTTCTACCATAACACAACAAAAAAAGATTTTGTATGACTTTTAAACATTTCAAGCTGTGTCCTGCTGTGTGACATTATATTTAAAAAGTAATTTACTTTTTTAGTTCCTTTTTTAGATTCTGATTTGCATGCATGTTGTGTAGCCTCAAAATGAGGCTCTTACAAGAATATATTTGTACTTTGCAATATTATTTTGTCACACCCACATTATTTTAATGCACTTTTAGTGTACTGCATAAAACTAAAAGGCTATATAAACACTTGAAATAATGGACCATTTTATACATTTATATAAATCAAATCTCAATTTTACAAAAATCAGTCCCTTGGTATTTATGATTTCTCTGAAAACAGCAGTTTCTAACAACAAACACAACAATCACAAGGCTAAGTGGATGAGACGCTGAAGGTCCCAGAGCTCAGAGGGTGTCAGACTATTTAGTAAAGTGTGTGTACAGTATGTGTGGAAAAGGAAGGCTTTAAAGTTTTTATTTGACTGATATCACGCTGAGTCCATCTCTCTGAGGCAGCGGGGTGCCTTTGCTCAGAGCGTGAGCGAGAGAAAACAAGAGGAAGAAGAAGTGAGGGGTGGCAGGGGTGGCATGTTTTCTCAACAATGTTATGTCGCCAAATCCGCCTCCTTCACAAACACAAAGGCTCTCCATGGGGATGCTGGTAATAATACCATTCAAAAAGATACTCAATCTTAATTCCCAGACAGTAACGGACGTAGATATGTATCACTGTGGTACAAAGTAGATCGTACATCAATGTGAAATTATTTATGATTATTTTATAGGCTCTCACAGAATTGCAGCAGTGCTATATTCTTTAATAATCTCATATAATCGCAAGCCAAAGGTTAAGGAGCTCAGAGTATTTTTACTTCCCTCAAGATTTATTCAGGCTGTAGACCATTAGACTGGATGGCTCCAGATCTCATAAAGATGAAAGTGAGAGGAACAAATCTTTAGTGATTAACTCGTACCCAAGCAATTCCTATTCAGTAGCACCTGCTGCTGCTATATCCCACAATGCAACTCTGTCCTTTGCAAATTTTACCCATTAATTCCAGATTAGCAAAGTGGACACGGCAAATTCTGTTAAACTCTATTCAAAAGCCAATGGATTTTGGATAAGGGACACAAGATACCAGAGCTTAATTTAGAGGGGGTTATAGAGGGATGTGGACTCACCCAAGAGCCCTTTTGGATACAGACAGAGAGAGAGAGAGGTTAATTTTAAGGAGGGATATACAGAAAAAGAGACAGCTGGAGGGTGAAAGGTCAAGCTAGGAGACTGTATGTCTACAATAGATATGCCTTAAAGATTCTGTCAGATGCACAGGGGAAATTATTTTATATTAAAATTACGAATAAACTTTTGCTATTAATCTGAGCTGACAGGTAAGAAAAATTTAAAGGGACATATCACAAAAATCTGAATTTTCAATGTTTAAGTGCTATAATTGGGTCCCCAGTGCTTTTGTCAACCTATAAAATGTGAAAAAGATCAACCCTGTAACGTAGTTTTTATAAAGCATTCTCTGCAAGCATGTGAAAAAATAATTCATTGAAATTTGGGTCCCTTTGTGATGTCAGAAGGGGATAATACCGCCCCTTAATCTGCACTATCCAACCATAGCTCTGCCATTTAGTGCAAATATCAGCTCATTTGCATTTTAAAGAACACACCCAAAAACGTCACATTTTTGATCACATCTACAAAGTGGCATTTTAACATGCTATAAGTAATTATCTATGGGGTATTTTGAGCTAAAACTTCACATATGTATACTCTGGGGACACCAAAGATTTATTTTACATTTTAAAAAAGTCTTGTAAGATGTCCCCTTCATATAAGCATTGAATTGAACCTCCTATCATGACCACTAGAGGCCAGTGTCTTCAAAAATTCAGATAATCTCCCACAATCAGTATTTGAGGGACAATATCTTATTTCAAAAACAATTTGTTGCTCAAGTAGTGTTCATTCACAGCATAGGACACTAATTGAGCTCTCAGACAAATATTTAATAAAAAAAAAATTGTTTTAGGTGTTTCCTATAAAATTCGACTGAAATGAAATTAATTGCTATTCAGTACAAGAACATAGATGTAAACTAAACCGTGTGGATAGCAGATATTATTTGAAAGAATTTGTTGAGAAATTGTTTTTGTTTTGTTGGTCTCTTGGCAAATACAAGCATGGTTTGAGACATTTTTGAGATCTCTTTTAAAGAGTACCAATGGTCCGATTAACGATTTTACATTTCCTTTGGTGTGTAAGTGTGTGTAATGATATGAAAAAGGTACAAACCTAAAAGTAAACAATGCCGCAATTTATCGTCTCCATTGTAAATATTTTTTCTTGTACGTTACTACAACAAACGTATTGTAGACAACAGTTTACCTCCTGGGATTGGTGGTGTAGTAAAGACCGACATTATCATAATTCCTCCTGCTTAAAGGATAATTCCGATATTTAACACTTTGAGTCTCATTTCTGGTTTGTTTTGGATGAACTACAGTGATGGACACTGAAATTTTGACAATGGGTCGTGTCTTGACTTTATGACTTGTTTTGAAGCGTCTCTTGACTGCTTCAGAATGGAAGTCAATGACCATGCACAAACATGTCATTAAAACAACACTTAACGTTCATTTTCAAAACTGTGCTACTCACCGAGTGGTGCGTGGTGTTCGTTGATGATTAAAAACAAGTTGTGTAGCGAAATAAAGTTTCTGTCGTGTTTTATTTGGCATTTTGTAAAATTCCATTAAGACTCATTGCTCGCTGAAATATCACTCCGCCGTCGGGAAACGGAAAAGAGGTCTGTTTACATGTGGTTGTAGTTTTTTCGCTCAGTTTCTCTCAGAAGATTTTTTTTCCCATATTTGATGGCACAGTGACCAGGCTTAGGTTTTAAGTTGAGCTCAATTGTGACTGTCTATACGCTAGACACCGAGCGTACTTGTATGGCAAAGTGGTTGTCGCCATCAAGTGGTTGGGAGTGTGCTAACTGAAAAAATAGTTCCACTATAGCAAATAACACGGATTGAAATCATACATTGCGCCAATATATTTGTTTTTAATCATCAACGAACACCACAAACCACTCTGTGGGTAGTACAGTTTTGAAAATGAACCTTAAGTGTTGTTTTAATGACATGTTTGTGCATGGTCATTGACTTCCATTCTGAAGCAGTCAAGAGATGCTTCTAAACGAGTCAAAAAGTCAAGACACGACCCATTGTAAAAATTTCAGTGTCCATCACTGTAGTTCATCCAAAACAAACCAGAAATGAGACTCAAAGTGTTAAATACCGGAATTATCCTAAACTCACAACCTGTAAATTAACTCCTGTTAGCAACCGAATCTTTCAAACATGGTAAGGAGCATGCATTTCCTGCTGATGTCAGAGGTATTCAGGCCAATCACAATTTACAGAATAGCTGGCCAATCAGGGACCCATAGCTTTTCAAATCCGTGCGTTTCATGAAGAGAGTGAAATCTGGGGCTACAAAAATTTACGGTATGTGGAAAATAATGTTTTTTAATAATAAACCATGCAAACACATTGTATTATACCAAATACACAAAATAACATTGTTGTAACTTGTTTTGTGGTAGGCCTACAAACCAATAAAAATCCTGAATAAGCAATCAAAATAAGGCACACTGATTACATCAGGTCTGAAGGGGTTAAAATTATAAATCATAGCCTATAGTTCCCGTTTTAAATAATTTTTTTAAAGGATGTACCACTTTCAAAAATCTAAAATTGCTACCATTTCCTGCCACAAGAGGGCACACTTTTGTATTTTGTTATGCAGGTGTCCCTTATAAAAAGCTGTGTTTATCTTAAATAATTATGAACTTTCATAGCTGTCTAAAACTGGACATATGTTTCTTATGTAGATATTTACCATGGTTAATTTTTATAAAGGCATAGTTATACTGAATAGGTTAATAAACATATTTATTTTAGATTTTATTTTGTAATTTAGTACTTTGTGGTTTGTGTCCTTATTTTATTTCTTCATATTATAGGCTGCTAGAGGTTTCACATAGTAAGATATTAATTGTGTAGTGCAACAGAGTGTTTACTGTACTTATGATCATAAAATTATTAAATCTTGACAGACTACATAAAAGCTATAGGCCTGCTGTTACTGAGGAATGTAAAACTATTGAAATAAACAAGCAAAGAATCAATTGTGCCAAGGCACCCAAAGGACGGCACCAGTCTCCAGACCAGCATGTATTTGAATAAATGATGCCAAGTTGAGTTTAACATCTGCAGAAGAATGCGGCACACCGGTGTCGCCAAATAGACTTATATCTACAAACAAGCACTTAAATCTAATAGAATTCATTTACATTTTTATGAGCTGTTCTGTCTCGGCAACAGGCATCTGGGGAAAGCAGATGGGAAGAGAATTAAAGAGTGAATAGAGGCATTATGAGCGTCTACAGAGAGCACGCCTGGGTTTATTTCTATCCCCCTCTCAACAAGGACACTAGATGTTCCTGATAGCCCGCTGTAATGGCTGAATCGTATGGACGCAGGGACTCAAGCAAGTCACCAGCTCTTAATGTAAAGGAGCAGAATCGGACACAAAGGGGGTAGAGGGCCGGCACGGTCGGGGCCAGAGGTGCCCTGGAGGGAGTGATGCCCTTTTAAGTGCACTTTAAGTGGTTAAAAGTAGAGGGAGGAGGAACAGGCCGCTCCTTATATCAAAAAACACAAGTGGGACTGGATAGATGAGTAGCTTGCTGTCGTTTCCATACTTTTTGCCAAGAAGGATCGGATTGGAGGCCATTGAAGTAATCCACATCCAGCAGGACCCCATATGGTACGGCAATTTATCAGAACAGATTGACGTTTTTCTAGCATCGGTCGACTGCTAATCCCCTTAAAGGGATACATAGTTCACCCAAAAATTAAAATGTCATTCTTCATCTTCATGCGGTATCATGTGAATATGACTTCCTTTATTTTATGTTTTGGTGCTAACATGCAAACAATTTCAAAGCCAATGAAAGCCATTTTACTAGAAAAAAAACATGGTTACTACACTTTTACTAATATATATACAACAATTGCACATTTTGTAAGGGTGTGATGAAATGTAACTGATGAGAAAAATGTTAGTGAACTATTCAAGTGTCAATTAAAGAGCCCAGACCCTGTTAATGGGAAAGTGTGATGTTCTGGGCAGGCCAGCAAAAGCCGCGCGCAATGATGGGCATCTCGGTCCATCCCCACGTGACCACCTCTCTGGTATCGATTCCCCTCCGATGTCTAATTCTATTAATCAGAGCAATTTCCCTGTGGGCAGTGGTTTATTTCACTCATCAAATGCCTGATGAAATCTTTAGACACCGCGAATTAGGGCCAATCACAACAAATAGCTGATAGTGTTAACCAGTCACAAGCTGCGCGAGGCAGCGGTCCACTCTAATTTGAAAGCAAGTGAGGTGATAATGCGGTGTGTCATCCTTTTGTGGGCGCGCATTAATGCCGCTGCCCGAGATGGCAATTGACGGCAAATCGACTGCTTCCAAAGGCAAGAGAAGAAGATGAAATCGGGTTGATGCTGAAAATAAAGAACATTGACTGGCAAACTGCGGAGCGACTGCGGACTTTAATCCATTATTGCGACTGATGGGGAGGGCTTAATGCATCCCTGTCTTGCATTATATTTGCATGGCGCTTTACTCTCAAACTGGTGATATGCATTGCGTTAAGTGGCTCGCTGAACCTAATTGATTTTACAACAGAAAGGGTCAAGTCTGCCGTACACTATGGAAAATCCATAAAGCTATTGACAAAATATATGTGCTCTGTGTTCCGATGTGAAAACAAGAGAGATTGGAGAAAGTAAATGGGAGATACATTTTTATTTCTTGTTTGCTTACAATTATAGGCCTATGTGTGAAGAAAAATATGATAGCCTACAATTTATTGGTATAGTTTTTTTTTTTAAGTCTATTGAAAGTTTTAAGTCCCATGACCAACCAGGGACTTTGGATTAAAATTGGGCTCTCGAGACAGAGGCAGCACAAGCCGGTCACTTTTTTATCAGTTTCAAGCCACGAATATTTAAATCACCTCTAAAAAAAGAAATGTTAACACAAACTACAAGTTTTGAGCACTTGCGATCTATGCACAGCACTCGATTCTGTATTTTAAACTTTTGGTGATGTTTAGGCTACATCTATTTCGCGGAAAATTCCTAGCCTTACTGCCGCAACGATTATATCTATTATTTATTACATTATTGTATTATACTATATTAAATCTAGTGCCGGGCAAAGATTAATCGTGATTAATCGCATACAAAATAAAAGTGCATTTTTTGCATAATACGTGTGTACTGTGTGTAATTATTATGTATAGTTAAACACGCACACACATACATATATACATTTCCAGGACATGAAGAGTTAGGTTCCAAAACGCAATAAATCCATTTTGACTAATTTCGGTACAAATGTGTTTTCTATACCAAGAAAGTGACAAGATGAAAACCACTATTTTCTGTTACAAACTTTCACATCTTTAGGTTGTAATAAGTTAACATTAAAAATTATAATCCATAATTTGATTTTCAAAGATTTATTATACATTGAAAAAAATGATTCATTCAATTTACTAATTTGTTTAAGGTGAGTGGTCGCAATCTATTTATTTAGGCTTCATTTAAACGAAACAAAAAAATTTGAAATACAAAACAAAACAAAAAACTTTTGTTTAACTGCAGCTTAAATAAATTGATTGCAAACTTACCTTAAAAAATTTAGTAAATTGAATGAATAATTTTTTAGTGTAAAAACGGATTTTTTTTTTAATGCTATAAATCTATTGAATTAATATATAAATGTACATTCATCTTTGCCATGTTATATTCATTTAGTTGACGTGTGGTATAAACTGATTAAAATAAACATTAATATCATTAATGAAAACTTACTTTGTCATATTAATAACACTGTCATTGCTGCTGTTATACTTGGGACTTCGTTGCTGAACTTTTTGACAGCGATCAGATGTAAAACGTTTTGGTCCTGCTCGATTTTTGTTGGATTTGAGTAAAATAATGCAATTTTTTTTCATAAGATCCCCTGAGGTCAGTGTGTTAGCATGACAGAAGTTTGATGCTGTTGGGAGAACAACCAACAGCCGGCATTTTTCTGTCTCCCGAGAGCCTCTCACGTAAATTATTCAAATTTGATGGCTTATGTTTCTTCCCTGCCACAGAAAACCAACACAGGTTTATCAATGCCATCAAAAGTAGTATTTTGTTTAAGTTTATTAGTTAGGATAAAGTAGATGAGGAAAACTGATTTTCCTCCGGACTTGTGGACCTCCTTGGGTTTAGGGTTAGATTTGGTGTTTGCATTAGGATGTCACTTTTAGTATTGGTTTATAAAAAAAATTCTGAATAATGGTTGGGTAAGGATGTAATTTTATGTAAATCTAACCCTAAATCGAAGCGACAATGGTAAGAAAATAGGACAAAACAGTTGAGTAACCAATATGTGACAATGACACCTAAACAGAAATTCGTGATACGATCACCAAAAAAACCCGCGGAAATTTGTGACAATATCACCAAAAAACTATCAAAACGTTAAGTGACTATACAAAATTTCTTGAGACTGGGCTGGGAATGGTGCACTGTGATAGGTTAAGTGGATTTAGTGCATTGTGTACAACTAATTAACAATTAATACTCTCAGTACAAGCAATAAAGGTGCAAAATTAGCATTTTCACTCTTGTAACATCACTTTTGGATTTTCACGTGTTACTGAACAACAACCCAGGGAAGATTATGATATGCTTTATTGCAAAAAAAAAAAATACAATGATTAATATATCCTGTGTTTCTGTGAGGTTACCTTTAAATAACTGGTCAAATACATAATACCAATATGTGTAGGCATATATTGGTGGCGGCCATTGTTTCCCCTTAATGGAGACTATGGCACATAGCCTACATTTTACAAATTTTGTGCCTTTTTTGGGGGGTTTCTGTAGAAGCTGTTCAGTTAGTGCATTTTTTACAAAAACTATTCAGTATTTAGGCTAAACAAAAGAAACCACTCACTTCTTTACCTGCGGACAACAGCAGCGCCCTCTTGCCCTCCAGCGGTTGTTCCCATATGTACGTGATGTCACATTTAAACGATCAATTAGCCTACCTCTTTCGTCTCTACATATCATAACTGAAAGATCAATTCAGATTTATTTATAGGCCTATAGTATTTCTTTGTACCATTTCAAAGCAGCTTCAAAAGAAAGTGTAAAATGTGTGTCATCTCATGAATATGACAACCTATACAATACAAATAAAGCTTTTTAAAGGTTTTTTGCAGTGATTGCACAGAAGAACCTTCCTGGTTCCCCAAATAATGTCAGATGTTTCTAAAAGAACCATACATTTCTTACCTTTTTATAGGCTGTAAAACATTTTTCCACCACAAAGAACCTTTTGTGCAACAGAAACAGGTGCTTAAAAGGTTATTCATAGCCAAGGTTCCTCAAAGAACCATTCAGTCAAAGGTTCTTCAAAGAACCATTTCTTTCTTACCTTTGTATAATCTGAAAAACATTTTTACCACAACAAACCTTTTGTGAAACAGAAAGCTTATTCGGATGTTACAGCACTAATTTGTGGAACTATTTAGCAAAAAAAAAGGTTCTTCTATGGCACCGTTATTTTTAAAAGTAAGGTTCTTTTCATTTTAAAGGGGACATATCATGAAAATCTGACTTTTTCTATATGTTTAAGTGCTATGATTGGGTCCAACATAGAAAATGTAAAAAAGAATAACCCAGTAACTTAGTTTTATTAAACCATTTTCCGCAAGCATGTGAAAAAATAGATAATTTAAATTTGGCTCCCCTTGTGATGTCAGAAGGAGATAATACCACCCCTTAATCTGCACTATCCAACCACGACACTGCCATTTAGTGCAGAGATCAGCTTATTTGCATTTAAAAGGACACACCCCAAAAACGGCACATATTTGCACACACTTACAAAGTGAAAATTTTAACATGTTATAATACATGATCTATATGGTATTTTGAGCTAAAACTTCACATACATACAGTATGTACTCTGGGGACACCAAAGATTTATTTGAGATCTTAAAAAAATGTCCCCTTTAAAGTTTACATTCAAGAACGTTTGACTTCCGTATCACATCCCTATTCCGAGATTGTACAGACCAATTTCTTATTTATTATAGTTACATTCCTTTTTTGTCTTTTTAAAAAAAAAAATAGTCTGCTTCATCCATGTCAGCATCTCTATATATCATAACTACAATATCAATACAAAGCATAAAAATCTGTGTAGCAAGCAATTTCATGAATTTCAAGGCCACCTTCCTGATGCATCCCTAAAACTGGAGCATGACATACTGTAGGCAGGATTGTTCTTTTGAATCTCACGAACACAGTTTCGTTACTCCATTAAAGTCTATCTGTCTTATGATTGCTAGGGCTTAGATATCATATCCCTATTCCAAGGTTGTCCTATGCACAGACCGGTTCCTCATTTGCCTACGAGGAGCGATGTAATAGGCAATTGCTGATCTAACCTCACCTCCCAAACAAACAACATGGGCAACGAAAAGCAATCTAGCAAGTCTGACTGCATATCATTGTTTGACTATATTGAGTGTTTCCAGGCACACAGCCGGTGATGGGCAGGCGTCAGAAATGATTAAGTATTGAATTGGAGAGATATGCAGAGGTCCTGGCCTTATTTGAACGTACATACTTTTGCATCGACGTGCGAGGGAGGGCCTGAAGCCGGCACTTCGGCATGCCACCATCTTGCCACTCGGCTCTGTTAGCGGAGAACAGCTGTTCATTTGAAGCTGCCTGCACCTTTTCTTGACCCCATTTTGTTCTGCGCGCCAGCTGATACAGACGAGGAATTAGTTGTATTACTGTCGCCCTGCCGCAGTGTGTGTTTCTGTGATTCCACTTGTATTCTCTTTATTACCGTGGCCCCTCTGTCTGATTAGGCACAACACACTCACTAACATGCCAAATCACTAGTGCGTAACAGCTCGGAGACCTGCCCCGGACACACATACACTCAAATGTAGTCACTTCCAAACCCAGCCACCTGTCAGAATCCCATCCAGAATGAAAAATAGCCTATTGATGTGCATTTATCTTTCATTTGGTTAGTTCCTTTTCATTTTAGATTCATGTATATGTAGATGCTTTGTTCAATGAGACTTACAGTGCATTCAAGCTATACATTTGATCATGTCATGTGTGTTCCCTGAAATCAACGGTTTGGCAAGATAAGAAATTCATTTTTTTAACTTGTTTTAAAGGTGCAGTGTGTAAATTTTTACGGCATCTAGTGGTGAGATTGCGAATTGCAACCAATGGCTCAGTCCTCTGCTCACCTCTTGCTTTTGAAACACATAGAGAAGCTACGGTAGCCGCCACCGGACAAACATGTCATCGTTGGAGACAACTAAATAAAAAAGTTTGTCTGTTAAGGGCTTCTGTAGAAACATGGCTGCACAAAATGGCGGCATCCCTGTAAGGGGACGCTCAGTGTATGTAGATAAAAACGTCTCATTCTAAGGTAATAAACACATAACGGTTCATCATGAAAGGTCTTTATACACCCTCTGATAATTAAGTTTTGTATAGTATTTTGCATTTCTGTCAAGAGATCCTTCTAAAAATAACACACTGCACCTTTAAAAGCATGCATCATGTTTTTTTCAATGCACAGTGTATTTATGTTAATTTTATGCAATAAAAAATGCATTTGAACCATTTTTATGAAAGTTAAGACTGAATGAACCTGAAAATGTCAAATGGTGTAAAAGCCAAATGTGCCAAAGAATAAGAAATATTAAATATTTTATCCACCTTTATGGCATGTAAGCTTAATCATAAAAATAAACATTTTAAAATATAATTTTATTCGTTATTTCTAAATATAAATTTTAATGTGTTTTTGTAAAATTTGTCCAGACATATGCTGAAAACAGCTCTGTTTTCTAACTAAGCTTTGACTAATTATGTAAAAATGTATGTAAAAAAATCATATTACACTAAACTAGATGATTATATTTTATTCCACATTTTTTATGAATATATTTATATTTTAATTAAAAATACTAGTTACACCAATTGACATAGACCGGTTACCCCACTATATCTCTCTCTCTCTCTCTCTCTCTCTATATATATATATATATATATATATAGAGAGAGAGAGAGAGAGAGAGAGAGAGAGAGAGAGAGAGAGAATATTTGAGGGGTAAATGCAAAAATGTCAATGTGGGGTAACCGGTCTGTGTCAATATATATATATTTATATATATATATAATATATATATATATATATATATATAATTTTTTGTGCCATTTTTGCCTTTTTTATTGATAGATCGTTTGAGAGGAAAGTAGAGGGTGGAGAGAGGGGTATGGGATCCGCAAAGGACCTCGAGCCAGGATTCGAACTCAGGTCACCGGAAGTGTGTTTGCACCATATGTCGGAGCGCTGCCCACTACACCATCGGCTCCGACCAAATATCCTTTCAAAATGAAATAAAACCAGAAATTTTTGACTTGGTCCTCAAAAAAGAGAATGTATGCAAGTAATCTGCAAATTTATTTTAAAATTTTAACACTTTTACATTGAATTATTTATCCATAGGGACACAAAATAATTAAAGTCACGTCATTGACCCATATATCAGTGCCATTGTTTTGTCTCAAGATGCACTCCAGTATTGTTCATTGTAATGTTTGTAAAAACTGCTTAAATGTCTTAATATAAATAAGGCCTTAGTTCTGGATTAATCTAAATCCTGTCCGGGAAACTGCCTTATGTAAATTTACAGAAAAAAATTGTATTTTTGTATCACGGAAAAATTCTGTAATTTATTGTGCCTGCTATTTTACTGTATTTTTCCAGCAACCCAGCTGTCGTAATTTTACAGTTGTTTTTTCCAGATTTTTTTACAATGTATAAGTAAAATGATTCAGATTTTCATAAATGCAATAATTTATGCTCTATGTACCAAATATACATATCTGTACATACAGTAAGTGTGATTTTAACAGAAAGATTATAATGTAAGTCGTCCCTGTTTTCCATATAAAAATATCTCGGAAAAAGAAATCCATTTCCACTCTTTTCTTCTATTGACTTGAAATTCAAAAGAGAGAAATTCAAGCGAAATCGCCCGCATTTCTTTTATAATATTCATTTAAACAAAGCTTCAGCTAAGTCATATTGATTGTGTTCTGATTTTAAAAAGTACCTGAGGCAGGGTGTCTCTAATCCGAAGCCTCTTTTAAAAATCACCTGGTCAGACAAATGGGACCTTTTAAAGGAGTATAATGTGTTCTTAAATTATTTTATTGATGGGAAGTGGGATGGCCTCCGCAGGTACCCATACAAATGTTTGGAGCACGCTGTGAAAGGGTCAATTTGTGCTCCATTTTCCATTTCTTCATTATCTGCCTTTAAAGCCGTGCTGAGTAGCTCAATAGGGCTGCAAGAAACTTCCACCCTCGTGCATTTACCACTGGCCAAATTCTCCTCTCTGTCGATTTTTAAACGTTTTAATCGCCAAATCATAATTTCAAGTAAACAGTATATAGTAAAACTGCAGAATGAAACATAGATATTAGGAGAGCAGATCTAAAGCTTTATATTTATACAAATTCAAACAACAACACGCAGCCACAACATTTCTTGCTAATACCAAAGACAAACTAATTCCCCTAATTTTGTTTCATCCCTATGAGTTTGAAGAAATAATAGCGATTCTTTATCTTTGTTTAATGACATCGATTTGCAATAAAGCCGAACAACATGGTTACGTTTGCTAACCAGACGTCTTATTAGCGACAAGGGCTGTATGACCCTAACCTGAATGGGCTGAAAAGCATCTCCAAATGACAGGTTAAAATGCACTTCCACTTACATTTAAACTTCCATGTAGGCACTTCAATTTAATAATGCAGTCATCATTTGTAAATGACCCCTCATTCAGAGTCCATTAAGAAGTTTTTTTCCACTATTGAACTGAGAGTCAATAGGTGTGTAATAAGGAAATGCAGGACATGTGATTCAGAGAGAAATGGGTGGGGGCTTGATAAGAGATTGCTCTATGAACGGGCTAATTAACGTCTTTTGGCCTGGACTCATATTAAAGTGCCACATTTGTGCCTTAGGAGCCATCATTCGATGGCTGACAGAGACTTGGATCGTAGATTAGTGGAAAAATGGGCTCTTAATTAACCACTAACAGTAGGTTACGCTTGGAGAATAAGTTAGGCATCATCAGTGTTAAGCAATCCATCAGTGAATTAATTTATTATTTTGGTGTATTCATTTTAATATCAAAGGCTTGGAACACAAACATTGTGGGGATTTTCCATTTTTGGAAAACTCAACTGCTTTTTCCTATTTTCAAACCATTTTCGCTTTGGTTAAGGGTTAGATTTGGTGTTTGCGTTAGGATGTCAATTTAAAGGATTAGTCCAGATAATTTACTCACCACCATGTCACACAATATGTTGATGTCTTTCTTTGTTCAGTCAAGAAGAAATTATGTTTTTTGAGGAAAACATTCCAGGATTTTTCTCATTTTAATGGACTTTAATGGACCCCAATACTTAACAGTTTTGATGCAGTTTAAAATGACAGTTTCAAAGGCCTTTAAACAAGGCATAAGGGTCTTATCTAGCGAAACGATTGTCATTTTTGGCAATAAAAATAAAAATATGCAGTTTTAAACCACAACTTCTCATCTTCCTCCGGTCCTGTGATGCGCTAGCGCGACCTTACGTAATACGTCATCACTTCAAGAGGTCACGGATGACGTATCGAAACTACGCCCCAGTGTTTACAAGTGTGGAGAAAGAGAACCGTTCTGACGTTGTTGTATATGAAATGATGCTTAATAATTTTATTTGCGTCAGTTTATTGTATAAAATGATCCACAAATGTGCGTTTCATATATGTAACACGTGACCTTTCGACGTCATTAAGCAATTACGTGAGGTCGCGCTGGCTCGTCACAGGACCGGATATATATACGAGAAGATGTAGTATAAAAGTGCATTTTTTGTTTTTGTTTTTTTTAAATGACAATCGTTTCACTAGATAAGACCCTTGTTTGGGATATGTTTAGAGTCTTTTGAAACTGCAATTTTAAACTGCATTAAAACTGTTAAGTGTTGGGGTCCATTAATGTCCATTAAAATGAGAAAAATCCTGGAATGTTTTCCACAAAAAACATAATTTCTTCTCGACTGAACAAAGAAAGACATCAACATTTTGGATGACATGGTGGTGAGTAAATTATCTGGATATTTTTTAAGAAGATGGACTAATCCTTTAAGTATTGGTTTATACAAATTTTTCTGATTTATTTTTTATATTCTCTAAATTTTAAACCATTGTCGCCTTGCATTAGGGTTAGAGTTGGGTTTGGGTAAGGATGTCATTTTATGTACATCTAACCATAAACTGAAGCGACAATGGTAAGAAAATGGGACAAAACAGTTAAGAAACCAGAAATTCAGGATACGATCACGAAAAAACTTGGAAATTCGTGATAGTATTGTGAAAAAGAATCAAAAAATTACATGGCTGTACGTCATTTCCTGAGACTGGAAAATAAGACAGGGCCACACAAACCCAAGGCTTTCACCGAGATGTTTCCACTGACCCGTGAGGACCTCTCCTTTCTGAACTGGACAAAAGTGAAAGTGAGGGACAAATCAGATCATACACCACTCTGAATGAACTTAGAGCGTGCTCACTTTGGGTAGAGTTTGCTGCGGGCCACAAACAATGCACAAACCAGTCGGAGTGCCATTGTTTGTCATTTTGAATAGCATTTCGTCTACATAGCGTTTGAGTTCACAACAGTAGCCTATTGCTATTTGGACTTTGTTTTATTTGTTTTTCTCTCGCATTATGTCCAAATTTATGGAATTGCAGATTTGTGATTCTCATCAAGAGCCAATTCATTCGGACGAAATAAAAATCAATGCGCTCGAAAGCAAGCTATTGACGTCCGCCGCGCTGCGATTCTCTGGTAAATGTTTGAATGCTTTATTAGCGGTTACATTTTTATGAGAACCTGTGCCATGCATTTTTCCTTTTCTCAGCGAGGGAGTGCTTTTAAAGCAATGACTCTGCATGGCGTTGAGCGTTAGCTGAAAGAAAGGTCACCCATCTTTGCATGGTGCCGGCTGAAAGGCCTTCCAGCGTGATGCCGTAAGCCTTGAGTCACCTCCGCATCTCCCTGGATTACGCTCCACTCTCTCTGTCAGATGAGACCCGAGTCTTTTTTCTTCTTGCTCACTTAGGGAAATCAAATGACCGGTGAGAACTCAATTAGCAACATGTCTCATGACAACGGGTGTCAATGATGGACGCTTGTTGTGAGTCGTGCGGCATCTGACTTCGATTCGCTTATTGGGGGTTGACTCGTACAATTACAGGGTGATAAAGGCTTTTGACCGGCAGTGGGAACGTGGCTCGGGTTTGTTGACCATGCTCTGTGTCTAGGTTAACTGATGCTGAATGGACGTAGGAGGCTGGTTAAGCACTACTTATCGAGTCCCTCGTAGGACCCCATGAGACCTCAGGA